>NC_137557.1:15050414-15462254 GCF_963082525.1 Nesoenas mayeri
CTGAACCTTCCTTGGTGCAAATTGAGGCCATTTCCTCTCATCCTATCACTTGTTACTTGGGAGAAGAGACCAACCCCCTCCATGCTACAACCTCCTTTCAGGTAGTTGCAGACAGCAATAAGGTCTCCCCTCAGCCTCCTTTTCTCCAGGTTAAACAGCCCCAGCTCCCTCAACTGCTCCCCATCAGACTTGTGCTCCAGAGCCTTCACCAGCTCTGTTGCCCTTCTGCATATGTACGTATTTAGTACATTATCGCTGCCTCAATTTTAAAAATGCAGAATTTTTGCTTGTAAAAGTTCTATTAGGTGAAAAGAGTCTGGTAGTTACACACTGTAAGCATAAAAGGAGGAAAACTGTCCTCACTGAAATCGTGATCATTTTTCATTGGCTTCAGTGAGGTAGTTACTTTATCAGCAATGAAGGAATCAAGGAAAGAACCATTTCAAATTAGATGAAAACTGCCTTTTACTAGTAACATTTACTAGTAACAACATCACAGTGATGCTTGAACTTAGTAAACTTCCAGTATTACATGTTTATAATAAGACTCTGTCATCAGTTCTCCCTTTTGTTGATATAATGTGATTGCTATCAGAATTCTGGACGTAAAGTTTCCTTTATTTTCATGTATATTCTCATACATAAATTTACCAATATATTTTAAGCAAAGGCAACTCAAAAAACTTGGTGCTGTGATATCAATGAATCTTCCTTACTTACAAAATAATTTTACAGTACATTCTAAATTCATCCATGTGATTTAATTACCTTTCTTAATTTCATTCACAACACCACATATTTATGTGCTGATATATAGTACTTCAGATTATTCCCCCTGCTTAAATAATCAATAATTCTCCTCTGTTTTCTATTTCAAAACCATAAATGGAATGTTATTAATAAAATGCTACATTTGATTTCTAAAATAGGCTTGTTGAAATTGGCTGTGAGGTTTGTTACTTCATTTTCAAATATAACGACACGGTACTGAATGCTCAAAGAATATGGATCCCTTCTGTAAAATGCAGCCCTAGAATCTATCATGGGCATAGTTTTGTGGTGTTTTTAAGGATATAGATACATTTTCCTGGATTTAAAAAGTTATTTTCACAGAATCACAGAATGGTTAGGGGTGGAAGGGATCTCTAAAGATCATCTAATCCAACTCACCTGCTAAAGCAGGTCGGTCCACCTAGGGTATGTATATTCTAATTGTGCCCAAAGAAAGGATACTTCAATACTTAACACATTCAGTAACAAGCACGTGTATGTTTTTTGTTAAGTTGAAACAAGAATAAGAAATCCCTAACTGTGAACATAAATCAGTCAACTTCACTATATACATAAACTCTATATATTTTTTTTCCTCTCCTGCTGTCCTTACACTGTACATTAACAGAGTTTTGCATGTCAGAACATTGATATTTTAAAATTAAAACTCATTTGAAATGATTCCTCTCAATAAAGCTGTATTTTCAGCCACTGCAAACCTGACTAATGTGAATCAGAATCTGCTCTTGTACAAAAAACAACACATTTTCCTTAACAATATTAAAGCTTATTAATATTGTCATGTAATGAAAACTGTAAATTACAATTGATGCCTGCACTAGAAGATGAATTTTTCTTCTGTGTTTCCTTCAAGAACTCTGAAATAAGGAGCTTTTCATGTTAGTAATCCACACATGATCCAGCTTCTGTTATTGTCAAAATGCTAAAACCCTCTATGACTGTGGAAAAAGTGACTAAATCAGTATTTGATCAAAAGCAAATACCAGCATTTCAAATGATATCTGTACCACAAGTCACTCAACATCAGATGTATTGATCAGATACAAGGGGGGGCTGATTTTTTGTTATTGTTGTTATGGGGTTTATTTTGTTTTGCTTTGTTTCTTTTAACCAATGAGTCCAACAACTATTATGTTCATACCTATTGCAAGTATCCCATTTTGGTTTTGAAGTATTTTCTCTCTACCCTATTTTTGTTTTTTTACAGCACAAATTGTATGCTCAAAATAGTTTATAATACTTTAAAAATAAAGAAAGTTTCAGAAATTACATCCATAAAAGGGCTAAAGGAAAGTGGTATTTGACAGTAATGTTCGGTGTTGATTTTATGTCTCCAATATAAAAATTGAGTTAGGAAACAAAAATTAAATTCTCAAAAGCCACATCTTTTATATTTTGCTTCTACCCAGTCCTCAAGAAATAGAGCTTTACCTGGCAAGAAATCTTGAGCACATCAGAATAATTGTTAAATTAAATTTTTTGTCTTTTCAGATGCAATGGTATAGAAACCTCAAAATCTTTCCTGGAGGGATACCACTCCTCAACACGTGCCGATCAGTGCTTCATTATCACTATTTTATGTCAGCAATTTGTTTACTTTCTTGATTTTAAAAAGAAAAAAAAAAAAAAAGAAAAAAGAAAGAAAAAACTAAGTCTAGGAAAACTAGTGCAAAACACGTGGGAATCTCTGCAGCTGTTATGAAGCCTAGTATAACTAACAGGTAAAACCTCACATGCACAAGTTATACTCGTGTGCAACATAAATAAGTGCAGCTATCTCAGAAGTTCCTAGACTGAAAAACAATCCTACTGTAAATATCCTTGAAATCAACTAGTTACGTATATTCCCTGCTTACACTTTTAAGTCACTACAGAATAGATCATACTTCATAGCAACAAAGATGATGCCCCTTGGGACTGACTTCCATTGAAAAGAGCTTTATTTATAGCTACAGTTTGTACTGCAAATGACACTGGGAGCCCATATAAGCTGTTTGGAAGAATTGCTCTCTCCTCTATTATATTAACTGTTATAGTTAACTGATTAAAAAGACTCTAACTAGTTTGCCTTATAACAAGAAATTGAAATACATTATGTTCTAGAAACTAGTGAGAAAATAATGACTACAGCAAAGATGTCTTTTACAGTTACTGAATGCCTTTTATATCAAAAGAAATAAAGAAAGCTTTTCAAGGAGTAAGAGAGCTTTCCGAGAAAGCTTTTTGTGTATTGAAAGATAAAAGGGCTGTTCCTGAAATGTTTTGAGCAGGCACTGGGTGTAGGGCTGAAGAAGTGCAAAATGGCTTTGCTCAGTCCCAGGGTTGCTCCGTGGAGCTTATGCTTTAGAAAAATGCAGGTTCAAAAGCTTAGAAAATGCTGTGTTCTGTACAGCACTATAATTGTGATTATTTTAAAAGCAACTGCTCTTATCTGCGACAGCAGCAATTGCAAGACAATATTAGTTCAGGATCTTCAAGGAAAACATCTCTATATTGTCTTAAGAGAACTTTCAAATACAAAGAAAACTCTACCATTCTCTGAACCAATGACTTAAAGCCTGAATCTTGGAAAAAACTAGGTTAAAATTAAACGTCTATTACAGATATTTTATGTCTCATTTGGTGACTTGTGTATTAAGTGGGAGACACTAGGTGCAGTAACACTTTTTTACTCGATACCCAGAGAAAGTGTTTTTAAATGTTTGCACTAGTACTCACTCTTTATCTAACATGAATTTTCATTTTCTTTTCATTGGATAATCAGTATTTGACCTTTCCTTACAGAGCTGGAACTGTCCTGCTGTGTAACCACAGACAGCTTCCATATGAAATTTCAAATCTGACAACAGGCTGTATCTGAAATGGAAAATAAAAAGATGAAACTCATTGGCTGCAACAAATCTCAGCACTATATCCATCTTGGTTTTGCCAGAATAACTTTTGAGACTTAAGTCCATATTTCCACATCATTTTTCTAAGCCATCAGCTCACTGTTGCTCTTCCAGGCTTCATATTGTTAAGCCTCTCAAAGACTTATCAGTCAACTGGAAGAATCACCATCATTGCCATTAATATTGACATTGAGATAGTATTTTTCACCAAATCTTCTTCTTATTTATAGCAAAGGGTTTCCCTAAAACCACACTGAACAGCAAACTCAGATGATCAGCTAAATTAATCAGGTCAGAATTTCATGTTTATCTCCAATCTCTCAGGTGACAGGCAGGATCTGGAGCAGTCGTTCATGCTCTCAGCTTCAACATTTGTCTGCAACATTTATAAGGCCATGTGTCTTCTGAATCTATTACTAAACTTCCATCAAAATAAAATGTGAGGGCTGGAAAGTTATTTTCAAAGGTTTTGTCTATTTCCTAAGTTATTTAACTTCCATATCCAGTGGCAAGGACAGGAGTTTGTTTTGTGTTTTTACTATAAATATCTTCCCTATATACAACACATAAATGTCTCATCTAAAGGTTGGCATTACCAGCATTTTATTTACTAATTAGTTCAGCAGTTTATTACACTGAAATTTAAATGTACTAATCAAATGTTTATTTTGTAATCATGTTACATTAATGCTAATTAGTGATGTATTTATCGCTTCATGGATTACATTTAAATTTAAATGCTCCAGTCAAAAGTTTGACATTAAATTGCACCTACCTACTTAAGCAGTCTCCAGTGTATTGGCGAATTTTAAATACCATTAGACTTACAGAAGTATTTATTTGCATTGTAAGGATGCATTTTTTAGAACCTCACCTAGCTAACTTAGGCTATTGTTATTCTGCAAAAGCGATATTTTTTTTTCTTTTTCTAATACAACTTAGAGAAACAATTGAAAGAAAAAAAATTAGTCCGGACCATTAGGACATACCAAATCACTACAAACTTCCAAGGAAAACATCAATAAAATTAGACCTAATTCTCAAGGGTTTATACCTGAGAATTATTAACCATTAATGAGTTGCTCTTATTGTAAGGCATGTAAAAATAGCCTGTACCACAAGACGACAACAACAAATATGGAATCCTACATAGCAAGGAAACTATGAGGCATAGTCTGCTTCTTACTGAACTACACCTGTTTGCAGTCAGGTTTTTACATGTCTGCAGTTCTAAGGGACATTTCAGTGGTTTTAAGAAACCACAGGTGCAACAATAGAGAGAAAACAACAGTAAACTCAAACAGTAAACTCAACAGTAAACTCAAATTCAATGGAATAATCTCGGTATGACATCTTGACTAAATACAGAAAAAAATTGTAATATACTTCACATTTCCAACTTTCCAAATATTAATATAGTTTGTTATCAACTCCTATAAACTCCTATTCAAGATGGAACCAACTCATGATCAAAGTTTGCAGGCACAACAGAGACAAATGAAGCCTATGATGCAAAGATTAATCATCTTTATGAGATTGCTCATAAATGACACAGGTCAAACACATCTTTTCCCTGCCAGATATGAAAATTCAGTTGCATTAAATTCCAAAAGACTAAGGCGGAATACATGTCTTCAAAGATATTATTTCATGACCTATCTGTCCGTTTTTCAGATGTCAGCTTGCATCACAAAGTTTGACTTTTGTTTCTTTAATAACTGGCAAAGCCTTAAATTCATATACCAAATTTCAAGGTTTTTTTGCTTGGCTTTGTTATACATTATCATCTTCATGTACAGAATTGTCAGGAAGCATATAGAACTGAGAAGGTAAAATGGCAAATAGTAAAATAAACAAATAAATAACAACCAAAAACCTTATTATAAAAAAAGAATGACTTGGAGTTTGCCACGTGACAGAGGATTCACAGTATCACAGCAGCAGTTCAGATGATCAGAAGACAGTCAATACGCCAATGTCCATTATTCTCAAATTCTTTGTTGCCCTGACAATGATAGAAGTTCGGAGTTGAACAGCCAGTGGATGTAGGAATATCAAGGCTCATTATTGCACAGAAAGAAGTTGCAGTGAAAGGTTGAGAAATTTGTACCTTCAAATGCATTTGGGGATTACTTATTAATACACAGATAATTAGTTTGTTAAAATAAATGCTGTTTCCAACAACAGTTTCACAGAAGAAACATCAGAGTAGTGTGGGCTACACTGACCGAAAACAGATGCCAGATGCCATCACCTTACGCAGCCCACCCCAAGCGGCTTCAGAGCACTCACTACAGCAGAGGTGGCAGTTACCTTACCTGACCTTTAGACCTGCCCCCCACCTTTAAAAACAAACAAATAAAGACAAAAAACTTCCCACATCCTTGACACAGATAATAACAAAAATTATTTCCTTTAGATCTCTGTGTTGGAAGAGCCCATACCTAGAAACAACTCTGAAGGGAGCAGTTGGGGGCTGCCAGGGTAGGGGCCTCTGTGCTGCTGCAAGAGACTGAACAGCAAACAGCAGAGAGGAAGTAATTTAGTCCAGTGCAATGCTCTGATTTTGTGAGCTCCTCTTTCTTATTGCTCTTCTGGAAATTGTGTCAGGACTAATTAATATCATCTGTGGCAAGACAGTCCTTCTTAATGAACTTTTTTTTTTCCCCCTGCATGTAAACTATGCCACTTACATTTTGAATGTAGCATCGCAAAACGATCCTATCACTTTCGCCAGAAATATTTGCTGTAAGTTTTGTGCATTTTTGCAATGCTTATTCTTTCCATCCAAAATTTATTTAAGCTACTGACTGAATAATGTAGGGTTTTTCTTTGTTCGACAATTGATTAAAAAAGAATTAACCACCTCTTCTCTTTAGGCCTTTTTCTTTACATTACATTCTAACATTTTCTCATTTTAAACACAAGCAAAAGCCAGTTCTCTTCAAATGGGTATTTACTTTCTTTTGCTAGTATTAATACAGATCTCAGTATTTATAAGCAATTACTAAACCTTAAGTAAGTCTTCTTCTGGTCATCAAAGCTATTTTGCATTTTCTTTCATAACTAGCCTTTTTTAGAGTTAATGAAAATACTTTTAATAAAACAAAAAGTAGGTCAGATTTTCATTTCACAGGGAAAATGGTAGAAGTACATTTTCACCTGCTAATTTACTAAATCCTACATGGGTAATAATATATGAAGAGGTCAATCCTCACTAGTACTGTATTCTTAATTATATACAGTTATCTCCCAAATTAAATTTTGCCTACCAGCTGATTATCATAATTTAAGTTCTTCAAGTGATCACAATTATGTGGAACATTCTGTCTTTCACATGTCCCTCATTCCATGTCAACATTATTACAAGCTCAAGGACAAATTAAAAAAACCCCACACTACTAAATAAAGCATGAAGAAAAATACTTCTTGCTTCATGATTCAGTAAAGCACGAATAAAAATGAGTTTCATTTTGCTCACTAGAGCTGAGAATAGACTGTGTTGAAGAAATCCCCAATCTTGCTAGAATATGGTGTAGTTGTTTTCTTCACTACATGACATACGTTATGAATCTCATTTGTCACTAACAACCAAGCAAATTCCTCAGTAGCTTAGCACAGCACAGTGCCAGCAGCCACATTGACTTGGCCATCCACTGTGTGGTGAGCAGAAGCTCAGGGGGAAAACAGGACAGAGGGTAATGACAGGCACTGCTGGTAACAAAGCACTGATGGGAGCAAACAGTGTGCAACCCCTCAGCCTGGGACACACACGCCAAAGCTCTCCTGGAGGAGTGCACACACCCAGAGGTACCAGCGTAAGCACCAAGGAGATCACAGGACCTCCCTCTGCTCCCACTTGGTACACCACTTTCAGTCCATGTCCCAGCTATCTGAGCATCTCCTCTTCCAACAGTGGCTCTCACATTAAAGAGCATGAGGTCACACTTAAATTTCAATCCTCAGATTGTACAACTCATGTACTGAGTCAGTCATTATTCACTCCTTTATTAGACTACAAATAGCTTTTTTTTTTCTTTATCAGCTTTTCATTTAATATCCATGGACTACGTAGAAATACAATGGAATCGCAGGGCAGAGTGTGGCATAATTAAACAGAGCACATGCACTAAAAGTATTTCTTTTCGCCTACCACTTCTTTGTTTGTATGAAATCCTCTGTATTTGAATTTATTTCAGCATCACAAAGCTGCAGTAACACTGATTACCAAAGTCAGTTCAATTTCAGACTGGAGTGAAAGTGCATGGAGGAGTGTCCACTGTTCATTTTGTGCATGTACAGGACAAACTCCTCATTGCTCAAATGAAACAAGGCATTTAAATGTGTGAAGTCAATAGTTAAAATCAACTAGGAGACTAGATGCTTTGCTATGTGTGTATATTTATCATGAGACTCACAGGCATTATGGTAACATAACTAGTATGAAACTGAAGCAGGTAGAAAAGAAAATTAGCTCTGATTGTTAAGGTTGTGACATGCAGGACACTGGGAGCACTTATGCACTTTCTAAAACAGGAAGGCTATTCTGAGCCAAGTTCCCTGAATTTGATGAAAATCAAACCCAGGGTTTTTCTTATTATCTCATTAATAACTAAAATTTAAAGCAAACAGTCATCCAGTGTTCAGATTTGAGGTCACAAGCAGAACCTTTTCAACTAGCTTTTAAGTGGTGGTTCCTGGCTGCACAGGATGTTGGGCTGTTTGTATTTCGTTTTTTTCAGCTGGAATCATTATGTACAAGATTTGCTATTGTAGGCTGCCTCCATAAACCAGATGGCCTGTCTGAAATATTGGTCCACCTCCTGAAGCCACCTCCCTACAAGATGTTTTAGAAGGAGGTTTCTAGACTCTATCAAATAATGTCTCCAGATAGCTACCCAATGATATTTGAAAGCTCAAAAGTTGAAGCCCACCCAGACACAGAACTGTAGTCAGAGACACCAGAGGATAAATGGGGCTCTGCAGGCAAAGAGGTGATTTAGGAAGCCTATGGAAAAACTTCAGCTGGAATTTATGTGCTTTTAGAGGACACAGTTTGAAGCCCACAAAAAGTGTGGTTCCAAAACCTCAGGCCAGAAAAAAGTAGATGTTGGCTCACTGCAAGTGTTTTTCTCAGCTGAAGCTCTGGCGAGGGTTTACTTTCTTTGCACTCTGAACCTATCTGAGAAAACAAACAGTCTGGGGTAAAACTTAAGACTGCGATCTAGCTTCTATTTCAAACACATGATACTGCACAAGTCTGTTCCACTACTACAAGGCTCATTCAGCTCTCTTCAGATATACACCATATTCAAACAAACAAACAAAACCCACACACAAAAAAAAGCCCACTACCTTAAATAAGCCCCTATATTCCTGCGTCAAAAGGCAATCCAAAGATTCTTAATAGCTATCAGCTCTAAAATACCAATTTGTTTTGGTTTATTTTTACAACCTGCTAAGCTCATACATGAATGCAAGTACAGCACATCATTCCACACCAGCTACATTCCAGTAGCCCAAGTAAGCTCAGTCAGTGTCAGGCAGAGTGAAGCTCAAAGAACTCTCCTGGTTTAGATAATTTTTTCAGCTTTTAAAACAGAGGCTAACACTATTGCTGTCAGAACTATCTGAGTTTGAAGCAGCATTTGTCTATTTCCACTGTCCATATTAGTCTAAGTTCTTTCAAGGCAAGATGAGCTTCGGAAAAGACAAGTAGGCTCATTGATAGTACATGCAAATTACACATGAAGAAAATTGACAATTCTTGGTAATAAAACATATTGGGGGAGGGGGAAGCATTAGGAAGGAAAATGAAACCCAAACCTGACTCATGTTGTCTGTGAAAAATGCTGTTATTATTTTCTAACAATAAATATTTTGTGGTCAAACAAGTTTGTGAGATATTCCTTCCTAACACACTGTTAATAACTGCCCCAATTTATTAAACCAGTGTAGGAGGGTGGTTTTTCAATAACTGAGAAGAGAAAACGGGTCAGAAGATGGTAGGTTATATTAAACTCTCTTATCCAATGGCTCTTGTTCCACAGTCTAGAAGTTTCATAGAGCCAACCATTCTACCATTCTTCACCTATTCCAGTCATAGTCATAACAAGCAGCACACAGAGATGTTTGTGCTGCACATCTGGCTGCTGCAAGCAAAAAGCTGCTCTGAAGCCTTTGGTGGCACTTTCATGTCATAGGGACATGTTCTGTGAGGTGAGTTGTGAGTGTGCTCAAAGCCTCTCCAGCTATGGAGCCCCCAAGGAGATTTTACAAGCCATAAGACACCCATTGTTGTTTCAACAGTAAAAACAATAAGCTAAGAAGATCAAATTTAAAACAAATTATAATTGTCATATTTCATCCATGGGAAAAGGAAGAAAGAAAGAACCATGTAAGCCAGATATTAATAGAGCTTTCACCCTACTGAAACTACTTTAAAATGAGAAAGAAAAGCATAGTTCAAGAACTGCACTGACTACACACTGCTTCACTATAGAAGAAAACAACATATGAGAATGCCCATCTGGTCCTAATTTTGGTCTCTGAAGAATGTCGTTGTCCATTTAAGTGAAGAAAAAGTCCTGCCAAATGCTTAGCAAGGCCTTCTAGGAGACTTATGGCCCAAATGCTGCCATGCAGAAAGTCTCCATTTCCTCTTTTCTGTATCTCCATCCCTCTTGTAATCACTAAAAACCAGTACACTGTACCATGCACAGAACGAGCAACTCCAGCCTTTTCACAGAGCAAGTAGCACCACTGGCCACCTATGCTTAAAGTGATTATAATACTTTGGCACTTGAAGCATCCATCAGAATTCTTCAATTACTTCACCCAAACGTGCATTTTGTATAAAATAAGCATCTGTTCTAACAAGCAGCTAATACAAATGTCTTTGTCTATCCAGAAGCTGGAAACTGTTGAAAACTTCACAAAGTTTTCTTTTGAAAACTCATTCCACATGGCACTTAGGAAACACAAGTTCTAAGTTTACTTTCCCCAGATGACTATATTCCATGCTCACTGAAGCAGCACAATTTCTGCCACAGTATTTAGGGTTGGGAGAAATGAGATTTGAAAAGCTTATTAATTGCTAAAAATATGTTTCTAAAGGGAAACAAATGCAACACAATGCATTAACATCATTCCAAGTTTGCAGACAGTCTGAAATAGTAGCTTTGATTTAGCTGAAATATAATCATACAAATGTCAATTAATTATTTCCCTAGTGATTAAACTACCAACTTTTGCATCTGTTGTAAATCCCAGCTAATTCCCGGACTTAACATGAGACCAAAACCCTAGCTGTCATTTGGCCCAAAATAATAGGTTTTCCTTGAGTGATTGTTCAATATTATTCTCCTTGAAATTCTATTGCATACTGAATCTTAAAACTAAACAAAAAAGGTGTAAAACAATTAATCAGGTATAAAAATGGGTACAACAGGGGCATTGCTTTATTTGTTTAATATTTTCATGTTTAAATTGCTACTAATCTTCCAATTTTATCTATTGCAAACAGCTGCATTATCTACAGGTTAGATCCCTGGAGAATTATAAACCCCAGGGTAATTTGTTGTAAGGGATTGTGTAAGATAATTGTGCAGTGTGCAAGAACCTAGTTTCCATCTTCAGTTTGTTATGCACTTTGCTTCTAATTCAGGACTTCCCTCAGGAGGAAATTTCTTCCCTTCATTTTTTTCCAAAATAATCCTCCTGAAAGCTTCAATAAAAAGTGTGTCCTTGAATTCAATACTCATTCAGCATCACTCAGGATTTTACTCCGGAATAGTACACACAATATCATATTTCCCTAATTATTCATCCATGGCTAGGGCTTCTCCTCCAAAGCCCCAGTAATTGCTAAAAATTTTAAATCAAGGTTTTATTTAATGGAAGCTGAATGTAATCTGTCCTGGTGTGACCCAAAGTGACTGGAGCTTAAATCAGACTCATCATCTTTATTAAAGTGATTTAATAATTACTTTATTGATTTAATTCATATTAGATAGCATCTGAAGTTGGCAGAGTTGAACACTACCTTTTTAATTCCAGGAATAGCACTAGCTGCTGACTGAAAAAAGCTCCATTTCACGCGCACGTATGCAGTCTCTGAGGCTTTACTCAGTATGGTCTGCATTTCTCCATATGTAGTGAACACAATTATAGTCATCCATAATACTGGGAAAAAAAGTGTTGGCAACAGAAAGGAGGTTTTGTCCTGCAGAGCTGCACAGATGAGCACATACGTCCAAGACAGCAGCCAGCCTGCACCTAAATTCTTCCTCCTCAGAAACCAAATGCAATAGCCACATCACTCAGGCTACCAAACTCCTAGACACCAATTCAGATTTATACACTTGTGATTCCAATCCTACTGAATGTAAAGGGGAAAAATTGACTACCAACTTGCATAGTGTTAACAGCATGTTTGAATTATTCTCATGCCATTTTGGATTTGATGTAGTAAAATCATGATGATGGTGTTTGGATCCCAAATTCATAGTGTTTTTTATTTTTCTTTGTCTGTTTTCTTTTTTATTGGTATTTTTTATGTAGAAGAACCACCCACTAATGTCACAATACACAAAGATTTACATCTTACAGGCCTTGGACCAGGGAAAATGACCAAGGATCAGGGAAAGCCTGGAAAACCTGTGTCCTGGATACTGAATTTTGTCCACCATGTCCATATGACAGCTTTCTTTAGAGTTTGTAAGGATCAGTGGGACACTACCACCCTTGACACTCATAATATTTACTAAAATGTATTTAAAATTGGGTTTAAATATTTAGTAATTACTGTCCTCTGGGAAGAGTACGTAATACACTCAGTCATTTTTATGTGGTTTTAGAGAAATAGTGCCTCAGTAAATTAAGTCTCAATTTCAATGGAATTCTAAATTAAAGAAAAAATAGGACAGCAAAGAAAGTCAGATCTTATCACCTCATTCACATTTACAATATAAATGTAACTACACTGATTTGAAATGGAAGAAGCACCCTAACTGCAAATACCTCAATTTATATTAATTAGAAAGTTCTTTCCACAGCGAGACAGGTGTGAAAGTTGATGTCAGGTGTCCTCTGTTCATCTTTTTTTCAACTAATGATTGACAAGAATTAATATGGTTCAGCCAAAATAATTTATACTGCCTGAATGAACTATTTCAGTAATAGTTCTTCATCTATCTTCTGCCGTCACAAAACACCAAAGCTTTTTATGACTATTAAAACTGTAAGACATTTACACCTTATCATTTGCCTAAGATGACTATAACCTTTACTTAAGCACCAGTTTATAGGTGGGTACTATGTTACAGGTACTCTCATCACAGGAAAACATGCAAAGAAGAAAGAAAGATTATTTGCAGGGGTAAACAATTTTGGATTTTCTTATTGAGAAGTCTGCACATCTCAAAAGTACTGCCAAACCCAAATTTGCCAGCATTTCAAAAGTGGCTACAAAAACGCTATAGAATGAGGAGCATGTAAATCAGTTCCACTTTTCTTCAGCAAAGGAGACCTTGCTCTTACAAGGATCTACTCTGCACCTCTAACTGCTGTAACCTTTGGCAGCAATGTGTATCCCGTGGCAGAATAAGAGATTGCAGGACCCGTCCCACCTGCGGAAAGTGCTCTTCAGGAATAAGATCTCCCAGAGCATCAGACACTGGGCAGGTACCCACCTCAGCATCACAGGAGGTGTGACCATGTAACTGTCTCCTGTCTGAAGGCTGGACACACTGACACAAGAGCCTTCCACTCCACACCCCATGCTCATATTCTTCAAGAATCCTACAAGACTAATAGTTATATATTTCTAAATCGCAGTTGTGAGCACCATTACATGAGCCTGACATGATGATTCACATATGATACATTTATCTGGAGGTAAATATAGCAATAAACATTAACATCAACAAGAACAAAAGCTAGATTACATACCATAGTTTCTGTTTGTAGGCAGAAGTGCCAGAAACAATAGCACTTGCTTTTATTCACAGCTAGTTCAAGACTAATAAAACTCATGTGGATTTTATGGACCTGGAGAGAGCTTATTTTTATGCAAAAAAATATATAGACAAATGTATGCTCTGCTGTACCTCAGTAAATCTGGAGGCTTCAACCTACTTTGGTGGAACTGCTGTGGAATAACAGCAGCATAATTAATATGGTAGTTTAACTGGGGAGTCTGCTTGAATATAGATCAAGTTCCAGTTTTATATACACAATATTTTTCCAAACTGTAATTTACAGATTGCAAAATAGTAATTAAATATGAGATCAGCAAACAGATCATCACCTCATACGTGTAGATATCCTTCATCAGTAACAACAAAATTTTATTCCAAGGAAGATTGTCCTTTTCTCCCCTTAATTCTAACAACATAAACATTTCATTCACTTTCAGTATGTGTTCGTTGGTTTATCTTGAGTGTATTCAAGTATCATTCAAATAATCCTGTAAATTATTAAGACAACAGGAAATGAACTGGATAAAGTCATCCATGTTCACTCTGTTTATTATTTAATCCATAAGGCCTTGTTCAAAACACAGGTGAGAATTAAGAGGAAAATGTCTTTACCAAATCTTGATTTATAAAATCCTCAGTGTATTTTTCAATTGTTCTATGAGAGACAGGAAATTATAACAGGCAGCACAATATATAGAGTTATGGTACAAGAAACAGAAATAAAAATGCAAGTAATTAAATGCATAATTACAGAACTATCAGCTAGGTAATATCCAGCAACTGAAAAACAAAAATCTAGTTATAGTCATATCCTTGCTAACCTGTTAGCTGATGAATACTTCTTTGAAACAAACAAGGCAATCAATTTGAAAACAACCTTTATTCTGCAGGTCTCCAAAAAGATTTCTCAGGATCAGGTTCTGATTTCATGAAGTGCATTTAGATACATGCAGCAAATGAAGTTTTACTGCTAATTTCAGGGAAGCAAATAAACATTTCCCACACCAGTTTTTGGTGTCTCAAAAGATGCATAGGTGATGACAGACCAGTTAGGGCCACCATCGCCTTCCCTTTTTTTTCCCCACACACCAGCAACAAAGCAGCCGTAGGCACTGGCCTGGCTGGCTGTGACCGTACACACCCAAACCAGCATGAATACGGCATAATTAATGCATAAACTCACACAAGCAGCAGGATTATGTTATCAAGAGTGTTTTTATCTCACTCTCTGAGATGACACACGTGTTTACAACTGAATAGGCTTTATGATCACACACACATTTCATGGACATGTTTTGCTTTGGGTTTTTCTTCCCCAGGAAGATAGGCATATCCTTTCCCAGGTTGTCTCTAGAAGTCAATAATCCAACACAAATCTAACAAATTTTGAAATTAAACAACACAGGACAGATGGACAAGTCCTGCTTTGGGTTCTGACTTAAAATTCACCCACTTGAAGGAGCCATCCAGGATCTGACATAAATGATAAAGCCACAGTCTGAGAACTGTTGCAGTCATGAAAAGGAGAGCTATCAGCATCAATAAAACAAACCAGAATAGAAACAGAGGTCTATTAACCCAAAAAATGAGGAAATTTTTTGCAAATCAAATTATTATAAACATATATATGCTGCCCTCTCAAACAGATAGTAACTGCCCAATTTTTTTCAATCATTCTATTACAATGCCAGCCCAAAATCTATCTTCTCACACAGCTGTGTAAACTCTATCACCTTGAATGTGTAGCATAGAATTAATTCAACAACCAGAGACTATTTTTTCTACTTATCTTGTTTGTAGGAAGCCTGCCTTTTATTTGCACTGTTATGTTACCTCTGATCCAGAAGCAGTCCCAAGGGACTGTCTTACGGTTCACCAAATCCCTTGCTCATAAGTTTGTTGTAACATCATGACTAAACCTACATGAACCAGTGACAATAAAAGCAAAATAAATAATGAATCAAAACCAAACAAACAACTCCACAGACCCCCAAAGCCTTGTGGGAATTCAGATAATGAAATTTCCATTTCCCACAAGATGTAGCAGTACACAAAAAACGCAATCTGAGAATAACTTCACAACATTAACTCACCATTCCATGAGGACCCAAAGGGCTGATCATAGACAGGACTCCTTCCTACTCAGTTTGGAAATGACAGACAGAATTCTTCTGTGAAACTTCAAGAATTTTCTGTTCATTTTTGGGTGAATGTTTTTATAAATATAATTTTCCAATATATTACTTTAACACTGGCTTTGGTTAAAATGTACTTATTTGTAACTGACTTCTGTAATATGGAAGCAAACTGCTACAGATCGTGTTAAAGTTCTCTCTCATATCTTTTCTATTAGAGTTAGCAATAATTAGGGAAAATAATTATTTTCTGAATGGACCTCCTTTATAAAAGGGTATGTTCTATATACCAATATTGTTCCACAAGAGTTTTACTATGCTATGTCATATAAAATGTGTTTTAAGATTTGTAATAAAAAGCAATACAACAAACCATGAAAATGATTTACATCATGTTCAACAAAATTTATCCATCTCAGATTGAACCATACAGGAAAGAACTACAAAAGAGAAAATCCATTTGTGGCTGTTGTTCCTCAACAGGAGCTTGTTGCAGAGGGAGTTTGTTAATAAATAGGTGAATTTTACATGCACATCACTCAGCCCAAAGGGTCCTCAGTATTAAACAAAGCAGAAAACATGAATTATTTTGTGAAAGCTTTTGAAGATTTCATTCAACCTCAGGAACTCCCAGGTGGAACAATGTGTGGAAAAGTGACAGAATCTAAAAAAAAGAAAAATCAGTCCAAGGGCTCAAATTCAAATCCTAAGTCGAAGTTATGTGAGAAGGAACTTGAACTTAGGGATCATACAATGGAAGGAGGTCACTGTAGTGATTAAAGTACTTGCTCTTTCTCTCTCTCAAGGAACTTTACTAATCTTTTTAATTTCCCATTTAGAACAACCCCACAAACCAAAGGAAAAAAAAAAACAACACAACTTCCAACAGATGAAACATTTGTAAAAACAACTCTTATAATCTCTAATTTCTATATTTGTACTCCAGAGGCATCAATCATCCTTTTAATATTATTAGGTGTCTGCAGAGATACAAGAGTGTTCACAATATAACACTTCACTGAACAATTGACAAGTGTATTGGTTTCCTGGCTCTCAGCTCATAAGTTTGACAAGCAAGAAGCAGCAACAACAAATCAAATTGAGGTTTCAGACCACATCAGGTGTTCCAATGATACCTGGATGCTTAATTACATACTACTACCCATTTATGTTCCTCATAGATTGCTTTAGATTCACCCAAACTGTTAGGAACCATGTTTCATTTGACATGGAACAAGCGACAATGTACAACACACTAACCAGGCAATATCTATGCCATACCTTCTCCCTCCTGCTCTCTCCCTGATAGTCCGTGTTTGCATGTCAGACTACAAACTTGAATTAAGGATCCTGGTTTACCAGGAAAAGATTTTTCCACAGTAACCATCCCACAAAAACTAGCACAGTGTCTCTCCCTGAGTATTTCCCCCTCTCTTCCTTTTCCCTGACACTCAAAACCTGACAAAACATACTCAAAACAGAGCTGTATAGGAAAAAAACAAAAACAAACAAACAAACCCAAACAAACAAACAAACAAAACACCACAAAAATTAAAGGGGAAAAAAAAAAAGCCCCAAAGTAAAAACCTCATCAAGCCCATTGTATATGTTAGTTAGGAAACCTGAAATGTTCTCAGTTTTTCAGACAGATGCGAGCAGCTGCATGAAGCTTCTGCAATTGATGGATTAGATGAGTTTGGGAGAAGTACCTTTCTCTCAATAATTATTTTTAAGTTTCACATTTCTAAAGGTAGCTGACCAAACTGATGCATACTAGTACTTTTGAAATTACATGACATTTCAAACAAGACAACTGACTCAAGTTATGATTAGGAACAAGCACTAGGCATCATTGCAAAAATTTCTGGATAAGACTCATGTTATTATATACGTGAATGCAAAAAAACTCAAACCTATTTAAAATGTAACTTCAGTACTCAAAACAATATTTTTATGAGCCAGTGGTAAAAATATTATACAAACAATTATCAGTGCTGTAAATTTTTATTTCCTTGTATACAGCTTTACAAATGCACACTCTGCTTATCTCAGAAATAAACAGAATTGTTGCTATTCAAATAATTTGCTATTATCTTGCATCTGTCAAGATAAATATCTAAAATATTTTTTGAATACATGTTTATTATGTTTGCATTTAGTTTCTTATTGTTATATACCATTTACAAGCCTTGGAAAAAAACAGGGTCCTTCAATCAGTCATATACAGGTAAAAGCAAAATGAATTAGCTTATTTTCTGTATTTTCTGTCTCTTAAGTAATACTATCTTCCCAAATAATCTGCTGAATTTGCAAGCATATGAAGCTTTTTTCCTTAAAAAAAAAAAAAAAAAAAAAGGTTGTACTACAATCTACTAATGTGTTACAACTTCTGTGCTATAAGACAGATAAGTTTTAGTATTACAGGAAAGATTACTTTTCCTTTCACAATACAATTGCATTATAAAATAAAGGAGAAAAGTACATACTCCCTGGCCTTTGCTTTGCTTTTCTTCTCCCATATATTTTAAGACATTCCCATGGTCTAACATTTAAAGTAGGGAAGATTTTGTCTGATGGGGGAGGTAGCCATGCAATAACAATTTATCTATTTATTCCATGGTTCAGATTTTTTTCCTATACACTTAAAGCACTTGAAATAATACCCACCTTCATTCTTAATTTTCTGGTTTTATATGTGGTTTAGTAGCTCTTTATGTTCCTGCTTTTAAGACATCACAGGCAGCATAGTGTGACTGATACAAATGTCACTAATGGAACTTAAATGGTTCTTTTTTTGCAATTTAGAGTTATTATAGTTCCTCTTTTTATTTTTATTTCTTAATCTAATACTTTGTGGAACTGATAACTGTAAACAAGAAATCACCTGCAACATGAGAGCAGACCTTGAGCATCAAATAATCTCTGGTTAACCATTACTCAGGCAATGCCGAGCTCCCTCAAACTTTTAATTAATACACAGAAAGGTACAAGGAAAAAAAAAAGTGCAAATAAAATATTCATGTATATGCAACCCTTCCAATTTCTAGGATGCTTCCAATGTTTTCAAGGGAATTAGTTGGCTTCTCACTTTGATATCATTAGGTGGTAGCATTACACCTCAGGGTACACAAGGATAAGTTTCATACCGCAGAACTCAGAAAAGCCATTGCATTATCACTACCTGTTAGACTCGAACTTAAACCATTTTTAGACAGAAAAATAAGCTATAAATAGGTTAGAACTGTCAATACTGCCAAAAGTGGGAGAAATATTATTAAAAGCAGCAGGTTGTCTTCTAAAATAGTTACTTTTCTACTGCTTCTAGAAGCATCCTTTCACTAATTGTGTGTGTACACAGAGGAGAGCAAAAGCAGCAGGTGGGAAACAGGCAGCTGGCTACCCCATAAGGACATCGGCCCAGCAGAAAGCGAGGAGGTGGCTCATCCATGGCTGATGAAGCCCAGGACAAAAGAGAAGCTGCAGCCTTAATCAGGCCAAAACAGAGGGGAAAACTTAATTTACTGCATGGACAAATGGGGATTCTCTTCCTTGAAGCAAGGAAAGAAATATAAACTACCAGGAATTTTCAGGAGGAATAGATGGGGAAATTAAATCTCTTCATGGAAAAGGTTTGTGTCACCCCACTGGACTCAGGGAAGAGGATTTTGGATCCACGGCTGTGCTAAGTGTAGCTGTTAGCCTGGGGCGGTACAGCATCGCAGTGTGAGCAGACTTGCAAGCAGGACTGCCTTCAGCCATTCAAGGTGCAAGGTTAATACTGGCAATATGCTTGGGGGCTAAGACACTTTACCAATCAGCATCACATTTAACTCTCATGGATGAACTGTACTTATAAACTGAAATTATAGAAAAAGAAAAAAGAAATATATATTCAGTGAAAACCTGAAAGGAGAAGCCAAGAAAACAGTACTTCAACCTACAGTTTTTTGCTGTTATCATCTCATTTCTTTCATACTTACTTATTCCTTTGAAAAGCAGTTAAATACACAAGAAAATATGCTGTTTGTGTTGTTTGTGGAAATATTCTAAATATAAATCAGAAATGATCATGATTTGCTGATGCATCTATCTCTAGATTAAAAATCAACTGGATTTTTTAAAAGTACTTAAAACTACAATTCCAGCTTTTATTTTTCTACAAATCATTACCTTTTGAACCACAGACAAATAGTATATTTTATTGAGTATTGAACATTATACAAGGTTGCCAAGAATGTAATAACTTTGTAAGAGTAATTTGGAAGATGTTATATATTTTATAGAATCAAAACTTCATCTTAACAAAAGTTTTAAAACAGTTTATATTTTTATTTCAGATAAGCTTTCCTGAACTCTGAGATCACAAGACTGGTAATAGATAAAACATGAGGTACTGGTATTCAGGAGGACAAGGTTTGCAAGGAAAGAGGACTCTAAGGCCAACTAGGGCAGTTTGGAAAAAATTAACTTACTTCAGTTTTTCCTATATGATGAATGATAAAGCCATTTACCTTGGACTGACAGAATTTATCCCCTGTGATCTCATTAAATAATCTCTCATAGACCATGATGTACATTTAGTGTTTACTTCATAATGGCTTACCCAGAGTTCCTTTAACAACACACCATCAATCATACAAACACATTTGGAGTGAATTCCTGATCCCAGTCCCATCAACAGAAATTTTTGTTATGAAAGCTTTAAATATGACAAGGCAAAAAACATTTAAACAATTCCCTACGATATTACCCACTTTGTGCTAAACTGGGAAAATGAATGAATTAGTTCAATGAACCAATATGGATGTCACTGGTTCTGTTCATAGTCAATGAAGAAAACTAGGTATTTTTAGAACATCATGTAGCTGATCACATGGAAACATCTCCTTTAGGGTGATACTAATTAAATCCTAGTTTGCACTGAGTTTATAGACTAGATCTCCAGCAAGTCCAAAGGGAACACACACATGACTGACTCATCCACTGATTACATATCATTTATTTACAAAATCATGTAGCTTAAACTAAAACATTTCCATTTTAGCAAGCTTGAAATGCAAGTGTAGAAAGACACACCCAAGGGTCTTGGAGACTAAAAATATTTTTTAAATCCTTTATGTTAAAGCAGTGCATTCATGAACATGTAAATATTTGTCAGATAGGTCAGCAGTTTGAAATAAACAAGATGATATGGGAAGTAGTACTCCAGTTTGCTGCTTATGAGACTAAGTCACCTGCCTATCCCTGGTGGGCCTATCATTAATAAAAGAGCATTAAAAAGAAAGAAACAAATAAAAATTCTATTTAAGCTTTATAGGGAGAGGGAACTATTGTGCCACCAAACAAGAAAGAGCCTCAGGAAAGACTTGGACGCAGTGTAGCTTCTGCCTTAAGTGACATGAAAGGTGCTTAGTTGCGGGACAGATTTGAAGCCATAGCAGTTCTCCTCTTCCCTTTGTAAAGCAGAATATGCTTGGACATGTGTCTGGTCTCTAGAAAACTTTCACCTTTCCCCTTGTCCTTGCCCTTCCTCTGGACATGCATCCTGCTCTTTAAGTCCTAAGTTTCATGACTGGCAAGTCAAGTTACAAAAACTGAATTGTTCCTGAAAGCTCCTATGACAGGGCATGAGGAATGGTAAATAAGGACATCATGGGCTGCAGCAACTTCCACTAATATGGAAATGATGATGTATAAGGACTTTTCAGCACACAACTTTTGTTTTCTTTTGGTTTTTATAGCAGTGGTATGCACTAATAAACAGACTCAATCTGGATCTCTTCCATTAATGTGCAATTATTTCTCTCTGCATTCTGCAGTGTATTTCCATAGCATTCAAATAACACAGCAGATGTTAATGTCTGCAAATCCCCACTTGTGACTATTCCACGGTTTAATGCTGCAGTTTTCTATATCTAAAAATATATATATTGAAAATTATGTTTATATTTACAGTGAACAGCTTTATTTCCATTTACAATTTAAATTTTAAATAAAACTATGATATATTATAGAAATATATATAACTAAAATTATCTACAATATTAAAACTAATATTAGTCAGAAATCATTCTCAAAGGCAAAAGAATGAAGTCTATCGTTCAACAGACAAGGAATAGACTAACTGTTTTGAAGTAGAAATTTTCAGGAAGTGACATGATTTATATTTTTCTATTTCTTCAATTTATGTATTCTAAAGTTATGAAATGCTAAGTGATTTTCAGAAAGGCAAATGATCAAAAAAAGCATCAAAAAGTAGCTCAAAGCCAAAGTACTCCACGTCACTTTTATTTCTCACGTTAGTAGGAATTCTAAGGATTTAGCTATTAAATTATAGTGCCCCACTAGCATCTAACATGCTATTTAATATACAAAAAAGAAACTGAAAACACCGATATAAAATATTCAAAATCATTATTGAATTTAGCCTTCACCTGTAATAACTAATGTTTCTTTATCAGGAGTATCTAAATCTCTACAGAGTAGAGTATATATAGCCCCTTATAGAGTAACAGGGTTTGCACAGGGGTCTAACACAGCAGTATGCCTACTGGAAGGACCTTGAATGTTGCAATCTGCAACTAATTTCCCTTTTCCCCACAGTTACATCACACTGGAAACTAACAGTCATTCCTGGATTAATGCATACTTGAAGCTATTTTTTCCCCCAAAGGGACTGACAGTTAGACTAATCTGGAACATCTTTGGTTTGCTCCTCAAGTGCATAATTTTATGTTTGGTGCTATGGAGTTTCTTGGGGGGATGGGGGAGGGGGGGAGGCGGGGAAGATAAAAAGTTCCACCCTCAATGTCATTCCACACCTTCTGCCCAGCAATTCAATCCATCTCCTCTGACAACAATACCACCTAACTTAGAGTCTTCGGTATATTTCAACAGAATACTACACTTTTTGTGCCAAAGCTATTACTGAAAACATTAAACAATATTGGTTCCAAGACTGATGCTCAGGAACTCTATTAAATAATCTTTCAATACATTCTGCTTCCTCATTTTAATATGATTTATTCTGAGTCAGGTTTATCACTCCATTTTATGCTTATTTTCTGGAAAGCATACAGAAATAGAAAAGAATTTAATTCAACACCCTGGCTCGAAAAGCACTTGCTTGTGTATGTAGCCTATAGTTGATTTACTAAATGACAATAAAATGGATAAAACAACCTAACTGTGCTAAAAGTTACTGTCAATATATGACATTGTCAAATTAAAAATTAATTGCCTGAAGAAATAGACAGAAATGCATACATGCGTACTTCAGATTTTTTATTTAGTGTCGCTTAATAATTTATGGCTTGAGTAAGAACATGCCTATTTCAGCATAAAAATGCTAATTGCATTAAAGAAGAAACAATCCTTGAAGCACAGAAGTGAGCATTACAACTTGTTAGTCAAAAATTAATACTCAGCACTAAATCATTTTTATTAACTTACTCTACAGTTGTAATAGCCACACAATTACATATAATAATGAAGTATTCTCCAAAACTTAGGATAAATGACCAAATTAATTCTTCGTTTAGTAAAATATTTTGTTACTTCAATCTGACTGACAAACGGACAGAAGCCAAGAATGAGAAAATATCGCAATTTTCTAGTATTCTTTGCAGCACTTTTACAGCTTGTGCTCTACACACCGCCCACTGTTGTGCTTTCAGTGTGGATACCACCAAGCAGTGACCATTACAGCACAAAACCAATGAAACTGGGTTTTATTTTCCTCTATAGTGGAAGAAATGTCAGCTCCACCAAAATATTTTATTGGGTTTGAGTGCACTCACAGTTGGGTTTTAAATTCAGATACCTTTAAGGGACAATTTCCTTTAGTTTTGTGGAATTTTCACATATTCCCCTTTTTTAAATAAAGCAAGCTGAAAAAAAATTGCAGAAAAATTATGTAAATCACACTGCATTTCTGCCAAAAACATTTCAATCAAAAAATGTCACCTTTGTGTCTCAGTGACAACTAAGTGATGTCACACTCAAAAAACAATAAAAATACAGAGTTTGCATCAATGGATTCACATCATGTTTCAGAGTCTGATCCCTTGGCAGGACTATATGAGAATCTTCTATCAAAACTTCACTGTACTGAGAGCATTTCAAGGTAAATGAGTTGCTTTCATTACAAAAATAGGGAATCCTCTTGTTGGAGGGACAGTGGGGCAGGACAAAGGTTGCAGCTGAGAGAGGAAAACAGGTAAAAACATGAAAAATACCTCAAGAGCTAGTACTTATAAGATACAACTGGCTCGAAATGCTCTTTAAGGAACAAAATTGCTGAAGACTGCAGGTGTATTGTGGGGAAATATTACTAAAGGGTTTTCCTTTTTTATTCTCCTTCCTACATATTTGCTGCTGTGGGGGCTGAGATGCCAAGAGAGGACATGGGTCTGATCTGGAATATAGATTTTTATGCTAAAATGGATCCAAATAAGAGATCAGCACACAAAGGTCTAAAGAACAAACCTATGGGTTTGTGGACATGTATTATCATCTTGGGACTTCCCATCACCGAGTTCTCTGCACTTCTACTGTAAAGGAGCAGCACAGCTCCCTGTGGATGCCGTCAAGTCAACACCTGCCCAGCATGTCCCTGGGGTTTTGATTGGAACAGATCCCTGCATTGCAGCTGCCTGCTTTGACCGTGAGGGAAGACTGCAGTGCTATGAAAGACCTTGCCTAACCAAGAGATGACAATTCCAATATACCACGTACAACTAAGCAGATACCCAGGCAGCTTTTCCATAGCAACATATGTCACCTCCGAAACAGAAAAGCGTGGCTTGGGAAGGAAAGCATCTGAGTTGCTCTTTATAGGTAAATTTTAATTTTACAAAAGGTAAAATTTTACCAGAGCTTTTAATAAAATATCACAATGACAAAGTTCAATTTTGCCAAAGAATATGAACAGTTTGAAACGTCATTTTGATTACTTGGCTGGTATAGAGATTTTATTTTCCGTCAGAATACAGCACTTAAAACAACGCTGGCCAAATGAACTCTCTCCTTGTCTGTGTCTCACCTAATTAAGCATTATAACTACAAACAGCTTGGGGTTGTCATAATTAGACTCCTGTTGATTTTACTGTTGTTGTATCACACACAGCTCCCTGCTCGCTGTCCGGTCATGCAGAGGCTGCACACATTCTGTCTTCTGAAACTCCTGACAATTGGGTAGCGGTGGAAGTCTTCAACACCAGTGTAAACTGTGCACATTCAAAACTAATTTCTAATCAGTCTTATTTTTGAAGAAGTACTAAACTTAGCATTCATCCTCTTTTTCTTGAGAGCAGAACTTGTATTCAACCAAGACATTCCTCTTCAAATGTTTGTGGCATTTCACTTAAAAGCAGCTATAAGCAATTGCTTCCTGATCAAATGTCATCCTTGTTAGTGAATTAGTGAAATATTTATCAAGATGAATTTGAAATTATTTGCATGCATGTCCCCTCTAATTACATTTGCATATGCATTGCTCTAATTAGCCCAATGGATTTAAGAGGAATCAGAAATTGATACTGTGCACGTTCTCAGGTTTAACTTTTTAAGTGTCATGATAGTCATGAAATGACATGGTAGTTTTAATACACACAGGAGAGCTGTGTTTTCTCTGCAGTGACGTGGTGACTAACACAGAAAGGAGTAAATTAAAATCGTTCGTAAACTACTGAAAGGGTAAAGACCAAGCTAGGATGGGTGACTGGTTATTTTTGATATGGCTAGGATTTGAAATTTGTTATAAAGTGGTTGAGATCGTATTATTCTTCCCTTGTGCACTTTTTGAAGGACAATTTACTGCATTTTCCTTCACCTTTGTATCCATTTGAAACCTGTTACCACTGACTTTTCTTGCTTCTTCTACACACTTGGAGTTTATACATAAAATTACTCCATTTTCCTTTCTCTTGCTCTATTACTATGTGTCAGTGACCACTTTTCAGCCATTTTATTTCTTTGTTGCCTTTCATCAGTAGACAAGTTGGGGAAAAACAACAACAACAACACACAACACCGACACTGGAGTTTAAGACATAAGAGTGTCTGTAATTATCCCCACTGCAGTAATTCCCAAACATATGCCAGCAAATGAGTCAGAACTGCACTGACACACTTGTTTTTCCCCTTCATGTGACATGATCACATTGTGAAGAAGGTGGTAAATGCACATTGTTTTCTAGTAGTCTTTACTCTGTTATGTTTTCATGTGTATTGGGAGAATTCCAAGCAGAGATAGTGATGCATAGTACTGTAAAGGAATGATAAATATAAATAAAATAACACCCTACCTTTCCTCTAATACCATGGAATACTTCAAACTTACTTTGAGGGTGTCTCAGCATGGATTGCTCTGAACACAGTTCTGAATTTTTTACAGAATGAAGTCCTTTCAGAGAAGAACTACTAAACAAAGTTAGTCCAAACTGTTCAAAATAAAGAACAGAAACTGGTTTATTTGGTGGAAGGATGTTGTTTTATTGTTGGTGTTTTGTTTGGGGTTTTGGTTTGTATGGGGGGTTTTTGGTGTTGGGCTTTTGTTGGTTCAGGGTTTTGAGGTTTGTTTTTGGTTTTGTTTTTTCATCCCCATTCTCTCCTAACACCTTTTTATTCTCTCACTATTTGTGTTCCCAGGGTCATTTACTGATATGAACAGCAAATATTCCTGTTCTAAACTTCAGACCCTTTCACAGCACATGGCATATATCAGAAAGCCAGCGTACATTTCTTCTGCCCTAAATACATAACATCATTCAAAGAATGCACTCAGCTAGTTAACTACAGAAATTATTTTGTTTGTACTTTTGGTATATGATGTACTTACCATTTTCCTAATAATTTGACCAAACTTTGCTTCTCTTCTTTACCCTTTACAGCACAGGATTCCCAAACTGATGAACAAATTCCAGCTCCCTCAAAAATCTATTGAAATGCAGTATTTTAGAGAAGAACTAAACTACAGAAAAAACATTTACCTATCAATAGGTATACCAGAAGAAATAATCATCTTCTAGTAACATTTTTGCATTTATAAACTAAAATCCTTGCCTCATTTCTTTACATTTAACCTGGTCAAAGGGGTGGTGTGCAAGAATGGTCTACAAGCAAGGTAAGAAGAGAACGTGTGTCAAGAGAAATGCTAATTTCACCATGTGATGTGGAAGAGAGGTATATATAATCTGGAAATGATCAGAAATATTAATAGAAATATATATGTGCACAGAGTATCTATAAAATATATAACATTGTGACACAATATAAGGCTCTTCTAAATATGGGTTAAAATGACAGAGTTATTCCTAAGTACCTGTTATAACACTTATACAACCACCACACCAAGACTTCTGCACATACTACATACAATGATTTTCAAAAGTTCATTGTTTACTATGGAGTTTTCAATTTTATTTGTCCTAGTTTTCATATAATTTTGTCTCTGAAAGAGACTCCTGCAGCACTATGATTCTTGTGGCATAAATTCTGCAGAATAAAAAAAAAAAAAGAAAAAGAAAAGTTGTTTGGAATGGAACTAAGTTACGAATGGAAGTTGTCACAGGCACCCTCCTAAAAAATTCAGCTCATTGTGATGCTGTCATTAGTGCTTGACTGAAGATCATCTGGCCTAAAGTTTGTACCAAAATAATATAGGAAATGGAGGCAAAGGAGAGAAGAAACTAAGTCCTGAAACTTTCTTTCATTTTAAAAGCAACAGTGATGGATCAGAGTGCAGGTGACCTTTGGAAATTCTACGTCGCACAGCTCTAAGTAGTACAGGTCCTCTCACTCCCCTATACAGCCAAGCAGATAAAAAGAGCTATAACTCACATGCAAGAACCAGACCATTTCATAATGATTTAACCTATATTGGATGCTGTAACACGACTAGAAACTGATGCAGATTTCACAGTTTTGCATTATACTGTCAAATTCTGACCTCCGAGACAGATATATAAAAACGTACTCATTACCAAAGTCAACCTTTAAGGATGCAACTGTACTACCTTGCTAAAAAGCAAATTTGATTAAAGTTACAAACTAGGATGTGTAGGCATGTATAAAAGCAAAAATTTGATTATGAATACTACAGTGACAACAGGATGAGAGAAATTATTTTTCTAATTTGGAGGAACCTTATATGAAGCCATGCTAGAGAGCTGAATTTTTTAGAACTGTATGACTCAGAATTAAAATATATACATAGATATATACTTGTAAGTATAAACATACACCCCTACAAGTCACCCCTTGCCACAGCTTCCCTTGAAAGAAACTCATTTTCTCAACATTCATTATTTCAGATAATTTATACAATAATTTCATGCAGTGGAATTCCCAAAGCAGAGCTACCAGTATAGGGAGGGAGCAATCCTTACAGTGCTCTAACATAATTTGTTAGCTTCCCTTTCTGGCCAGCTTCATGAAAGCACAGAAAGCTGCGCCATGAAGTTGACACCATTGCCTTAAAAAATATGGTCATAATGACTACATGTTCCTGGGGTACATTATTGCCTGTGTTAATATTTTATGTTTACTAACTCTGTTTGTGATGTCCACTAAGGTGTGTGTTCTCAGTATTGCTTTGATTGGGTAGAATGGAAAAGGACCACTCTATGGGGAGTATTCTCTGTTTGTTTTACAGCAAGAAACAGGAGGAATTGGATGCTGTACTTAGTGCTTAACACTCCAGCTGCTTCAGCTGCCAATGGATAGGAATAAGACCTCACTGTCACTCAGCAGGGAATCCCCAAAGCATCAGTATTCCCCAGCAGCTGGCAGTTTCAGAGCAAATGGATCAGATCACAGTGTAATTGAACACCAAGGCAGTAAAAAGCCAAAATGGCTTAGATGAGACTATTAATTTCAGGATCACAAATCTTGCTTGTAAATATTGAATTGAAAGTGCGATAAAGCAGAATTTCCAAACTTTGATTAAGAAAAGTAGTTATGCAAATTCACTTAAAAGAAATTGGTCAAGAGTGTTTCAATGTAAAAATGCCACATGGTGTGTGATATCACTATGCAAAAATATCACGTCTCACAGTGAGCTGGAAGTATCACTGCATGCCTGCAAGGGGAAGTTTCAGAATAAACTGAAGAAAATGGCTCTTTACAGAGGCTATGGAGAAGCTGTGGAACTCTTTGCTCTGAAGTGCTGGTGGTGACAAAAGAGGACACTGACACGTTCATGGCTAAAAAACAAAATTTACAGTCAAGCTCGCCTCAAAAGACACTTGAATCTGGTCACATCTATCAAATTTGCTAGTATACATTAGAATTAAATTCTGAGACAGTAGTGAGGCCCCATTTCATTTTATACAGAAGTTTTGCTACATAAAGGAGCAAAGTAGAAAATATTAAGGTGGAAATAAAAAATCACTTCTGGTCCCATCAAAACAGAATTCTGTGTATCCTTCTCTCTGCCTACAACAAACCTTGCTACCTTGAACAAAAAAGAAGCTTCATTTGGAAATTTTCTGCCAGTTTTTAAAAATTACTAATTCTTTCCTCCACCTCCTTCTTCCACATATCAGTTGGGAAAAATAAAAAATACATAAATTAAAAAAAAATAAACAAATAAAACAGACACAGACAAACATTTATCTCTGAGTTACAGCAACCAAGAGGACTTCTGCAACCTAAGCTACTGAGCAACAGTAACTAACAGTAACATTGCAGACAGCAAGATTGGTAGCTCCTTAGCTTCCTCACAGCTGCTGAAAGATATCTATGTTAATGGAGGTGAGGAACATACTTCCCAAGCTGACAGACCTTTGAGGTCCACTAGAAGCTCCATTTCTAGACAAAGGCACTGCTGGATACGTCCACAGAGAGGAAGGTAGAACACAATCCCCAGAGTCTCAGTCACACCATTATGTTTTTGAGAGGAGCATGATGCGATGCTGCCTCCTGCAGCAACTTCCACCAGACCACCTCTTAGGTTTTTGAAAAGAACCGCAAACAGTGAAAAGACACCGTCTTTCCAGAGGAGCTCTGACCTGGGACTAAAGATTAGTTTGTGTTCGCTGTTCCTCACATCCAAGTTCCTGCTGTAGTACTTAATGGCCACATGCTGCTAACGAACCTGACAGTCACTTCAGCAGCCTCACAGCTTAAATATCTCTTTGAATCCAGCAATCTATAGAAACAATTGACCACAGAGAGTCCTATTCTGTTATTTATGGCAACCATAATCATTTTTAGGCATTTTCCAGTCTCCACTGACCAGACTTGTAAAGTGCTCCCATGTTATCAATCTTAATTAAAGCACTGGAGTTGGTAACCTAGAACCTAAACAATTTCGTTTAGCCACCAGATCTAATATTAGTCCCATTTTCCACTTATAAAATTTGGGCCTTGTGGCTAATGAACCACTTTTAATCCAGCATCCTGAAACCTCCTGGCTTCACAGACTAGAAATGGTAACAGCAGACTAAATTATGTTACTTGGAACCCAAGTAAGCCTGTTTCACTTCTACTCTACTTTTCTGCTTTCCAAGGCAAAATGTCATGCAGCTTTATGGGATGTTTTATCAGTACAATATGGCTTTAGGACTATCTCACCATTTATGTTGTCTTTTAACTGGTTTCAAAGGAATGGATGTATGCCAAGAAACTAACATCAAATCACAGCTGCAAAACATCCCAGGCTACCAAAAGCATCTTGAAATAATATTCTAAAAGTCAAACCAAAAAACTCAGTTGTGCATGTGTGAATTTAGCATAAATCTAAATACGTGCACACCTGTTAATCTACCTTTATCCTCAGTTCAGTGTGAGCTTACTTTAGCTTAAATTACTATTTCAGGAAGGAAATCACAGGGCTTGTTTGTTTTTAAGTATATACAGACAATTTCAACATCTATGCTTCTTAGCAGACCTTTATACCTTTTTAATTAAACTAATCCCCAAGATTTCATAACCACCGTCTTGATCATCATGGCAAGGCATCCTCCCTAGCTTCCAGCAGCCACGATACTTGGCAGCTTTGTCAACACTGACTACTGGAAAATATTATCTCTGTGCATACATCTGCAAGAGCAGTACCCAGAGCAGTCATTACAGCTCAGAGAAGGCACCTTCCAGCAGTCCCTACTGCCAAGTGTAAGGACCACTGCAATAGCAAGGGTGCAGTTCTCTTAGACAGTTACTTTGAAATCAACTTTAACTCAAACCAGATTAAAACAAGTTTATTTACAGATATGCAAGCCAGACATGAGAAAAGTGACTAAAATAAAACTAGGCATAACTTGTCCCAAAATTACATCTGTTAGACCTCTCTTTTTCTACTCATATTTAACCACAAGGCTCTTAGAAAGTGCTGGCCATTCTTCAACTCTCTGCCCTCACACCACATTTACAGAAGAGGATCTGAATCTGGGAACCTTTACATCCTGTGGGCCTCTAAACCAGATCAAAAGAATTGACCCTTTCCACAGAGGTACCACATCTTTCTCATTAATTATTGATTGTTAATCCAGTGGCAGGTTTTAAACCTGGAGTTTCCTGCTGTAACTTCAAGGTGTTTTTTGCACATAACCTATTAAAATGACCATCTGCTTCTTTTAGACTCAGATTGTTGTTGTAGTATTTAGATAATTATAGCAAGACATCCATAAAAGCAAAAAATAAATGTTGTGTTCCATACCATAAAGAAAAAGTCAGACAGCAGTGTTAAATACTTCATCCACTGGACTTTGTGCACCGGACACTGCGTTTCATATAAAATTTAATTTTGTATTATATAAAAAAACAAATAAATTTAAAAAAAAAAAAAAAACAAACATCTTTCAGGTGGATTCTAAAACAGCTTCAGTATGGGCAAAAAATTGACACAGCTCTTGATTTGAAGGGTAGCAATAGAAGGCTGAGGGGAGACCTTATTGCTCTCTACAGCTACCTGAAAGGAGGTAGTAGTGAGGTAGGTGTTGGTGATCTCTTCTCCCAAGTAACAAAACAAGACAAAATGTCCTCAGGCTGTGCTGGGGAGGGGTTTAGATTGAGTACTAGAAAAAGTGTCTTCACTGAAAGGGTTGTCAGGCATTGGAATGTGTTGCCCGGGAAAGTGGTTGAACACATCTCTGGAGGTGTTTAAAAGACATGTAGATGTGATTCTTAGGGACATGGTTTAGTAGTGCACTTGAAAGTGTTAGGTCAATGGTTGCACTTGATGACCTTAAGGGTCTTTTCCAACCTAAATAACTCTATGATTCTCAAAAACAGATGAACACAAGAGTATTTCTAGTCTGTCTCAGAGTGAAGGACAACAGTCTGCCTCAAAATCATCTTTGGTGCTTCTCTAGTGAAGCTATGTAACTCTAGTCTGAGATGATAAAAAAGTGCTCATGAAACCTGTTCCCAGGTCTCAGAAGAGCAGCAGACAGGAATAATTGCCTAAGCAACTTTCCGAGGGCATGGAATGGGACTGGAGCTTTGGTACGTTTCCTGTGCACATTCCTGACAAGGACGCCAAGTAGGTACAGAGCAGAGGGACTCATCCCAAAAAGATTAATTTATCAACTGTAGAAGCATTTCAGTTGTAGATGATTAAGGTGATAAGTCTCAAATGCTCAGCATTCTGCGTGCTCGTGGGTCTTTGGGTTTCCTGAGGCAAAACACCTGTGATTTCATCAAATAAATTCTACGATCACTGCATTTCACTAACGTAATAAATACTGTACTTAAAACCCTAAGAACCGTTACTCCTACCACTGAATGAATGCTTCCAATTTCTGTTGAGAACACTTGGAACATAAGAGCTTTGATTTCACTAGATTGTTAGCCCTATGCATGTTTTTAATCCAAGTTCGTTTTTGTATTCTAGCAGAATTTACACAAAATGAAATATTACCTAAGCAGCCATCAAAGAAAGGAACTTGCATTCAAAAGTGTTAGTTCACTGAAATAACAGAGAACTCCCAAAACATTAATTTCTGATAAAACAAAAAGATTGTTTCAGTTCCATATTGTCTTTGAAACTGAACTTGCTGTTAGTAGATTAACATGTAGTTTCTGTGACCCTGAGTGAAATTTAATATTCGTAATTCACAAGTCATGAAAGCCTTGTAAACCACTAGAGAGGAGAAAACTAATTTGCATCCTATTGTGACTTAACGTCATTTAACATTCCATACATTTCTGGCAGAGATGCTTCAGTTTGTAAATAATGCTGCTATGTCAGCATCATGACATGCCCCGGGGGAACTGTATCACTTCTTCACTGATCAGTGATTAATAATATTAAAGATACAAAGAAGACTGTGAAGATAAAAGTTGACAAACTGCATTTTTACAAACATTCATGGTTCAGTTCTGACCTTTATTACTCAGTTAGCCCTGCAGTATGTCACCACTCCAAAAGTATCCACACACAGAGATTAGTTTTCAGTGAAGATCTTGCTCAATATAGTCTGAATGATTGCTTTGCATGCAGAATCCTCATCTAAATTTCTTATAGAGTTATAGCTTTGGATGGCACCCAAGAGGCAGGTATCACACAGTCCACAATTTTGCTTTTCTCATTAGCTTTTTTGATTAATTCCTTTATTTTATTTAGCCACTGAAGAGGTGATAGATCCTGAATTAAAATTCTGATGCATTGATGAGGCCAGAAATACACTCAACAGTAGTTGGGCAATATGCAGTCAAGGCTCAAGGATAACACAGGCACAGTAGAAAGGACAAAAAGACAGAAACAAAGAAGTTTTAAGAAACAAAGAGGTTTTAATTTTAGTTGGATGAGGCAAAACAAAGAATGCATAAGAATTTACTGCTAATTATTGATTCTGAGTAATTCTGATTAATGGAGATCAGAGAAATTTGGAGCACTTGGTCCTAAGTAGTCTGACTACTCCAAGTGGAGTCATCATGACCCCATGATGAAGAGGTTTGTTATTTCTCAGGACACTCCATGTCATTCTGTAATTCAATGGGGTGTGAATGGGACACTGACTCCACATCGACTCTTCAACCATAAAAAAATGTAATGGACATTTATTGATTTTTTTTTTTTTTAAGGACTTTAAAAATAAATTTTAAACAAATAAACAAACAAAACACACACACAAAAACAACGAACCAAACAAAAAAACCCATGATATGCAGCATTCAGGGAAAAGACATGTTTTCATATCCAATCTGCCTGGGTGCAAAATGCAGCACACATCCCAGTAGGCACCCTGCCTTCATCCGCTGGAAGCTTATATCTGCTCAAACCCCTAACTTCATGACTGCTACACGTTTCATTCTGCTTTGAACTGCAGCGTTCAAATGCATTAATTTAATATCCTGAAGAAAGCAAAAACAATACAAAATAATAATTAAATTATACATTCGGGAACTTAAAACTACTTAAATTTCTAATTTTACAGCATCAAAGTGACCTCAGCAACCTTCTTGACTATTTGTTTTGATGTGAATCGACAGAGCACAAAGAGGCTGCATATTTTTGTGGCACCCTGCTACTTACTGGACAGACTGTCTTTTCAGTGATCTCCAGGAATGACTGGAGGGATGCTGGAAGTTCTTGCAATGCCATTAGGCAGTGGTGTGATGCTGAATACAGCCCCCAAAGAGTCTGGCTCACCTTCTTGTGCTATCCACAACCCAGAAGTGGTCTACAACAATTCTTCATAGAAATTCAACCTTATTAATTCCCAAGTCACTCTTGGATTATCTGAGCTAAATTTTCTCCAAAAGCTCACACAACATGGCTATAAATTCAGAATGCAGAACAAAGCCTCTTGTTTGAAAACAATTAGCTAACACTATTCCTCAACAAGCAGAAGCAAGTTTCAAAGGATGGTGGAAGAAATTAGAATAGTTGAACATTAACCACACACCTTACCCTAATGACTCTCTATTGTATAAATACTCTCTCCACATCTTCAAAGATGCTTCTCCTTCTTCAGTACCCGTTTATCTGGCTGCTCCTAATTCATTTGAATACCATGACATTTACTGAAATAATGCTATGCTGCATTATTTCTAATGCAAGCTGTTTGCTTATTGGCGCACACATATCCCCTAAAGCAAAAAAAACTCAAACCATACAACCAAATTACATAAAGCTTTCTGAAACAAAGCAGATGATGCATGCATTGCAGATAAAGCATCTGTTCAAGGAAAAAAAAAAAAAAACCAGGTGAAAAATGAGGGTTACATACACTTGTTCTCATCTGAGATTAGAAATGAATTGTTAAACATCCTGAGACACATGAATGGGGAATGGCTGAAAGGAGGGGTGCAGAGAAAAGTGCCAACTTAAGCTCTCCTTTGTTCTTTTCAATTTAGCCAGACCACCAGCTACACGAAAAATAGCCATGAATGTTTGATTGGTTTGATTTAAACAAAAGTATCTGTCCTATTTCTTTGAAGGCTGCTTGTTTATTTAGTTTTCTTACAATAGAAAAGCTAACAAAAACTTTGCATTAGCTCAACTTCATGCTAAACAAGTCTCTAACTAATATTATAACTTGCAGAGTTGAAAACTGATAAGTGAGGAACAATATCTATTGTACTTTCCAGAATAGGCCTCAGGTATATATTTGCATTTTGAGAAATGTTTTCATTTATCTATGGTTAATAAAACAATACTTGCCCTGTTTAATTTTGCTGCATAACAGCAGGTTAAAAATATTTTCATTTCAAGGCTTTGTTTTAATTTCTAGCGTTGCTGATTAGGTCAAGAATTGCAACAGTGGTGAGCAAGTTTCAAGGTTTCAAAGCCCCAGGCAGCCAGAGACATCAGTTTTCTCTGCTGCTAAAGACAGGCAATTAGAAAATATAATAGTTGGGTATATAAATAGTTGGGTGCCATTAGTCTCCATCAGCAGCTGCTAGACACTAAGTTCACAGCGATCTGCATGGGTTTTTGGGCATCTGCAGTATTGCAGCATCTCCCTACCACCTGCAGGGGATATACACCCTGAAGAATAGATCCCAGACAGGTGGAATTAAACATTGCATTAGTTGGCAGCAAACAGCTGGTTCAGAAAGTGTTATTCTGTCAGAGATTTGAGATTTGTAACACTAAATAATGTACAGCAGATATAATTAGAGTATGGACAGTCTCAAATTGGTGTAATTTCCTGCTATTTTATGTGTCAGCCCATCTGGGTGAACCTCAGGCCCTTATTTAAGTGTCTGTACATTTAAATCTCCAACTCAGTTAATCATAAGGATTGTGATTCATTTTGCCACTGATAAGAAAAGTACTTGGTGAGAAAGAGTGAGTCTTTTTCTTGGTGTGAGCTCTTCAGAAGTTCAAGTATTCCATTTTAATACTAACACTTGATATATGCATTTATCATTACAAGGTGAAAGTTTCTGTCCCCTTTTTCTAAATGTTAAGAACTATCTACTGAATAGGGCTTTGCCAGAGAAGAATATAAAATAATCCACTGCATGCCTCTTACAGCTCCCCTGGTGCAGATACAGAGAAGCAAGCAGTGAGCAGTGCTGGTCTATCTAAGGGACGTGGATAAGTGAAAGGAGGAGAGCACTGATGCTGGTTAAACCTGAATAAAAAAAGGTCTTTAAGTGACATTGATTCAGCCTAATTACTAGGCCTGTAGAATAAAACTGACGGAAGAGAAGAAATTATGCTTCTCAAAAACAACATAAAGCCTTCCACTTTGACAGCTGCAGCAGTGCACCACTGGCACCAACAGGGGTAGGATTTGTTCACTATCGCACTGAATAGAAAACTACACTCCTCTTAAAAAAATATCAGGATTTCAATACGTATTTCAGAACAAACCCAGGATCTCTTCCTGCTGTACAGAAGCAGACAGCTGAGTCACTCTCCTAGTTCTAAGCTAGATGGACTCTCTGTCACTGCAGCTGTCACCCCTGAATGGCACAGGACGAAAATACAACCAGGTATTTGCCCTGCACCTTAAAAAGATGGATAGGAAGGTGAGGTATCAGTGATTAGCTATTAGAAGCATTACATAAATATATCAGACTTTTAACCTCTTCCTCAGCTTGTCACAATACAAACAAGGCTGTTTAAGATTACTGTACCAGCAGGAATGGTTTTACTCAGTGTTGCATTTCTTCCCCACAAAATTTCTACAATAGAAGTGATATACACTGAAAAGAATCTGAAATATCTACTCAATATTCATTAAGAAATAGGATAATATAATTATTTTTCTTTATTCACCTGATCACTACACAAAAGTCCCAGCTACATCAAGTGTCTAATTTCAGCTACCATAAAAAAAAAAAAAAATCTTCCATATAATTCAGCACATTGAATATACAGTCTTAGTAAGGGGTTTTTTGAGTTAATGACTAATATGAAGATGATGAAGTATGTCATTTTTATTAGTAAACATTGAAGAAAACTCGCTTACTAGTAAGTCACTTCACAGGTTACAACCTGTATCTAACATCAAAGCCACAAAAATCTATATTGGTGGCACTGGGGCAAATGAACTGTTGATGTTATTCCACTGGAATTACCAGGAAGAAGTGCTTAAACCTCAATATTTCATAGGCATGTATTTCATTCTTTTCATCTTATTTGTCATGGCCAAATCTATTTTTCAATTAATTTTTTCAGAATTCTCAACTCAGGAAAAAGACCTTTAAAAATATAAGAAAGTATTCCATAGTCAGCTCACAACCATTAATATTTTAAAAGTCAGCAACATAATATGGGTTTGAGATTTCTGTATGCATGGAAGTATCTAAATGCTTTAACATCAAGGTGAACGTGTGAGTAATTCTAAGTTCTTTTTGGATTCAGGATCTGTAAGGAATTAAAAATAATGATGAGACAGCAGCAAAATTAAACGATTTTTTGGCACAAGCTTTTATCATTAGGGGTAATGAGGAAATTTCTATTCCAAGGGCACTTCTTACAACAATTTACAGTGTGGCCTTAACAGAGAGTGAACACTTTACGAAGGAAATAATAGAGCAACCCGAGAAATGCAAGCACAGTGAATCGCCACCATATGGTTCTTGTTCCAATATTCTGGAAGAAATTAACTTTGGAATAGCAGAGTTCCTGAGCAGTGACTTAATGAACTTGAAAGTTCAGCACTTCTTGAGTTTAAAGGCCTCTTTTACCTGAGTCTTCCAGTGGAGCAAAGAGAGATCTCAAAATACAGAGCCAGGGGGATATCCTCAGTCTGAAGAAGCTACTTGAGAGTCTAATTAAGCATAAAATAGTGTAATTATATTCTAATTGGTTCAAATTAGAGCAACCTGTGCAAGAAACAATAATGCCTAAGCTACCAATTAGGCATATTTGAGTAAAGTTAAGAACAGTAGAGAGATGTGACGGAGCAGCTCAGTAGGAAGCCTGTGCCTCATTGTCCACCCTGGGGACCTGCAAAAATATCAGCAAAGCCACCAAGAAAAACGCTAAAGATTTGTTGGTGGTTTACATCTTTTGGGTTGGTGTTTTTTCATTCTCTTTTGTTGTTGTTTCCCACCCTCTCCCCCCCCACAAATTGACAGATAACTCTGATGTCAAGAAATAAACTGAAGAAACAAAAGGGCAAATGACAATTCTATATTACTAATTTGCATATATGAATTATTTTAACATCATTTCAATTATCCCCCACCCGATCAGATGCAAAATGATCTTGCTTTGTACAGCAAGTATTTACCTTGGCAGAAGTGGGATGCGTGGTCAGAAAACAAACCTGCCACTGCTATGTGCTGCAGGAAACATAGCAAAGTTCAGTGCATCAATGCATTAGCAATCAGTGGGTTTTCCCGTAAATAATGGAACATCTCCTCCAGACCTCTTACTGGATCCATTTATCCCTTTTCTCTGATTCTTGAGGTACAAAGTTTCAGCTCAATCTTACTATGAATCTGTATATCTTCTTGTGTAGATTATATTTTTTCTTTTAACTCCCTGGCAATAACCCATTTCCGTCAAAGAAACTCATAGATATTCATAGCTCATCCAGCTCCCACTGCATAGTTCTTTTTTTTTTTTTTTCTTTAAAAAGCAATTAACTTATGCTGTTGATATACTCTATAATTTCATAGACCTTGTGTGTCACAGCATCAATTCGTCAGTAAAATACTTTAGCCACAGGAGAAATCTGAGCTAAATTTCTTCCTTAAATGTTTATTCTGCTACAGTAAACTATGAGAAGGGCAGGGGTGGGGGAGCATGACTTTGCAGCCAAAATTCACAAGGAATTGATTGATTGCAGTCTTCCAAAGGAGGTGGGAAACAGGTATTTCAGTCTTTGCTTTCAATGGGAATATGAATTAACTTACGAAGCTGATCAGGTACATCTGTGATGCTGATGGGGCTACCCTGCCAATTCCAGACTGTGGCTGGTTGAAAATTCATCTGGCAACATGATCTGGGTTCAGGTCTCCCTCAATAGTAATTAGTAAGGTGTTTAATATCCCCTGGAGGATGGATGAGTTATCATTCTTCTTCTGTCCCCAAAAGATTTCAAAGATGACATTTTATCCTGACACTGGAATAGCATTTTTTCCAATGTATCTCAAAGTCACAGGGTATGGAGAAAAGTGCATTTCCAGGACTAGAGAAATTAAAAAGGATAGAATTAATCTAAGGGAGAAAAATCTGCTGCTATTTCTTTTCATTGAAGTCCCAGAGAAATGAATGGTCTTCTGACCACTTTATGAAAAGTGTACTAAAATACCAGAAGACAGGAAAAAGAGATGTTATAAAAAGAGTACGTGAAAAATGTAAAGTGAGGAGAAAGTGAAAAAAATATAAAAAGATATAAAATACTACAGACTTTCATTACAACAGCTATAAAAGGCTAGAGCAGGTGTATGATACAGGCTGCATAACACAAAAGTGTTTAAATCAATGAGGAAGTCTTAAATACTTAATAAAAGTCCTTGTACTTGCACAGATTCAGTTACAAAAATGTTTGCAATGTAAGGTTATTTAACTGTTCGAGAGCAATTATGAAATACTTTTAATAATGTTCTTTGGAAGGTTCAAAATGCACTAAATCTGCAGTGGAAAACTACCTCTGCTAATTTAGACCTAAACTTTTTAATATTCTTTTACCTATTTTGTCTGAACATAACTCATATAAACCTGAAAGACATAAACATGATTTACTACACTGCTAGACACTGAATAGAAGTAAGAGCTTTTACTTCCAAATGTCTGGTCTGTATGCAGCCAGTAAAAGCTTATATTGATCCACTTTTGGTATACTGGAGTATTTCCCCTGATCTTAAAAAACTGTTTAAAATGCATATTTGTGTATCTTTGCCAGCAGCAAAATATAATGTAGTCAAAATGGAAACAAACATTTTTAATACTAGGAAAAAAAAAAAAAAAAAGAAAATAAAACCACTACAACAGTCAGCAAGAATTATCTGACTTGAGTTGCCTCTTTTGTACCATTTATAGATGTAAATAATATCTGGAATACTCTTAAGAATTCCAATTACTCCTTAGGAGAGAAATCAGAAGAGAACAAATATTCTTGAATATTTGAAAGACTGTTTGGGACAAAATTATAATCCAAATAGAGAAATCCTAGCCCTACAGCAACCAAATAGTAAAAATGTACTGCTTTCATTAATTTAACATAAAAATACTTCCAGTCCAAAGGCAGCATGGCAGACCCTTGTCAGAAAGAAGGCAGCTTCTCTTTAAAAGCAGCCATTAGGGAGAAATATTCAGCATATAAAAACATTGCTTTTCATTGCAGTTTTGCATTGAAGGTTATACAACATAATTCAAATGTAACATTAAAATCCTCTCAAAAGAGCACAATGATCACTCAATTGTGTCTACAGGCAACAACAGCAAAGGAAAAGATTAGTGTGTTGTAAATGTTACAAAAAATGTTTCTATTACTAAGCATCTGATCTGTTACACTTCATTTTGGAAACAGAATGGGTATTTGAAACAGAATATATTTGCAATTTTAAAACCAGTTTCCCAAATCAATAAAGTAATCAAATTTCTGCCTATATCTAAGACTATGCTTAATCCTGTTAAATAAAACACTTTTTTGTCCACCGTCAGATTCCTGTACTCGGTCACAATCCACCCCACGAAAAACACTGCACCAAAACAAAGACCTGAAAATAAACTATCCAAGTGATTGGCCCGAGGGGTCCCAGGGAGCTCGATGTTATCCCAAAACCAGGCCTTGCACAGAGTTCCTCTATCAGCTGTGACCCTTTATCATCTGAGCCACAAAGAGCACAAAGTCACTTCAGAGAGTTGGGGAGTCCACACCACCCTCCCACTCCAAGCTGAGGTTCACCAGCTTTTGACCATGTACTTCAAAATCCAGCCCAGTATTTCTCTTTTCTTCAGGACAAAGAGGAACACATGGTGAGCAGAAGAGCAATATTTCTTCAGGCACCTTTTCTTTTGCCAGATACTGCCCATTGTGCCTGTTTTTCCTTCTCCTGGGACATCCAGGGTGTGAAAAAGCAGCAATGCCTCATCACGTTCTCTTTCTCATAATCACTGGGGAGCAAGATTAAAAGGAAAATTTGATTGCATTCCTTGAGCTATTTAACTGATCTCCGCTATATGCTTCTCTGCAGTACCACCTATCATACAGTTTTCACTAGAAATTCATATTGTAACAGGAAGCTAAAGTATTGTAGTATGAAAGCAGAAATAACACATATAACAAACATTCCATGTAATGAATACCATTCAACAACATCCATTTACAACTTCTGCAATATCTAGTTTAGAGATTTTTGATGGGGCAGGAAAGAAAAAAATTACAATAGCTCCAGCACTTGTAAGAAATAACAGATGACTCTGGAGATAATATAGCACACAGATAAAAACTGCACAGCTGCTGCTGGGGCCTCTGAACTGATGGTTCCCATGGTCTGCACTGGTCCAGCCACAACCACAGGTACATTCGTTAGTGCTCACCTCCAATCAACAGAACAAGTGGCTTTTTTCATTTGTTTGTTTTCCCTCAATGATGAAACAGCATAAATCAGTGCCCCAAAAGAGTCATTGCACCCACTAAATGACCAACAAGTAGAAAGTGTTAACTGGAAGAAAGATCCACATTAAAAAGATCACCCTATGAACCTCAACTGAGAGCTTAATAGCTTTTCTATTACAAATATTATTCATTAAAATAGTTAATTTGCTGAAACAAATACTCATGGAGTTTATAAAAATATACCTTTTTAATTTTCAAAACATTTCCTAAAAAGCTGTAACATTTTTGTTGGTTTTCAGCTCAGACTTTACAAATGGGATTTATAAATGTTTTAGTTTTCAAGCATAAGGCATATTGCAACAGAAATAACTGTAAAATAGATCAAATTTTACGGTGATGTTTTGTCAGAGCTTATGAATCTTTTTCTTATTTCAAATGGAGAGGGGTGGCTTGCTTTGTTTGTTTTAAACTTAAGCATCCCCACTAGCAAGAGAACCTCTGCTTAAGAGTGAAAGTGCAGATATCAAAGAAAATCGGCCACTAACTTAAACCTCAAACTTCAAATGACTGACTGCAATCCACAATAAAGTTTAAGAATTTGACCCAAATCAAAATTCCGTTCAAAAAAACACAACAGTTTGGAAAACAAAGTAAAAGCAGATTCATGTGCTACCTGTAAGTGGGAAATAATTAAGAAAACTGCTGTGGTACTTTGGCAAATATGAGATAGATTTGGGGAGGGTGGAGAGGGTTTGTAAACAGAATAATTTAATATCATTTGGGAATCATATACCAGTTATTATATCTTTGCAATTTAATGTAATATACCAATGTGACCTATATAACATCGACTAATCGTCTTAGTTATTAACATGAATAATTACAGATGTTAAACCAGTGGCCCTTATCACTCAAAGAATTGGTTTTTTTAATCCTGACTGATACTCGAAGAGCTAGAATCAACACTTACTGTATTATCAGTTTATTATTTTCCTTCAACAGAAAAGAATTTGTTGACTAAATGAGACAGAAACAGGTGTCTGGACCCCAAACTGGAGGCACTGACAGAACAGATGCAGGCATGTCTTTCCAGAAGAAGCATCCTTCACAAAAATTATGAACAAAGAAGACTATCAGCAGCTGCTGGTTGTATGAGTAGTGACACAAAAGCAGACAGCAGTAGGTGACCAGGAAGGAATGTGTCAATTAGGGAAAAGTGCATACTCGTCAAAATCTGAGACACTGCCAGAACAATGTGTTTATGTTAACACAAGGCTTAGGAGCAAACTTTTAAATTGTGACATGGTCAAATGTTCTCTCTGTCCCAGATCCTCACCAGCCTGCCCATGGATGCAAGACTCTTTCCATTGTTAAATGTGATCTGGCATTGAGGAAACACTAAGGAAACTTCTGGGAAATCAGAGCTACAGCAACCAGTGGGAGCACCCACATGACAAAGACTCACCATGACTATGAATTCAGGAACCAAAAAGGGAAGATTACAGTCAGAGCAGGTACAGAGTGAGATGCAAAACAAAAATAAACTACATTACTTGAATGAAAATGGAAACTTGACTGAAAAGAATGAGTAGCTATATTCTCAGAAGACTAATTTCAACAAAAAAGCATTGTCTGAGGAAGCCCGGGAAGCAAGTCTGCATGTGGGCACCAGCCTGAGGTCCCTGACTGGGCCTCAAGAGATTAAGGCTACACAATAACACCACTGCTCACCAAAAATAACTTTCCTTACCCTTCCCCTTTGGGCATAATATGTTTGTTGCTCAAAGAATTGCTGAACATAAAGTATTCCAATAACTTCAAAAGCCATAATAGAATGAAAGAAGGAAGGGCCAAACTTTAAGGACACAGATATTTAGAGTTCAATTAAACCCATTAGTGCCAATTCCTGATCATGTCTGATCCTCACACAGGTGTTTAATGACATGGCAGAAGGAATTAACGCTTCTGAATTCAAGACAATACAATACCCAGAGTGCTATATATTTCCAGGGAGTAAGATTGAGATTCAAATCTTGAAAGTTTATAGAAAATATTAATAGTAAAGCAAGATTTATGAATCATTATGAAAACTTTTTAGCAGATAAAAGACTATCCTTCTGTAAGGTAAACTTAGGCAACGTGCAATGTAGGGATTCATTCTATGCAATGTTTTAAGAAAGCTCACTTTTAATTTTGAGAAAGTTTACTACTGCTTTTCCTTATCTGTCTTCTACTACCTAATCCTTTTTTTTTTTTTTAAACAGACTCTTTGAAATATTCACACATAAATAAACATGATTTGTGTGATTAAAATAATCATACACAGCTGCAACCTGAGCATTAAGGTCATTACAGTAGCTAGAGCCTATTTTTTTTTTTTTAACATGAAATAGAACAATGTTTCAAAACTTGGTAGATAAATTGTGAGTATTGGTATAAACAGCACGCTTTTTGGAAGCCTGAGAACCCAGCTCATGGATTGATTTCATCTAGAACAGGAGATATATTCCACTCAGAGAGGCATGTGTAATTTTCTGTGTTTATCTAGTGAACACACATTCACAGAATATTGGCAGAGGATCCTGCAAACCTAACAGAGAGTCTGAACTGCAGAGTTTTTGTGATGACAGACTCCCACTGGATCTTCCATATATGGAGTTATATGGATTATATAAACCTTAAAGCCACAATTGTTTTCTACAAGTGATCATTAGCAAATAACGGTTTAGATATTTACAAGAGTCTGTGTTGATTCAGCAACAAAATTCCATCAAAATCCACAAAGAATTGTTCAGTCTCATTGCTAATGATCCTAAGAACATGATTTTTAATGGAATTTATGAAACAAGATAAGCTAAATGTTCCAATATTTCATTTAAGAGGAAAACCATGCTTCATTGTTCGAGAGCAAAAACGATTTTATCTATTCTTTTTCTAAAAAAGTATAAGGAAATAATGAGAAATGGAAAAAAGCAAGACCATTCTCATGGCCAGATATAAGATAATGCTGTCCGAAGGCTGTTTGACACTTGGAAAAAGACAAAAAAAATACCACCAAAACACAACACCAAAAAACAAACAACCAAAACACCACACCCTCGTCTCAGATTCATGGATCAATTCTGATCAGTTAGAACTCCTCTTTCTGGTTTTAAAATAAGTTCTCTGTAACAATGGACAAAACCACTAAAGGCTCATTATTTTTACCGTAGTACCAAATGGATATTAAAATTTATGAGTAAAATAAAATTGTTCCCAGGCTATAGATCTTGCATATAATATGAACTCATTCATTGGGTTCTTCTTATATTGATGAATGCAGATAGTACAGGTTAGGCTAAATTACAAGCATATAAATACAGTGAGATGATTGAGATGGCATATAAAATATTACATTACACTCAAAATTATTTTTTATTACCAGCACAGAGCACAGATTTACATTTCTTCATGTTCATTATTTCTTCTTTTTGTCCGTATTGTTGTATCAGTTAATCCATATATAAAATATCAGCAGAGAATACTTGCAGTTAGAACAATGCCATTAATGCTTTTGAAAATAAAATTAGTTCTGAAAATTCCATGTTTTGGTTTCAGTCATTATTTGGTTTTGACAGCAGAACATTTTTAACATAAGTCCAAGTATTCTGAACATATTCAAATAATGCATTCTACCTTATAAAGAAAGTCACCCAGGACTAAACTGTATTTCACAACTCAAAGATTTAGACTGCTATAATTTAGCAGATGTATTCTCAGAAAAGTATAAAACATTCTAAAAAAGTTCTTTCTCAAAGTCGGTCTTCATTGACATAGTTAGGAACTTGGGACATTAGGCAAAACCTTGTATGCACCAACAAAAGATAAAAATTCTGTCCCTCTCCAAAGAAATTTAAGTAGTTAATTCCTTTTAGTTTCTTTTCTAAAATTCCTCTTAACACTTGTATTACAACTCCTTTACAATTCCTTTCACATTCTTCATTACAAGACAGACTTTTACCAGGGAAAATTAACTTCTGCATAGCTTTTTAATTGGACATACATTAACTTTGTTAATTTTTTTCTTTTATAGTTTAGATTTGGCTTGGGTGGGGCAATCTTGCTTTGCTTGGTTTTGTTTTTATAAAAAATAGAATATAGCTAATCCTAAATCACAAGTCAGTAACTGCTCAGGCTGCATACAAAAGCCTGAATCCCTGTGTACCATAGCTTCGGAGATAAGGTATGCTTTCATCAAGGATATTATTTTAAAACATACATGCACTTACAGAAGAAAATGTTGCACAGAACTTATTGAAATAATACATACCTGAAAGTTAGGTGCAATCTAACAGAAAACAGTAATATGGCACCATGAGATAAAATGGGATAAAAAGGAGTCATATTTTACTTTAGTTTATCCAGTCATCATCAGAAGTGTGGAAAAGAAAGAACTGAACAAGATATAAGATTCTGAAGATCAGAAGAAAGCTACTGAGATAACAGTAATACTACTGTATAATATGTGTAATCCTGTACAACTTGTACTGCATTATTAAATTGCATAGTAATTACATATAATAATAGTAATAATACAGAATAAAGGCAGTGAGTTTCAGCCAATGTAAGCACAGTTTGGGAAGAAAAAGAATCTCTGTATTTGGTGTTTTGCTTCTGAGAATGACACTTTCTGAAAGACTACCTTTAGAGCTGTTTTTCTCCCGTTGCAGGGATGTCAGTCCCACAAAGGTGTCACTAGTGCCTTCCAGTGCTGTAAGAACTGCCCTCCAGGTAGGGTGGACAGCCACTATGTTCCTTTTACGTCTCACTTAAGCTTCCACTTATGTCAATAATATTCAAACATATTGAAAGGATTGCTCACAAATTTAATTAATAATAGCACAGTGTAAGAAGTGTTGCTTCTTCACTTTAAGGACCTTCCTAGTGTGTGGGGAGCAGGGTTTCATTTATCAAAAAAATACACAAAGAAGATAACATAAAATTAACACATTAACCCACCACTATCAAAGTCCCCCCTCAGAAACCCAACCTATCATGGGCAGGCAGGAGAGGGACTCCACCAGAAAATAAATTCACTTATGCTCTTTAAACCATGAACAAGGAACACCAGCACTCAGCCTTGACCTCTGGATATGTTATCCCCAGCAGACTGGCTATTAGCAGATGGCAAAAAGTAGGGCTGCATCCCCCACGAACAGCCCACAGTCAGCCACAGGGGAGCACAGTTCACCTTCTGACCATGCAGGTGGCACCTATCTAGTGCTGACATCTCCCCAACTATAGCAAGATGGGATTCAAGAAAGATCTTGGAGGCAAAACTTCAGAATCTGCCTTCACCACACACCATGGGCCAGTCTGGCTCTGCCCATGCAGAGAAAGCAGCCTTGAAACTGCTCCACAGAACAAGGGAAATCAAGTTGCTCACTCTCAGGCATGCTCTGAAGGCAGAGCAGATACAGACTTTCTTAGATGGACTGGAAGACCAGTATAGCCCTTTGTACTTTTTAGATAAAAGTGCATTTATCATTAAGTACACAGAATTCCAGGACTATACGAGATGTGTGCCTTCTATTTAAAAGCCTATATTGCTTCACTGTCACCATATGAAAGGAACAGGAGGGAGTGGAATCAGAGGTTGCAGACTGCATCTTCTGTATGTGACTATCTGTCTGCCTTTGTTCTCTGCCCTTTGTCAGATTTTTTTTCTGAGTGCCTTTTTTTTTTTTTTACAAGACAGACAAGTATTTTAGATATAGATATATAAACATATTCACACTAAACTGTCTCTATTACTTTTCTCTTACCTTTCTTCACCTCCTCTTTGGTTACCTTTTCACTTTATTCTGTTTCTTCCAACTAGTAGAAAAAAACAACTGGCCGAAGGTAAAAGGCAAGTACAAAGAAGAGTGAGCAAAGAACAAAGAATACTACTATGAATGTCTAGATAAACAAAAAGCTGTCACTCTGCAAATTAAGGCAGAATAAACAGGACAGGTTGGTATACTCAAATGCTAAGGATTGCTTAGCCCTCAAACCTTTTGGCAGTCCAAATCTCTCACTTTTTTTTGAAGGGCTAAGACTTCAAAGTAACCGAGGAATTGAATGGATGTTGGTAAGTTTTTAAATGTTATAGTTTGACTCTAGTCCTGGAGAATGTGCCTCTGCCAGAAAGTCACAAATTCAGAGAGGGAAAAGCCTTGGAAAAAAATATTTGGCTTCAAAATTACATGAGTGGTCCTGCACACAGGCATAACTCTGCAATCTTAAGGACAACACTAGTAATTTACATCAATTGCAAATATCTCCCTTTTCTTATAAATAAAAAATAGATCAACACATGCTTTGAAATCATTCTTGTATATTGCCTGTTGCTGAACCTTTACTTTGAGAAGTTAATGCTACAAAATAAGATAACTTCTATTTCATCCTCCTATGTGCAGAAGGGAAAAACAATCTCTCTTTCATGATTACAGACAACAGGACTCAGTGCAGCATCCAAAGTACTTAAGAAAACATTCTGTTTTCTTTCAGGCACAATAAAAATATTTAGGACTTTCTTTTGTTTCATTCTACTTCCCTTGACACTTTATAAAGATTAATGCATACTGTTGTTTACATACCTTATGTCTGAAGGAAGCACGACCTTCAAGGCAATTATGAAATGGAAGGCAAGATCTCTTGGATCTTCATCAGTTTTATATTAAACCTAATCTATTGTGGTTTTGGTTGGTGGGTGGTTTTTGGGGGGCTTTCTTTTTTTTGCCCCCTTTTTCTAAATTGTAGTTAACTACCTCAATACAGCTGTTAAGGGCTTTTATTTCCATTATCTTTTAACATGGAGTTGTTCTTTCATATAAGCAAATAAACTGAGTTCATTCCTCATTGTTCAGAGCACATGAAAACATTTCACACTTCCTGAGTGAGGGCACAGCTGGTGCACCACTAACCAGCCATCACAGACAGCAATGCTGTAGTAAATTGGCAATAAATTATTTACCAAGTGCTGTGTAAAAAGGAAATTTTGATATCTTACTGAAAAATGTTATTAACTTAATACCTAAGGAACCAGGCATATGGAGTCAAACCTGCTGAACAGAGTTTTGTGTATCCACCCAGAAGATCCGCCTAGAATTCAATTACTGTATTTCAACAAGCAAACCCCTGAAGTACCCCAAAACTGAAAGCAAGTGTTTCAGACACCGGTCTTTGTAGGAAAGTAGTTACAAATACATGCCCAGAGACACATTAATAACATGAGCAAACATCTAATAGCAAAATTAGTTTCTTATATTTTTGTTCTTCACTGTAGTTGCAAACAAACTCTAGTTACAGGTATTCAAAATAAGTTCCTTCGGTTTTATATACAAATAAAAACTGCTTCACTCCTTTTACTACTGCAGTACTAAAGCACTATGAACTAGGTTTTTTTCCTCTTCTCTGCAGCATGAGGGAAAAAAAAAAAAAAAAATCTAACTTTCAGCCACATATCAATATCATAGCCCAACTTTTAAAATCTATAGTAAAATTTTACTGATCTCGCAAAAGTTGTCAAATGTTAAAATAGCTTTGAAGTATTTTCAAACCCTACAAACATAAGCAACAAGTATATCTTGCCTAAAATTGCTACAGCAATAACCACAAATTTAGGATAGCATATAGTATCACATAAATAATATTGCATTTCAGACCATTACTTTAACAACACAGCTTCTACTTGCAACAGACTATTTTAATTCCTCTACACACATTTTTTTCTCATCTCTTATTTCTTCTTTTCACAGGGCATAAAGCCAATAGGGAAGTATCACACTGTCTCATCCCAATAGTCTTCCACTCCTCTCATCCTCCTTTCATCAACAGGAGATACCACAGCACCTCTCAAATTTCACATAAAGAAGGCAGTCTTGCGCAGCCAGTTTCATCTGAAGGGGCATATCTAGTCTATTATTTCTTGGCTATCTGAATAACAGCGAGGAATGGCAGGAGATTCACAAGGCCTTGGTTGCTGTCTTTTAGCAGGAAAGACAAGGGCTCTTTTTCTGAGAAACTAATTTGAAACTACTCGTAGATGCAGTAATTTAGGGCAGGGGGAAAAAAAATAAAAAAGGAAAAACACAACAAAGGTAAAGTTATTAATAGGCATTTCATAATTTCCATTTTCTCTTGGAGATAGACTCTTTTTTTATCTAGTGTGAAAGATGGAAAACTGAGCCCATTGCCACAGAGCACAGCTGCCTCTAGCTGAGAGCATCACAACGACTTTGTCCTGGCATGCGCAGGGCAGAGACAATACAGCTTAGTGAGATTCATTGCTATAACCAAAGCAGCAGCATCCGCTACTCATAAATCCACAGGTAATCTTGCCTTGTTATAGCTGCAGTGCCTGTGCTTCCTTTTTGTCACTTATAAAAATAGTTTTTATTACAGTCTGTTCTGGGTGAAGGTCAAGCGAGAGAGACAGGACTGGAAACTTAAGTCTTTTAAATGAAGACAGCACACAATGCAAATTCTTTTAACAAGTTCTTCTGCCTGTAGTAGAAACCTTGACCTAGAAAACCCCTGTATCTTTGGGTTTCCAGGTTTTGAAATAATTCACTCTGTATGCAAGTATTTACCAAAGACCTTTCTGACCTCAACTGCACAAACATTTATTCCAATAAATGGAGACAGTTCTCTCTTAGGGAATACTTTACACTAGCGCTTGCATTGTGATCACCAGACTCCGTTTATTAAAGAATCAAAGACTGACTTGACAGGCTATGAAAGACAAAGCCTTTGTCTATTGCAGATCTATTGTTCAGCTTTCTAATTTACAGATTACAGTGGTAGAAAAGGTAATCTAATCAAACACAAAGGAAGGCGTTAAATTGTCTGAAAAGGAAAATAAGCATTCTACAGAGAAAGGGAAATAAGAGGCTGCTTGTCTTCTGAAATGGTACCTGCTTACAAGACAGATATGGAAGAACATTAAATTAATCAATATAACCAGTAAATCTGTCTGAAAGAGTGAGGGCAGCCAGGGTCATAATTATTATCCCCTGGTATGTTGCTAATATATGAAAAACAGCAAAAAAAATGTTGATTGATTGGTCCAAATTCCTGGCAGCTGTAGCTTTTGAAGCATGAAATACATTAGCATTGTATCCTAATGTCTTTGATAATTGTTCAGAGTTGATGCTTGTCTTCTGAACAAGGCATATTATTTATTCACAAAGAAGTCACTGGCTGTAAAAATTAAATGTAGAAAATAAGTTGACCTCTTTTTTTCCATGAAATGACTTTTCTTTGAAGGACAAAAAAAGAAATAACCTACACTATTAGTAACTGATACAGGTCTAATTTGATGTGCATTGTCCAAATACCTTTGCCCTTTACAGGTTATTAACTGTAACAAGCTCCTGGGTGAATTTATTGCATCATTACACAGCAACTATAGGAATATTTCTTGTAGAAAAACCTACAGTGAAATATCAGCTCTTTTTAAAGGAACATTTTTGAAATACAATGCTTGGTTTGTAAGAGTCATCAAAGAGTTTCTTCAGATCACATCAGAAAAATTCTTCATATTCATGTGTACCAAATAAAGGTTCTCAAACACCATAGCTTTAAGCATGTGCTTCTACATGCATGTTGTCTTATTTTTTGTTTTCCCTTATATTTTTCCATGTATAACTGATCACTGAAGAAAGCAAATCAAATTATTTTATTCTTCTCTAATGTTTTTTTTTTTTTTTTCTTTTTTCTTCCTGATGGCAGAGAAGATGTTGGATGTAAGGTACCAAATAGAAGTGGTATTATAAGGATTTAAATATTCGGAGCTGAACTGACTGTTCTTTTGAAAAAAATCTGCAAGTATTTCAAAAGAAGAAAAAAGAACTCTAGGGAAAGCACAACAGAGCCAGGTAAACAGCAAGAATAAGTACTGCAGTCATCTTTATACTCTAAGCAACAAAGATGTCAGCAACAAATAGCAGTAATTACAGTTCCTGAAACTCAGCGGGTGTAACTGCAGTGGCATTACTTTCCAATCAGCATGAACATAACCAGTTACTAAGACAGGTTATTACATTGATGAGGACCATGCTTTTTCTTCTACTAAGGTTTGCAATACAAATAAATACAAGATTAATGTAACGTAACTTCTGAAATACAGATCGATACAGATTCAATACCAGTGTAAAACCAGCAAAATCTCTGTCAAATTGCAGGCTTTATTAGCATTTGCCCACTTAAAGCACCTCTTTGCCCTTATGTTATTACTGACTAATATTTGTATTCACACCATAGTTAACCTAAGTTTTTCCACAGCCATTGTTTCTGACCTCTTCCCTACCAAAATACAGAACTATTTGACCTGAAATCAATGGTGCTTTTAACTCAACCTTCCATCTCAAGTGATGGACTTGGACAGCTTGGACTGCTAGACAGCTCTGCCTGCAGGAAGGTAGAACACTTGCAGACCCTCACTGTCTGCCCATAATGCTTTTACCATTGCTAGGAGGATGGAGAGCTTCTCCCACAGTTTATGGTGAGAGAAATCTGTGTGGCTCAGCTTGCTTTAGAAGAAAACCAAACCAAAACAAAATACATGTGCAAGGCATCCACATAAATCTCAGCCACACAGAAAAAAGCCAAACTGGTGATAACATTGTTGAAAAGAACACAGCTTCACAGTGTGCTTACCAATACAGAGACTCTGTTAACACATAGATCTGAAAGCCATCGTCACAGCAAAGACATATCCATGAGGGTATAAAAAACATAACTGTTAGCTGAAGTAACAAGGCAGAGGCTGCAGCTACAACATAAGTCAAAAAAAATAATACTCTACAAGCTCACTTTTAAGGGCTTTTAAGTGACAATGCCAAAGCCAGATGTCTCAGTTGTGTCTCTTTAGTTCTTGCTCTGCAGTTGATGAAGATTTATTTCTAGCTCACATAGGTGATCATGTCAGCATAATAAAGCACAACAGCACTCAGGTATATATGTCTTAGCACCCATTTACAGCAGTGCTGAGTAGGAAAGACCCTGGTGTGGGATGCAGAGCACAGCTCAAATTAATGAATTCTTATTAATTTTAACTTCAATGGCATGAAGTCAAACATAATCTTATTTAAACATAAAAGATTAGACTGTGGGGCTAGACAGATGTATACAAAAGAGACAGGAAAACGTTAAGGAAAAATAGCGTTGTTTCAAGGAGAGAAACATGCGTTTTTCCTTGTAGCACAGATGCTGCTTAGCTGATAGTAAATCTGCACTTTGCTTTCTCTTGCTTCTAAAATCCCCATGCATGCATTACCACTACTATATTGATACAATGCACTGGTTCTCTCTTCAGAAAACCCAAGTGTCTGGCGAGTGTCTAGGTAAACCAATGGCTCATAGTTCTAACATGGCCAGTTTGGAGCAGCAAAAAGGAGAATTTCAAGATTCTTCCCTAAGACCGATCATCCTGGAGCACACTCTGAGACAGAAGCAAACAGACAAAAGTAAAACAAAACTTATAAATTCAACACTAAAATTTAAATTGCAAGCACACCATAACCACTACTAGCTTCACTACATTGTAACACATAGCGAGAGAGGAATCAAGACAATTAGTATTATATTATGTTTTTCCTTTTAACTTGGCAAAGGCATTAGTCAGGATAGCTCCCTTGCAATAGGAAAATGTGGTCATTAGGGCATGACATCAAAACTGAACACAGACATCCTGTGGGCAATACTGCCATACTGTGCGATTCCTGGGCCAGCAGTTTCCCAAGATCATCATGCCTTAAAAATATTTCAGTGGACTATAGAATCCACAGTGTAGATTTCACTGTTCCATAGGACACAAAGCAGCCAATCTCAATATTCTCCATCTATGATCTAGAGGTAGGAAATTGTACACTTTTCAGTATGGTAATTCTGAGACCTGTGTCAACAGCATCCTGTTACCCCTAACGAGGATCTACAAGGCATTTGCCTTCAGCACAGTCCCAGGCCGTTTCACAGAAAGGCAGGTCTGATATTTGCAGATCTGTTCCTACTCCTACCTTGTGAACAAGATGTTCCCTTCCCCAGTCTAACAGATTCTTAAATAAATTAAGACAGCTGTTAAGAAGTTAACTTGTAGAGTGAAAGATGTAAAATAGAATAGCAGCAAATCGCAAAGAATAGCTCTCATTTTCTACCGGTCTCCTTCCTTGTCCTGTGCATAGAGGGTGGGGTTGGAAAATGGAGCTTCACAACCGAATTTCATCCTACTCTGGTGCTTTCTGGCTGTGATGGTAAAAGCCTCTGGGATAGAAAGGTTTTGCAGGATTTTGGCAGATTTGAGGCTGCCCTTGGCTGCTAAAGAAAGTGCTAAAGAAAAACATTTAGCAATTTTAAATCACAGCTTCTTGAAGTAAAAACAACAAAACACAAGACAAAAAAAAATAGGGCTCATGGGACTTCTCACAGTGACTTTAAGAGGAGGATTAGAGTTTCACAGTCCATATTTCCCTGTTCTAATATGCACAGTAAAAGATGCCAAAAATTATTAATGGAGGATCACAAGGTTTATGACATTTTAAACCAGAATGACCAGTTAAGGAACTTAAAATTTAGGAAGTCAGCTCTCCCAGGCACCCAGCCCACTATTTCAACGTCAACAACAGACTGTTTAGACACAAATATCCTAAGACAAACTTTAGCTTTTAATAACAAGATATTTTTATTATTTGAGGATGTAAAAATATAGCACAAATATAAAGGTCTCATGTGAGGTTTGTTGTTGTTGTTTTGTGGTGATTTTGTTTATTAAATGCAGGATTTTTAAAATAAATAAATAAATAAATCCAGGAAAGGTTAGATGCTTATTTAATTTTCTCTGATTTTACATCTCTGTCATGCCATAAGGCATAGCCACAATCTGCAAATGGTTCTGTAAGTGTGGAATAACTTTACCAAAGACAGCAAACTGTAATTTATATCTATGTAACTAAGAGCTAAGTATATTTGTGAGTTTTTAATGGCCTATCAGGCTTATTCTAAATCACATTAAAATCACAAAATAAAATAAACCAAAATAAAACAGAGAATTCCTCTGATTCTATCTGCACATAACAAACAGATATTCCATAAAATATATTTATCAGCCTCATGACCAGCTATAAAACATCGCCAGTGTAGAATGTTTATGTACTGTAGCATAGTAAAATTGTCCCCCTGCTAACTCTAAATCAGCTTCTAAACAGGTATCAGTGCTGCTTCATCCGCAGCCTCACTCAAAGGGAAATACTGTTTGTGATGTCTAGAATAGCAGTTTTGCAATAAAAGATGTCACAGTTGAATTGTGACTTCCTATAAAGGTAAAAGTTGTTGGATTTGGTATAAATAAATCTTAGGGACAGATCACAGTATTGTTTACCTTTTGTTTTTTAAAAGATGGTTAAATTTTAAGTGAGCAACTCAAAACCTGTAAACTTCAGTTTGATTAATATAGTGTGTCATCTACATACTGCAGCCACATTAATTCATGCTGTTATCTCATCAGATCTCATAAACAATATAGTGCCACGACCTGTCAGCATTAGTATGTCTTCACCACATAGTCTGAGTGACTGTCAACCTCATCCAAATATCTGGATTAGCTTAGGCCAAATGCAGGTATTCCTCCAGCAAAGTTAAACCCACATTACTGTCTCTTCATTATTTCCTAAATCCCTCAATATTTAGGATACATCCCATGTCGATCTGATGGAAAAAAAGCTTATTGGATTCTCCCTCAAGTGAAAACTAAAATACTAGAGATCAGATCAAACAAAGCTCCTCTGCATAAAAAAATATTCTTTGTGGTCCTGAAGTGTTTCTTGGCAGCACCACGTATTCTCTGACATGCTCCACATTTCTCATCAGGAAAACTAAAGCTCAGCAGTAAAGGAAGCAACCTGTGTAATACAGTTGCATAAAAGCCAGTTTCACAAAACCACTAAGCTGGATAAAACGCTCTGTAATGCCACAGTAGCCAACAACAGATAAAATTCTACTAGCAGATCCAAGTGCAAACTGACACCTCAGTTTGTACTGTACATGGAACCCTTCAGGCTTTTCACAAACTATTGTGTGAGAATGAAAAGCCCCTATTTTAAATTGAATAAAAGCTCTCCCCTTTGTTTTGCAACAATTTGAACTAGTAATTCTGAACAAATACCTTACCAATTATAATGGTATCAAAACAGTAATGGAGCCTTAATGCATAAAATTATTTAGAATCTCACTTCCACTAAAATCCACTGAACTTACTCCTGGATTTTTAGAGATACTTACAACAGAGATATAACATTTAAATATTATATGATCACAGTTTAATACATGCATCTCTTGCTTTTCACAGAACAGCAATTTCCACTGTATCTAGGAACTGCTGCTGAAGAAAGTTACAGTAGAGAGCAACAGACCTAGCATGTTGTTTTTCTGCCCAATAATAATAGTTTTTTTCCAAAATGCTATATAGTTTTAAAAAACAAATAATAAAGAAATCCAAGTTTCAGTTGAGAATGCAATGGATAACATCAGGAGTTTGAACTATACTCATGAGGTGGTTGTTTAGTCAATAAGAATTATATTATATAGTACATTTGGAGACAACAGCGATATTTACACAGCTGTAGTGCAGTGAGGTCCAGCAAAGAGGTCCTAGTACATCACTGAAAACAGGGCTGACAATACCACCACCTTTTGTACAGTGAAAATAAAGTGTGTCTATTAAATATTTAATGTCTATATACAAAAGGACATTAAATTAAAAAGTTTATGTTAACAATCCAAACTTTTTTGACTTTGTGTTGATTTTTAAAGACTTCATAGCAATAGGATGGGTTTTTGTTTATCAAAAAGTATAGCAGTTAAAATATTCCATTTCAAATACAAAAATAAATTGCAGCCATAATTAAAAAAATAAAGAGTCATAACCAGTGGTATCATCCTTCTCTCTCTTTCCCTAAGCCTTTCTCATATACATATAAACAAACACGGCATGAAGCCGTGCATGACACAGTTGTATAAGACAGATCTATTTTTAATGAAGAGGACAAGTATTGACCCAAAAATCACATAACTAAAAGTAACAGGATAAACAGGTTTAGAAAACCTAGTTTTTAAAGCAAGCTAATCTCAGGAAAAGCTCTGGCTCTTCAAAGCCTTTCATCACATTTAGTACCTTAGGTAAGAGCAGTTACATGGTGTAGCCCTGTTACAGATTTGAAGCCCAGTCCTCAGTACAGGGAACAGTTTATAAAAGGTGACCCTCCAAGGAGGGGTTGAAAAGAACTAAAAACACTTAACCAAAAAAAACCCCAACAAACAAACAAACAAAAAGACACACACACACAAAAAAACCCCACACAACAACAAACCAATAAAAAAAAAAAAAAAAAGCCAAACACATTCAGGATAAAAGATACCAAAGACATGCACTTCAGAGCAACCACAATTTTTTTCCACTTTTCTTTGACAGAGTGAAAAGCTTTCTTTTCTAGTTGAACTAAGCTTTCTACTCTGCTTTAAACAAATTGCTTCCTTTATTTTCAGTTTCGCAAAATAAATCAGAAGGTATCATTTGGGTGCTGCCTACTAACAAAGAGCAATAATTTTCCACCTTTTTAATGGGGGAGTGAAAAGGAACAGCATTTCCATGACCCGAGAACTTGTGCAGCACCATGGAGATGTGTTCAAATCCCTGCTCGAGCACAAAGTCCTGAAGGTGCATTTCCCACCAAGAGCCTCAGATGCTGCTCGCGGGTGTGCGGAGGGACCGAGGTGACCCTGCTGAGAAGGGAAGCAGGTATGTGTCAGGCGGTGGAGTGTTTCTCACATCTTTTCTTCCTGTCCTACATAAAAATTCACGTGAAATTTTCACAGCAAAGACCCTCCACTACAACAAAGGAAGCAGAAATATTTCAAGCCATGATCTTGTCCCAAGAGACTGAAGTTGAGCACTCGCAGTTCTAAGCCAGTATTTTAACCATCAGGATCATAAAATAAGTGTGATTGTCATCATTTTCTCTTCACTGGTTTAGTCCAGCTTGAAGAAGTTTGCATGTCACTTTGCCTTTTTCTAGTCACTTGGATTTTCAGGAAATTCACTATGAAAACTTCAGACAGATTCACCTTAGAGCCCTTTTGACTGACAGCCTCTTAAAAAACAAAGCTAGGAGTCCATCCAGCTCCCATTGTCCCCAAGTTAACTGTGTCTATGTAATGTAGCACAAAGTGAGCATTGCATGGTTATACTAACTGAATGGATGGTTATTATGAGTTTGTTTTTTTAAAAAACAGTCTTCCTCCAACTACACAGCTGTATCTTGTTCTCTTCTACAACTGAGAGTGCTTGTAACAACATTGTTTTTTGTTTTTTTTTTTCCTCCGAGAATAATTTGACTTAAATAAGTGGCCATTCAAGTTTTGCAAGCATATAGAAGCAGGCAATTAGACTGGTGTTTAGTTTCTACTTTTAGTTTATTTATTAATAAATTAATTAAGGTTAAGATATAAATGCTAATTTTGAGAACAATAATTGCATAGGGAGAAAGAGCAGCTGGATTTTAGTCAAAATGCTCAAGTACATGTAATGTTAGCAGACTGAAAGCAATTACATTGCCAAGGTCTGTCATAAGTGCTTGTGTGGGAAAAAAACACTTTGTTTCTTATTCTCACTTGAAGAAGACTAATCTGTCACATTTTCTATCTTTCTTTTCTTATGGGTACTCATAAATTATGAGTTGCAATACAGCTTAGGCCTTCAGCACTCTCAGTACAATTCTGTGACCTTTTCAGTCACACAATTAGAATGATGGATTAATCCAGTGGACAACATTGCAAAATAAAGTATTCAGACAGGCATATGAGGTGGTAAAAATAATTCACATACAAACTGTTACATGTATCAGTTCAATTATTGAAGCTGACTTTAGGATTCTTCAGGCTTATAAAATGTTGAGTTATGCCAAACACTGAGACAATTACTGCTTGGGGAGTTTTTTGGGTATTTTGTTTTGTTTGGTTGGTTGGTTTGGTTTTGAGAGGTTTATGTTTGTTTGTTTTTAATAAAAGTTAAAAGTTACCTGGAGTGCCAGTCCAGTACCAAAACGCCTTATGCTCAGTCTAGATCAGAATCAAACTCCCAGGCACCTAATTCCCAAATCCACAGCCAGTAATGAAGCTATGTTTCATCAATCACCAATAATTTGTTAAAAGATATTTTAAAACAGCTTACTTAATAAATAACATCCATACTGAGGACTGAGAATTGGCACCTAATCCACCCAAAGGCCCTAAATAAGGTCTGTACTCTCTGAGCCTTTGCTCCATTTCAATAGCACATTCAAAACCAGTACAGACAATCTATTATGCAGGGCAGCAAACTTAGATCTCCAAAGATTTCTTATGATGCATATCATGAGTCAATTGCATTTAACTACCACATTTTCAGAAATGTTAAGCTCATGATCTCTGTGATTAATAGCAATATGCATACAAAATACAAAGAAAGGAAATAAACTGCATTGTCCCTGAAGAATTGCTGGCTTTACCAGACAATTAAGTAGTTCTGCATTTTTTCCTTATGATTACCTGTATGCATAAATATGATCTTTATTATTATTTTACCATCGACTTCTGCAATAGATAACAGAAGATAGAAAAGGACAGAACAGAGCAATCCAAGGAAATTATGGTACCTATGGTGTAACAGAGCACAGGGATACGCCTTGTGTATTCCAAAAAGAAGGTTAAAATATAATTATTCTGATAACTACTTTCAACTTCTCCACACAGCACCCTAAGCAAGGATGGTACTTCAGTTGCATATCCCATCTTTACATATCACTTACAGTAAATTTAAAGGTCATCGAGAGGTATAACTGCATTTATTGAAGTCTTTTAAATCATAATTTCTAACAAGGATGTGTGAATTACTTCCTCATGCATTCTACATAATACTATAATCTGAATAAATGGAGTATGCTGAAGTATAGTTTGTAGATTTGCCCATAGTTAAGAGAGCCTGATATATCTGTTATTTTATTGGGTAACGTCATATATATTATGCTATTTTGGAGACTTATACTTATTGCATAGTTTTGCTTAAATAAATCTAAAAAAAAAATAGTTTTAAAAAAAGTCCTTTATTTGGAAAGTTTCAATATATGCACAATATTGTGAGACTTGATATCCATTATACTTGGGTCTTAGAAGCCAACAAAGATTTGCTCTGCACTGGAGATGCATTGCCCTGTGGTGGGCCAAGCTTACTTTCTAGCGATGGAGGATCAAAATTAGGAACTGCAAGAAAAGCAGCCTTAGAGCGATAACAAGAAAACTGAGAGGCCTAGTACTTGTCTGGTAAAGCAAGTGGCCTGGGCTAGGGTCTGAAGGATGATAAAAGACAAGTTTATCGTGTGCTCATGGAAAAAGGCAAGAAAGGTCCATACCTGGAAGAGGAGACAGAAATGCATCTCTCTACACCACGCTCTATACACCCAGCCTGATTCAGAGCCCTTTTTCCATTTTCACCAGAAGGGATTTCCTGAGAATCCAGAATTCACTTAAACCAAACCTTCCAGAAATTTCTAGCATACATTACAAATCATGTGAAAACTGAATGGAAGAGTTGATTGGGGAAAGAGATGCAAACAGGGTCAATAAAACAAACCTGGAACATAAAATACTGTATGGAAGACTACTATTTAAACAGTATACGTTGGGTAGCTGTTCTATAATATTCTTAGATCTTTGCATTGTTCCTGTCCCAAAGAACATAATTTCCATATTTCGGCAATTCAGGTTGCTGAAGGTTAGTTCTCCTCAAAAACTATTGCTGCAACATGCAGCTCACACAGTACAACAGGGAATAAGCCATTGTTATTGTTATTGAATAGTTTCTTGCTTCAGGGAAGACACTTTAAATTCTTAGTTTCCAAGCATTACTTAAATTGGTGATAAAAAGACATTTTAATTGTACACACAATGAAATATTATGTTTTAGAATCTTTAAATGTAAACATCTTTGTAGCTGGAGGTATGCATTATTTGAGTACAACAAAAGCTCTCATTAAAACTTTACTCAATTTTTCAGCTTTCTCAAAACATCTGTTTCTCATAGTAGCTGTTTTTGTAATTGTAATAAACCAAATTTCTCTAGCGATGCTCCTTTGGTCACAAAAAAAACCCCAGGTTTGTCTGATTTCTTCAAAGCTTTCATAAACTGAATTTTATTACAAAGAAAAAGTTAGTAGATTTTTTGTTGTTGTTATTTCAAATCCATTGCTTTAGAAGTTAATGGCTCAACACTTGATTTGGTTACCACAATGCTATAATTTTAATCAATGTTTAAAAAAATAGGCTCAAGAATAGCAACTTCTTTGTCCTAACTTAAGATATACTATAAAATTAATATGACAAGTCACAAGCGTAGTTTGAAAATTGTACATGTACCAAGGATGCATAGGATATAGGTGTCAAGGTACAGAAAGATTTGTAGCAATTTTTTAACACCCGACATTAAATCTACTTGAAAAGGATTGAATATTTTCTGAATAGGCATTATAGCTGATTATTATAGGTTTTGATACTGATCCTTCGATTAGCAGATTTGTCAGCTTGCCAGAAATTTAAAAGACAGAGTATGGTGCTGGTCTTGTGACAAATGGTAGTTTCTATCTATCTCACACAGAAGATTCAGCTTCAACACGCACAGACCAGCAGCAGAGTCGTGTCTGCACTGGAGGGAAATTGCTTGTCAATATCTTTAGGGAAAAATTTAAGTTTTTATGAAGGCAGAGTATATAAAATATTAGATTAAAAAACCTTGAAATAGAAAGCTGATTGAACTTTTTCAAGTGAAAGTAGTTTAACCACCTTTCCATTTCTTCTTTTTTTCTTTTTTTTTTTTTTTTAAACACCATTTGAAACTGACTGTACATCTTTTAATCCTCACAAATTGAGCTCCATCAATTCCTTCATCCCTGTTTTTGATGGGTAAATAAGGTTCCATCTGAGTTATAAAAGCCAATGAGGAGGTCACAGTAGGACTGAATGCTTCCAGCACTCAATTGCCTTGAAATGTGCTCTGCTCTCTGAACCCAAGCAGATAAGAAACAGGCAGAGGTAATGCTCATATTATTTCCTTCTACTATGCTTTCTATTTCCATCCTGGGCCTCATCCCCCCAATCACAAGTTAATTCTGTTTCTTTTCTTTTTCGTTTTATAGCCAAACCTTCTATTTGGATTTAAATATTCAGGCTTCCTAAGGTATCATGTTAAATATCACATATGCCATATGGTGCTACTAAACTTTGAGAGCTCATTCAATCTGTTCATCAAGAGTATTAATGGATACAAACTTAAGACCAAAAAAAAAAAAAAAAAAACCCACACACACCACACCACCAAACCCAACACCGTCTGCACTATGTTGGTTAAAGAGACAAAAGGTATATACTTCCATAGGGCAATAAGTTTCATGTTTTGGACTGAGACTGAAAACAGTATTACTAAGAGAAGCCAAGTGTGAAGGACTCATTGTCAAAGCATCGCACAGAGGCTGAAAAATTAAGACTACACAAGTCTGTATGAAGGCTAGAGATTAATGAACAAACATTTTCTCATACAAGTCAAATATATTAATATTAAAGTTAAAGATTACGGGTTTGTTTTTTGTTGCTTTTGTTGGGGGGGGTTGTGGGGGGGGCCAGTTTTGTTTGTTTTGTTGGGGTTTTTTGTCTGTTTGTTTGTTTTTTCCATTTATTGGAAAGGTGGATAGTAAATTATGTTTGTATCAATGTTATCAGCGCTTGAAAACTATTGTTTGGGTTTATTTAAAAAAAATGTTAAAACAATATTAAAAAAAAAAAACAGGATAAAAACAGATATGCAGTCTTTCACATTCAAGTGAAGAAAATTATTTTGCACAGACAGTATTTAAATCAATTAAAATCCTTTACTTCAGATATAATTAAAAAGTAAATTATGTTTGTATCAATGTTATCAGCGCTTGAAAACTATTGTTTGGGTTTATTTAAAAAAAATGTTAAAGCAATATTAAAAAAAAAAACAGGATAAAAACAGATATGCAGTCTTTCACATTCAAGTGAAGAAAATTATTTTGCACAGACAGTATTTAAATCAATTAAAATCCTTTACTTCAGATATAATTAAAAAGCCTTATAAGCATAAAGTAATTTTATTTCCTGTCTCAAACCAAATACTCTTTTCTGTCAGTAAAGGAGGACTGTCTTCTTACAGGACATGTCAATAATTCATCATTGTTGTCCATTCAAACAGATGGGACTCAATAAAAACTTTGAATGAAAACAGCATTAACCTACAATCAGTATGTAGAATCTTACCTAATTAGAGTTAAATTGTAACATTACCAAAATAAACAAGTACTTACACTGGGTGAAAAGGATGCAAAACTACCTAATACAGCTGTATAAAATAAACAATAAATAAAATCATGACCTACCCTTTCAAGAAATAACTACAAAACAACAGCAGTTCATGCTTACTAATACTTACCCCAGTATTTGAATTAATTAAGCTTTTCCACATGAGGCTCAATTAGTCTGGAAAGGGACATGAACATGCCAGGGTTTCTCTCTAGCATGGGAGAGTAGAAGATGAGCATTTAAACCTCGCACAATAAGGTGATTCAACTCTAAGTTCACTTACTACACAGCAGTGCAGAACAAAGCTGTAAAACCAAAGTTACTGCAGCTTAGTTACTGAATATTTTTTCTTCCCCTGCCTCCTGTTGGTTCTGTTGGTGGTGGTGGTTTTGTCTGGTTGTTTTGGTGTTTTGTTGTTGTTTTTGTTGTTGTTGGAAGGGGGGAGTTTCATTTGGTTTGGTTTGTCTTTTTCCTCTTTGGTCTCTCTCTTTAAGATTTCAAAAGCAAGAAATAAAATGGAGGGTGGGGGGCCATCATTAATCAGGTTCAATACAGTGAGAGAAGTAATTTATTGTCTGATCCTAGGTATACTGAAGTTAATAGGAATTTATTGACTACAAATATTTTCACTTCATAGCTTCCCCACACCAGCAGCAGCACTACTGGCTTCTAATTATTTTGTGTCTTTAAACTTTCACTTAGGAATACTTAGGAGATCTGCCAATGCAGGTAGCAAATAAGCAGAACAATTCTACAAAACATGACCAAAAAAAATAATCTGTAATATATCTATATTAGCAATCCAATTATGACAAACTGCCCCTTCCTTTAGTTTTGTGAGTCATATTCACCACAATGACATATCATGATGTTTCGTAATTTCTAGCAAGCACCCTTTGATCTTATTAAGTACATTCATACGCACAATGTATTACCTGGCATTAGCATGCCTGTGCACATGGCAGAACTACACTACTACACATTTAAATTAAGTGTTTCAAAGACTGGGGTTTGATGCTTTCAGGTGCTGAATAGACTGATTGTGTGATCCATGGACATATATAACTCTAAATGTATGCATAGCCACAGTCAAGATCAATGGAATTTCCCATGTATACAGTTACATTCACATCCTGAGGCCTTGCAGGCTATAGAGCACGCATTAGGCACATTATAGGAGCAAGTTCATAAAGCATAGAAGCTTGTTTATGCAAAAGGGATGGAAATACCACAGCAGGTATCCCTTTCTCCATGAACAGTTAACAGAGATCCTGGTATCAAAGATATTCGTATTGTGCTCTGTTACCTAGGATGTCTGCATTGCAAACTTCCATTCTACATCCAGTTCATATAATGCAACAGGAAAAAACCCTAATGAAAACAATTTTCATTTGCACAAGACCAAACAACAATCTATTTGTTCTCATCTCCACACCAGCTAACTCAGGAAAGGTAAGTTTTGCAACTCTAATAGAAAATAAGGGGAAAAAAGAAATATTTGGAACAGAGAGAAAAAAGGATGAAGAAAAGGAAAAGGAATATAGCATTTAAAGACATGCTGAAAAATCCAAACAATATCACACAATGTTCTCTTTATTTCAAGTCCATACTGAATGCAAAAAAATGACTGTCTTCTGACTGGTTCTTGACATATGCCACAACACAAACATATTATTATGTTTCATAAAGAGAAATATGTGGCCTGAGAAACTAAAGAAATATAGCATAATTGTGCTTTTAGTTAGTTAGGAACTATTTTCAATTAAAAAATCCATAATACATTCCTTTTTAGATTTTGCTGTATAACACAATGCACCCACAGGAGCTTTGCAACATGTTCCCAGAACTTCCTAAAGACTGCTATAGAAATAAGCCTCAAAGCTCTGAATATCTCGTCTTAAAGTTCTGTTTCTCTGCTTTGAAGACTATGGTACTCATCTATGTTTCTAAAGGAAAACCTGTCACAAATATGTTAACATAATCTTCCGGATACATTTTTCCTCTTTTAACAATATTACCCATGTGTATTTTTCTGACAGGGTCCAGAAACAGCCAACACTCCCTTTATAGGACTCCATCATAATGCAACCTCAGAAAGAACAATAAGTTAACAAATCTGTTGTCAAAAAGTAAGAGCTGCTTGTTTCTAGTATCTCCCATATGGAAAACACTTGTTAAATCGTTGCAAGTGAAATTAGGCAGCTTGTTAGTGAAGCCTAATCATTCATTAGCATTTTAAATTCCTGCAAAGGAACAAAATACTTCAGTATCTGACTGCCTGAACATTAACAGCTAAAGTTTTTCATTTATACTTACATATCGAAGGTCTGTATCAGAAGCTAGCTAAGGAACACTGAGTAAAACTTCTTGCTTTTTCAGCAGTTCTTAGAGCTCACAATATTCCTTTTCTCTGATGCTTTTCATTATTCTTTCCCCTCACCTCTTTGATTATTTTCAACATTACATCTATCTTACTTGCAAAAGAGAAGAAATTACAACTCAGCCCATGGCAAGATCTTTTTGTTTTCCTTTGACACAGCTCTCAGTGTTTGCTGTGAATGAGTAAACTTATTCCAATATACTTATCCAAAACTGGCAAATCTGGATAGCTGAATTTGTATTACAGATACTCCATGCATTAATTCAACATTACACTACAAGTCCATACGCACAGGGATAGGGAGAGAACAGAATTATGGATGAATGTATCAAATGTTTATTAATAAAGTATTATGACCTGTTGTCCTGACCTAATAGCAGGAAGTAAATGAGATTCAGACAGTCAAGGTTGAAGTGAATCTAATACCAGATTCTCATCTAGTTAAATAAAGAAGTGCAGGACATAAAGCAAGTGATTGAGCATCCTCACAGAGAAACTAAGGAAGAAATACCAACAACTAGACCGTTCTCTGTGCAACAGTTACGGAGACTTTGGAAAAAGCCAAGATCATAGAAAGATCCTGAAAGACCTTCCCAGAATTTGAAATCTTTGCTAGATGTCCTAAATTACAGGTTTAAGTGACTTTGGCATCTGACATCCGTGGGCAAGCTATGCACTTTTTTTTTTCTGTTATTCTCTACTTTATACTGCTTACTAAGAAAGGGAAAAAGCTTTCAGCATCACAGTCACATGTGGATTTAGTTGGTGGGGTACAGGCCAATATGTTATTATTGAGTCAATTACTTGTTATTTTTGCTGCTTTTACTGTGGAACAGGGTACAAGAGAAAGGCAAACCACACATCTCAAACCATTACCTACGAGGCAGAAACTGAAAGACAGAACCTTTTGCTCTGTACCTACTATGCCATTAAGGTTCAGAGGAGTGATAAGTTACTAATCAGTCTCAAAATATACTAGAAACTGATCTGTGAAGACTCCAGCTTCTACAAATTGACTCAGATACTTCTAAGAGTCAGTGTGAATTACAACAAAGCTTTTAAAAAGGTTTCAATCATGACTGAAACAAATATAACCCCTTCTTGCCTTCAGCTTCCTAACTTTTTAGACTTTTGCTTGTGCTTTAAAGATAATTATGTTAAAAAAAAAAATAACAGCAACAGCATGAACTCATACAACACTGCTAGCAGTCTTCTAGAAGTATGAAACACTGCAACAAGATGTATAGCTAATAACACAATACATCATCTTCCTGCTCTATGAGCAATCTTCATTTCTAGAGCATTTTCAAAACACCAATACCGCAATACTAATTTGGGCAGGCAGGCTCTCGCCACGCTAATTAACTCACCTATGGGGTTTCTAGCTACAGCCCACATATGCATAATTCCAAAAGCTTTTCCCTTCCCTCCTACTCTTTTGTCTAATATTTTTCACTACAATCACACTCAGGAAGAAAATTATAAAGCCCAGCGTGACAAGTGTGTCTTGTCTCAGCTAAAACTATTAAGAAATAAATAACAAAAAGCAAGATCAAGTGGCATGGAATAGAGGGGCTTTTGCCCTTATAGCAACAGAAAAATAAGTTAAACCACTGAAGGCCATTTGATGAGGAAAACGGATGCTTTCTGTTTTTCTGGGTGAGAGTTTCAAGGATTTCCATAGCTCATTTGCTGTAAAGGTCAAAACCAATCCATGAAATTTCCTCCAAACACAGTATTTTTTACTAGAGCTGTACATGACAGTTATGTCCTTCTTGCCCATCTACAGAAGACTAATCACTTCAGGGTGCAGCTTACTATAAATGGCTGTAACAATGACTTTGCAGAGTGAGTGCAATAAGAGCCATCCCCAAAGTGTCCACAACAAACCCTGTGCTCAGATTTCCCTGTGGGAGATCTTTATATCAGGCTTGTCTACACACAGCTCATAGTTTGTTTCCAGGCTCTGCTTCCCAGATGTTCAAGATGTCTTCTTAGCTGCTGCCTCCCCAATTCAACACAGAACAGTGCGAAAGGAGCTAACTTCCATACACTAGAAAGGGGCATAACCTAGAAATGTATGCTAATTTGCTAATTGGACTGCTGTAGCAGATTGAAAGGCACATGAGAAGCTTTTCAGCTCTCAGGTCCTACCTTTCCATTTTCTGAGTGTAAGAGGAAGAGCCCCATACAAATTCTCTACCAAACAGAAATAGATACTCTAAGTGCAAAAAAATCTCTCTTTGAAACGGGGCTGGGGGGGCAGGAGGAACCACAAAACACCAACATAACAATAACTTAGGGGAAAACTTCAAAACCCACAGCTGAAGAGTTGCTTTCTTATCTCCTTTATTTTTGCTGCATTCCTGCAACAAATTTTAGTCCATGCAACTGCACAGGTCCAAGTGAGCAGAATTCATCACTGCAGAGGAGAGACTGAAAACAACAAAAAAGTATCAAGCTTTCTTACCTCTGAGAAGTATTTCCTTATGATTGCTCTGGGTTTCCTCCAGATGAAGGTGAAACTTGCAATTCTTTGTTGACAGATACTGACTACAGACCATGTGAATCAGCGCAGGCACATCTCGGATTTACAGCTTTATGAAGCATCACAGAGCAGCAGAGCTACTACACAGCATCTGGAAAGTGAATTGAAAAATTATTTAACATTAATAACTTTCATGCATTATTTTAGCATTTCAGGGAAAATTACCAACAATGTGATACCACTTATTATTACATAATCAATATTAGTTAGTGAGACTGCTTTATTATTATACCTTTAAGATTTGTGTGGATGGTAGTAGGGCTGAAGGCAAAAGGAGACAGTTTAGTCAACCTATAAATATGAACCTCAGGGAGCAAAAGCAACTTCATGCAAAAGCACTTGCCCTCCAGAATGCAGAGAGGCATTTGTCCTACTTTTTTTTTTTATAACTCAGGTCCTGCAGATCACTCCATGGTGGCTTGCAGAAGGCAAATAAAGGATGGTGAAGAGAATTAAATGCTCTAAGTATGGACTCCATGGTAGGATTTAAAATACAGAGTGCAGAAATCAAAACATGGCAATGGATACAATGTCTCCTATTGAAACAGATTTTTCTCCTAATACTAAGAAAAATCACTTGTAAGTAGTTTAATACCACAGATTTCCACTTATTATATATAGCATTTAGTGAGAGAATACTGTTGCTAAACTTCTGGAGATCAAAATGGAGATCATTAGCACAAATTCATTTTGGTTGTGTTTGAAAAAGCATGAACTCGCATAAATCATTCATAAAGGGCACCATACATCTCTTCCCCAAACTCCTTAGTATAACTAAGTTCTTTTCCAGATGTAAGAAGTATTGACTTCAGCTAAAGCCTCTGCTCATTAAGGATCTTAGTTCAGCTCCCAGCTAAGCTGCCTCAATTGCTTTAGGGACTAAACACTCTGTAAATTATACAAATGTTGTATTCTACTTAAATGGAAAACTAAATAAAAAGGTAACTTTGGCTTTGCCTGTGCACGCAGGGTTTTATTTTTAATAGCACTTTTCTCAAAGTAGTTATATATTCAAATTCTTATAAGAAGAAGAAACTCAAGTCAATGCAGACTGACCTGAAGGTAAACTTAAAAAAGTTTTGAAGATTATTATGGTTTTCCTGCTTACAATCACAAAATTAGACTAGCCACAAAAATCTAATCTCACAAATGCCAAAACACATTTTATCATTTAAGTGAGTAGTTGTATTTGGGCAGTATATAAAAGATACAAAATCCACACACTTTAAGGTGGCAAAAAATAGAAAACCCAAAGTTAAACTCAAATTTAGTCAGAAGGGATAAGTTTCTTTTAGGAAAACATAACTGTTCTAAGATATTGCTCTTTTCACTGCTGCTTTAATGAATCTCTGCATTTCATTTGCTGAACAGTAACCATTCATTAATGCAACATAACTAGCAATGGAAATGGTACTTTCTTATCAGCAATAACATGAGACCAATTCATTCCTTGGTGACATAAAACGTTATATATACACTCATGAAAACACTTTTTAAGTAAGATTAGAGTTTATGTTGCAGTTCAAAGGATTACTGTTGTATTTAGTTAAATAACATCAGTATAAAACTAATATATCATGTTCTTGTCAGAGTTCTGTATTTTTAAAGGAAGAGGTGATCCAAAAAAAAAACCAAACAAACAAACCACAACACATAACTATAGCAAATCCAAAAAGGCAAAAGAATTCAGTGTATTTTCTTCTCCACACCCAGTTTCAGCAACAGAGATATTACCTGACTAGAGCATCTTTATGATTCAATAGATTTCAAAACTACTTTCAGAAAATAAAAATAGTATTATAAAAATGTGTCCTTGAGTTTAATTTTACATCTTGAACATAATGGAATATTTGATATTTTTCAAGTTAGCTCCACAAAGTTACTTTATACGGTTCAAGTGGGGAAAAAAGAGGAACAAGAGCATATTTGCATCAGATGGTTTGAGACTATGTATAGATCAGTCATAAAAATTCACACACAGACACCAAAAAAAACCCCAAACAAAACAAAATTAAAAAACAAACAAACAAACCAAACACACCACCAACCACAAAAAACCCTACACCCCACACTAGCCATTGCTTATTTCTTCCACTTATGGGCTACCTATTGAGAATGGACGACATACTGAAAGAGCCATGCTACTCCTAGCACACAAGGTGACTACGCTGTCTGAAAGAGCATTACATTGTACCATGTGACCTGTGAGAACCCATTTTGATTAAATAGACTCTTCTGATGTCAAAACTGTTCTTAGGATTGCCAAAAAAAAAAAAAAAAAAAAAAGAAGAAAAAAAAAAAACAAACACCACCACAAAAAACCCAAAACAAAACAAAAAACAACAACAACAAAACACAACAAACAACAAAACAAAACCCCACCTTTAGAGCTTAAACATGCTTTAAATCAGCCTACTAGAAAGTAGTCCTCCATCATACAGGCAAAAAATACAAGTCAAAATGTAAAGCCATGAATTGTGGTAATTCAACTTTAAGACTCTGCAATTCTTACCCAGACAAGCTTGTTTCCTCAAGAGAACAAGTGCACATGAGGCACAATGGAGTGTTTTGACTAGCAATAAATCCTCCTCATCAAGAAAGGGTGTTTTCATACTAAAACCAAACACTTTACACAAATCCAAGATACATGAAAATTTTGTATATGCATAAAATATGTGACTGTCTCCTTTCCAGTTCTTCTTGGTTAAATTGTTTTGGTTACACATGAAGACCATTTGAATACATACATATATTTCCTTACCTAACTTTAAGAACTGTTTTGTTCTAATTCAGTGATTTACAAGGGCACTTTTCTGTGCATTAGAGCTTTCTTTTTTATTAGTAAAAATAAAGGGGATTACAAATCACTGCTACAGCAACAGTGTATCAAAAAATTCAGAACTAAAAAAAAGGACCCAGTTCTCCAAGATCACTGTATAACTAAAACCATCTCCACAAAGGGAAATTATCAAAAGGTCAGACATAAAAAGCAGCAGTTCATAAATACTAATTAGCATCTTGCCAGTGATTGCATGATAACATTTACTGATGCATAATTGAATAGCAAAAAATTAAAAAACAGAGAGCGTGGGTAGATTTAATAATTAATTCCTCCCACACTAATCAGTTTCTGACTATTTCTTCTAATAAGCACAATTATATATTCTTACTTCCTTTTTCTTTTCATGTTCCTTTGTGAGTATCAAACTATCAGTCTTACTAAAGCCAAAGAGGAGGGGGACAATTGCAAATAACGTAGTAAAAAGTCATTATTAAGAATACTAATTTTCTAAATGTTTTAATTGTATGTAACTTTGTGCTTAATGACTCAATACTGCTAAGATTCTTCAGTTTATAAAACAATAGCAATTTTAAGTTATCCCATTATAAGTGGCTCATCTTCTCTCAACCCTTCTTCATAATTTAAGTTCAGTCAAACTTTATATTTCCACAATATTTTGTTAGATCAATATATTCTGCAACCCAGGGTTGAAACAGTGTCAACAGAAAAAAAAAAAAAAAATCACAACAACAAGGCACATAATCCTCTAGAGTCCATATGGAAACAAAATTGCTGCGACATTTGTCTGAATAAACAAAAAATATCCAAGATTCTGATACAGCCCTCCCAGCAGGTGGGTTTCATCCATGAAAACACTGACATTTGCTATCATAAACACACAGGAAAATACAAAACAAAACAAACCCAAAACTCATCTCTCCAAGCTTATAAAACACTTTCAAGATCTCAGGAATAGCGTTTCCCATTTAACACTCACCACCACCAAGCACCACAAAAAGCACAGACACCCTTCCAAATATCGTTGCTTCCTGCAGTTCAGAAAACTGGTGATGTTGGTTTCAAGGGAAAAGTGATATGCAAAAGACTCTCTCCTACAGTAAAATAATATATGTAACTAGTAGGAAGAATCACATTGAGCTGTTTGTCAGTCCAGTCATACCTTGTTGTTCTAGTGAACCTGGCCAAAAGCCAAGAGGAAAAAAAAAAGTGGTTTAAAAAGCACCCTATTATAATAAAATCTCTCTCACTTTGCTTAAAACACTCAAACATAGTAATGCTGCATTCCTTAAGTGCTACACAATTGGCAAAAATCAGCCTAGCTGGCACTGAAGAAGAATTCATGTTAATTAGATCTGTCTGGTTTTGGTTTAGGGGCTTGGGGGGATTTGGTTTTGAGTGTTTCTGTTTGTTTTCAATCTTTATCATGCACCTGGCTCCAGAGATCTTATTCCATAGAGAACACCATATTTTGCCTAATACATTTTTTTTTACATATATTGAAGGTGAAATACAAGGTGACATTAATACATCATTAAAATGACAGCTCTTTCCAATAATATATTAGTTTAACAGTTCACATCAGATTGTTCTAAAAAATACAGTACTAAACAGATTAAACTCCAGTAAGGTACTCTGACCAAAAGAGACAGTCCAGATTGGTTCAACTAACAGACAAGATAGAATAGGATCTGGAAACCAAAAATAGTGTCACAGCTTCTAGATATTTGGAACTATCTTATATTACACATAGCAGTATGACAGTATGGGTGCAGTAGGGTGAAAATTAAGGTGCATCTTTGAAGCAGCATTTTAACATGGAGTCAAATGTCTGCCATCTCCCATTTTTTTCATCTTGCTAACACTTGACTACTAAATTAGAAGAGATTTGGGGATTTTTCAATCTGGTTTGTTTGGGGGAAAAAAACAAACAAAACAAAAACAAACAAAAACCCAAAAAACAAAAAACCCATGCTCTGAGTTTTTGTGGCCAAGCATGCCTCTGGTCAGAGGAATGTTTTTACCTCTCCAGTCCCTGAATGGCAATAAAAAACTTGTGCTTACGGTGAAAATATGAGAAACGAGCATTGCTGAGACCAAACATGGCACCAGGATATAAAGTACTGCTATAGGAATAAGGAAGATAAAATCAGTAAGACAGACTGATTACAGGTCAGTCAGTTAGCGGTTGCAAAGGAGCGACTTCACACACTGTTAGCATGGGCTGTAGCAAACAGGAGCAGGGGCTTCTGGGTGTTTCCTTTTTCTTTTATACCATGACAATTTAGGGGGAGTTCAAAATTGCAAAGTACCTGCATCTTAATTCCTATCCTGTATCAAATTTCATCACTTAGTTGAAAAAAATGTTCGGAAAACAGAAAAGAAAAACATGTCAAATTCACCTACTAGAGTAGAGAAGAAATGAACAGAAGTCAGTGGAATCGCTTCAAGCGCTCTTATTCACTCTTCTGGCAGAATCAAGACTTCACTTTGCAATCAACTCCTATTATACTGTGCTTCTTGGGTAAGCTAATAAAGGTTCTGAGCCTTTAAGAAAGGGAGACGGGGAAAATCAACATTATGATATAAATCGTTTGCTTTGCTGCTCATCTTATCAGGCTGGAAGGATTCTTGCACCAGATTATTCCATCTTGTTTGTAAAAAGCCTTAAATTCAGCAGCACCAAGTCACCCAACAGTCATCTTAAAAAATACAAGGCATTTTTTTAGGGAAAAAAAGCACTGAAACTCATTTTATCTCATAAAGCAGAAAACGACATTGAACCACAGTCTCCCATATCCTTTACTCACTATTATATAAAAAATAAAATAATCTCTAAAATGAAAACAATCACCTCCCATTCCTGCTGTGTTTTGTAGAAGAAAAAAGCAAGCCATTGTTTAGCCACTAAAATATAGCAGAATTTGACTTGAAAAGTCATTGCTTCTTTGTCCAAAACAGATAACTTGTTCAAGGCAGAAGACCTCAAAACATTTCACAGCCCCTGTAAAACTTTCTCCTTTGGTCTGCATGAAAGATTATACTAGTGAGTATGGCCCACATAAGCAAAAGAGTATATATATGCTGCCAGTGATTAAAGCAAAGTGTTTTCAAACTAGAACAGATGAGGGGGTCTATTTAATATTGGAAGTGCTTTCTAACAGTCTTAATTTACATATCAAAAGAGAAATCCACTCTAAGATTTTGTCACTGCAATGGTTTTGCTTTTACATTAACTAGCAATTACTACACAATGCAATGCAAGCTGACTAGGCTTTAAATGCCAAGACCCAATTTCCAAACCTCCTTAGGCTGTTATTTCAATGTCTTCCACACTTTGAAGGTAGAAAATTACAAAGGTTACAATTGCATAGATTAATAGTGGCTAAAAACTCCTCTAAGCGCTGTTTTCTAGTCATGCAAGGAAGCAGAAAAATATCAGTTGCAGTTTAGCTTTTATGTTTAAATACTGGGTAGGACAGAGGAAAAGTCTGGTGGAAGCTGGTAGACACATTTTCTTCCTCTCCTCCTCCTATGAAAGTGTGAGGCTGCCCTAGGACAGTCAAGTTTTGCATGTGAGCAGCCTCAACACACTGCATTGGTTTGGTGCCCTTAGTTGGAGGAAACAGAGCCACACAACGTATCTGCTGTGCATTTCACAAACTTGAGATAGAGCAATTCCTCTAAAGAGCCCCTATAATTCCAGATTTCCGAACCCCTCATCTCCAGATCAGGAAACAGAAAAGAGAGAATTAGGGGTGACACGAAGGTGTCTGTTTGCTCTTGATCATCTGGAAGGCTGCTGATATTATTGCAGAGTTTGAGAGTATTAAGTGTCCCTTCTTTAAAATGAGAAGTTTACTGTTTTCCCTCAGTGGTTTATTACAAGGCTTTATATGTCAAATCTTCAAGGTCTTTAGACAGAGTAATACGTGATATTCGCTTTTGTAAGTAGCTAAGAATGTTTTCTTTTACGAGCTACTACTGCAGTAGCTTTCTTTGAACTATAAATGCAGGATTTATTAGGAAAAGTGGAGAGTTTCAAAAATGCTGCACGTTTCTACTTTCTGGGAAACACAGTCGTTGTTACTTCTCTTGTGAGGGGGATACATTTGCTCTCACTTCTGGTTGCAGAGAAGCGGAGGTATCTTTCCCAACTTGTTTCAAAGTCAATTTGTATAAACAACTAAAGTTGTGAAGGTCAAGACTTTTGCAAAGAAAACAGAACAGAAAAATTACCTGTGCCTCACTTCCCATCTGGACCTCAACCAAAGCAAAGAATGTTCTTACCCTGCACATCCACCATATTAGTGGACTCTTCAGAGTCAGACCCATTTACCTGTGTGGCCGTAGTAGCAGGCAGCACGTTTTTGTCATTAAAAATATTAAAAAACAAACAAAAAACCCCACATGTTACATATACAGCCATCTGTGGGGCAGCGTTAAGCCTCTCTACACAAGTTTTACTCTTCCTTTTTGAAAATCCCTGACAAAATAAACTTTTCTGTTTACTTTCTGTAATACATGAGTCCGACTGCTATTTCTACAAAAAAGATAATGTCCAAATTTCTCTCCCTGTAGATCCTCAACGTCAGGAATTCGTCAGTTGATTATGCAAAGTACACACATGTATGCAGATCTTTTATTCCCTATTCTCAGAGATTTTTGTGGTGTAATTTTTCACCTCTTCAGCATCAGTATGAGCAACATCATATGACATTATTTACATCAATGTATGGCTTCAAGAGTCTGTTTATTAGACAGCAAGACCATAAGACCCCTCTAAAGAAGAAAATAGTCCCACTTGCTACAAATAACTGGATTTTAAAAAATAGATATTTGTCAACTGCATTACTTTTTTTCTAATTTAAAAATGAAAAAAGTTTGCAGGAGGAATTACTTGTTCCTTTAAATTGACTTTAAAAGAGTTGTAGGAAGACAAGAGAACATTTCCCTTGATTTTTTGCTATTTTAAAAAAAAAGTAACTTCCACTAAAGAGATTATGTTCTCATAAAAGGAGCTAATAACTATATTGGTAATCATCTGCTTTTGGATTTGCCACTTGGCACATACAAATGTATATTTTAAAATTACACTAAGAAAACCAGGAAAAGTTAATTTGATCTCCCTAGTAAAATGTTTCTCTCTTTTCATTTTCTTTCTCCTTGCCCTTTAGTCCTAGAAAATGAATCTGTTTAACCTAATGAGGCTATTCAGTTGGACCTTAATTTTCTTTAATTATTCAGTTCTTGTAAACGAAAAATCCAGACTCGGCATCCGTCCAGTCCACAAAATACGGAGCAGGAGTAAAGAGTTCACTATTTCATTGTATACCAACTGAAAGTTTCTTCTGTTCCTCCTTCAGTGTTTCCATACCACCAGGATCTGATGCCCAAAGAGCAAACACCAGCTGTCAAATTTCGGAAAAAAAAAACAAACCAAAAAACAAAAAAAAAAAACACCACACACCAACACTTTACCAAAGTGAAGTTACAATAGATGAGCAGCTCTCCCAAAACCTACTCAGGGGTGCAAAGTACTTGTAGGTGGGTGCTCCTCAGCACTCAGCTGCCTGTGGGTACCCCGTATGGGCTCTGGGCAGGCAGAGTAATCGCCTCATGCCCTGACTTGTCTGCCCAGGCTGGAATCAAAGCTGCAAAACACCAACCAAATAACTTAAACTTGATAGTGCTGAAGGTCTTTCTGAAGCTTTGGGTTAAAAAATGCAATGGCAACCACAAGGACAGGAATATGTTAATTCTAAACAGACAACCACATTGTAAACAATGGAGGTAGTAAGTACTTTATGAAATACAGCTGTCTGGTATCTGCAAGTATGGATCATGAGCAGACTAGATTTAGAAATTCAGTTATCTGCATTTATTCATTTCATTATTTTTATAAAAGCTGTGGATTCCCATATGTATCATTTTATTGTGCTTTAACTCACATACGCTTTAATAAGTGAAAAGGATTTTGGGGGTTGGTAGTGAGGGAATAGGCCACAGTTGTGGTTTTAAATAATTTATTTTTCAGTTAAATTCAAGCTGTTTTAATGATTTATTAAACATTCTGCAGCTGTTGTATTAAACAGACTCCAGGAGAAATTAATGATTAAGTGATAATAGCTGGAGATCCTATCAATGTTGCTCAGCTAAACTGATTTTCTTAGAAGAATAGCTAAATAAAAAAAAAAAAAACCAAAAAGGCTATGTGGCAATTTGCGAAGTTTCATTGTTAAACACGCTATGCACTGCTAGATAGCTGTTAAATCCTAATTTAAAAACAAAAGGAATTTTTCCCTAATTTTTCAAAACTCTGAACAAATATTTTTGTTTTTATTAAAACCTTCTACAAGAGACTGCTCTCCTATTCAAGGTAATTTTTATTTTTGATCCTTGAATTTTTTTTTTTTTTTTTTTTTTTTAAAAAAAAAGTGCTAAGCCTCTCTGATACAGACTGCACTGAAATCAGTATTTGTTAGTGTGGAATTTCCATTTTCTCTTCTTTGTCTTACCCTTAGTGCAACCCTCTGCACCTACAGTGAACCCAGCTTTCTAAGATGTCTTAAAGTTATTTCCTTCTCCAATAAACTTCACTTTACAGAAGGTACTTCAAAAATTTCTCTCTGTGTGAGACTCTAACACTGGGCAAAAAACAGGGCTGGTGCAAGTCCACAAGGGACCACTGTGGGCAGCTGCATTTTGGCAGCAGCAAAGTCTGACATGTCATTGACGTGGCACTGCCAGCCCCACAGGGAACCCAGCAGAGCAAGGTGACACCAGCTCCAACTGCTCACTTAAGGCTTCTTCTAAAAGTTGCTCTCCCTGTCACTGGGACAGAAGAACAGAACAGATACCTCAGCCACACCAGTTTACATGTTGGGCGTTCAGGTTACCTCGCTACACTTCAGTTTTGCCCATGGTCATTCCCTTCTGCTTCCATTTGCACACAGGCTAAAGAGAGGGGACAGCAAGTCAAGGCTGTGGGGCCTCGCTCCAATGCTTCTGCCCCACTTTCCACAGGTGCCACTCTCTCTTCCCACAAGCCACGTTCATCAGGTGGTTAACACTGGCCTCAGTGGTGCAACCATCCAAGAACTGTGTGTTGTACCCAGAGACCTAGCACTGTGATGTTTTTTTCTAACTCTCTTTCCACAATGACTTTACAAGTGTAATCCAGTCAGCTTTAAGATGTCTATTGCATCATTTGTAGTCCATTAAGAGTGATGTCATCACCTATTTTTCCCAGAGATCTCATTGAAGAAGCATCCCATCTGTAAGCAAGTTTGCTCTTCTACAGCTGCATCAGGAATCTAAACTAATCTTGGGTAGTTACCCCTCTTAGAAACAAGAAGAGTCTGAAAACTCTCTGATTCAGGGAAAAAAAAAAAAAACAACCTTCATTTACCAGGTTGAACATCAGGTTCCTGAATAACTACCGTCACAAGAAATTCTTAACTCTCAATTAAAAAGAAATATTGCAGAAGAGATTAGAAGCTGCAGGAGAATAGTACTCAGAGAGAAAGAAGGATTTAAAAAAAAAAAAAACAACCAAAAAACAAACAAAAAAAAAACCACCACAACAAAACCAACCAACCAAAAAAACCCTCACACATACCAAAAATAAAACCAAAACCCACCAACTTGTCTATGGCAAGCACTCTTTTATCTGCACAGGTTAGATTACAATAACCTTGGCCAGGCAAACAGTTCAAGAGCTGAGGCAGTATGTGCAGGAAATAGATCTCTCTAGAGATCCCTCAGTGCAAGTCTTCCACTGGAAGAGTCTAAACAGTCTGAATTAGATTTCAGACAAAAAGAGCTGTGACTCAGAGCTATTAAACAGGATAAACAATAATAGTAGAAATATTTATTAGAGCTGCTGGAAAGGGACCCTACAGAATCCATTTAGAAATTGCATCATGCTGTCCATTGTGAAATTTTGCAAAAGTCTGAATTTGCAACTCTTGAAACAGATGTTCTATGCATATGAACCAGATTTCTTGGTGTTTTAATAGCTAATCTATTTTTTCTTTTTATAATGAGGCTAGAGACGAAATCCAGACAAAACCTATTTTTTTTATTATCATCTAACTTCCATCCCAGGCAAAGCCAAAGCGTACACTTCAGAACATCTTTCATCCATTGAATCAGACTATTCAATGCCCAAAATCCTTACCTGCCTCAGCATACCTGTGTGTCCCAGCTACATCCATGGGGATGATGCTGAGTTATATCTCTGTCATTAACTGCATAACAGTATTTCACTCTTAAAAAACCTGATGTACACATTCTTCAATTGTGGTGACAGACAGTACTGAAGAGGAACACTAAGGATCACCTTAAGAGCTGTAGTTCCCACGTAAGAGGAGTCCACCTCAGACACTTTTATGGAGGGCAGAAAATTTTACATATCTCTCAACATTTTATTCAGCATAAGCCAGACTGAGAACAGCTGAGGACCTGATACTTTCTGTATACTGCTCAAGTCTGTAGCCTTGAGTTTTATTTTATTTACTTTAGCTTTCCTTAGAGTAACTTCTCTGTAATCAAATTATCTAAACTTTTGTAAGTAAGATCAGAATCAGGTCTTATTAAATGCTATTATCAAATAAGAAAAGGTATAACAGTTTGAAGATAAGGAATCTGGTCTGTGTAGAGTTTTAAAATAACATTCTGTAAGACTTAGTGTTTTGAATGTACTCACATAATGGATTGATTTTAACAATAAACACTATCCTACAAATACATTTTGCACAGAATTCACTTTAATTATCAAGTGTGTGACTTAATAGAAGTATTACATAATTTAAGAGTAATCCAAACTGTAAAATAATTCTTAATACTTATGTAATAATCTGTTAATGTTCATATTGCATAGTATCTTACATACAGCTTTAACACCATGAAATTTTCTTTGTCCTATACACCAGAACTTTAGTTACCGCATGCAACATTATTTTCTCTGGACTTTACTGAACTCAAACATGACCTGTTCTTATAACTGGCTGGTCAAATGTATTCTTCTGTAGTAATTTGTTTTGGAGACAGAAGGGTTGAAAATCAATTCATAGTTAGCTGTGGAGTTGCAAGGAGGAAGCAATTCAAACTCACTTAACTCACTTGACTGGATCGCACTATTTATTTATTTTAAGAAAAGTAAAGTGGTCTCCTAGAGTAAGTATTCTTTTATGTAAAATGGTCTTAAGGTAGAGACAAATATTTTAGGTCCTCTCCCCAAAGATATATGTATGCATAACACAGTACAGACAGGCCCTTGGAACAAAAGCAGGCTTACAGCTGTAAATACCCTCATTCACTACCTTTAAGCTACTCATCACATCAAGCAATAGAGTTTTGTCATACTTTAGATATCAATTTTTTGTAGATTAGTTTTATCTTCTTTATATATACTACTTAAAGCACTCAATAAAATCTGACTATTTTCAAGTTTAAACAAAGTCATTTGTATTCAGGGTCTCTCTGTAAATATATTCAAACAGGGACACCTACATTATATCAAGAGTACTAACTTTGACTATGTCAGATTTATAAATCTTATCTCCCCTGCTCTTTAAAGAATTGTAGAGAGATATCTTTGCTTATAGTATAATAGCTCTCTGACAAAGCTTTTTTAAAAGTGTATGTCCTTTATTCCCCTCCTTTTCTACAGTTAAAACCTTAACAGATGATTAATCTAACATTATTAATGTCTGTTTGATATTTCCCAACTAGGTTGTATCTGTCTGCTTAGAACAAGATCAGAATTCTGGGAAAAAAAAAAATCCTGCAAAACATACCAGTAATTGTGTTCTACAAAGGTCACACTGCAGCTGCAGGCTGTTCCTGTGAATAAGATTATTACAGCTGTACATATGATTAATTTGCCATTTTACAGGGTTTTTTTTTTTTTTTGAGCTGAAATAGTATAAACACCACTCAACTTTGAGAAAATAAGGTTGTTATCACTTCATTGAACTGTAGAGAAATTTTAGCAAAAATACAACTAACATAAGGATTATCAAAATTATTGCTAATAAACTTCTATGATCAGACGTTATTCCCATAGCTTCCCATCAAAGGAAGGACACCATGATGATAAGTCAAATTAACCAACTCATATGAAACCTATGTAAGGAGCAATTGTCTCATGAACTTCACTATAGGATCATTTATTTTGGCAGTATGTAAACAACAAAAAAAATCAACTATTTTATATTTTTCTTTACAGTAGCATATTGCTGCATGAAATCGAGGCACCATGCCATCACTCTGTTAACAACCCTGTGACCTATGCCTCGCTTACTTGCATTCCTCCAGGCAATATTGAGAAGCTTAGTCTGGTACAAGCCTAGAAGGACCAAATTGTGATGTGAGACAAGGAAGCACACAGACAACTCAACTAACAGATTTACCATTTTCAGGTAGGACCACCACAGGTTTAGCTCGGGGAATTGGTAGGAGGGTGGAATGGATGAAGGGACAGAACTCTGTAGGTATGACCTCAAGGGAAGCCCGCTATTGTCATCTTCCAGTCCAGGACAGTACACTCAATGGGTGGCACTAAACTCCAAGATCAGTTCGCAAGTCTATGGATGAAATTAAGATCTCAGCTTTCCAGAAGGAGGGTGGGAACATAAAATTCTCAGGTTAAATACACTTTTTTGAACTCAAAAATATAAACATCTCTGGAAGCCACATTACATACAGCAGACCTCCCCATACCTTCAAATAGCACCTTGGAACACCCAATGTGTTGGTGGTGTTCCCTGTACAGCACCCCTGATCAGGGAGCTGCTGCACCCCCTGAATGCTTCACACTCTCCTCTGCTTCATACTCGCATTATCATCACCTCTTGAACAAAACCCTTCCAGGTGAACTGTAAGGTCAAAACCCTTCACATAGCAGATCTACACTTCCCAGTATGCTACTGCTCTCCATTTTTATGCAAAACAATGAGACATTATTGGCATGATCTTCAACGCAGTCAATATAACTACCAGCTGGAACTGGAACTAACTCTGCTTAGAAGACTTTTGATTCAGAAAACTCATAATTACCATCTCACAAACTAGCATGGACTCAGTTCATAACCAGAGTTTCTTTTTACATTAGACTGACTGAATTTTAAACTATCTTTTGTTTACGGCCTACCACTCTCTCTAGATTTTGTATAGCAATTAGCAGAATTTGCTGTACAATTAATTAGGCATTTTTAATTCCAGGTCCTTTTTGCTATTCATATCTTTCAGAAGATTATATCATAATTGAAATCTCCAACATCAAAGATAAAGCAGCTCTACATGGTGAAATTCTTACAGTTGAAAGAAAATTAGACACATCCATAACATTAGGTTTTGCTTAATTGCTAAACATTCTTTTTTGTCCATGGCAGTAAAGCTCATCTAGATGCAAATGTTCCTTCAGAGAACCAGAATGATTATTTTTATGACTGTTTTTGTAATTAATGCATTACTAGTTGTGGTTTTTTTCTTTTTCTTTTTTCCTCTCTTGCAGACTAAGAGCAAAAGCAGCACTGTAATCTTATTTGCTCATGAAAAAAGGCAACACCTACAAAAAATGTCTTTCTTTGTGGGTTGTGGGGGTTTGTTTGTTGCTTTGGTTTGGTTTTTTTAAACCTGCACTGCTGACTGACAAATATATCTTCATCTCAGTTCACATTTCAGTTTGTTACTGACCTATCAAGCAATTCATTCTCCTCAGCCCATCCCTTTGCTTCTTGATATGTTACAGCTACAACATGTCAGATTTTGTCAAAACCTTGAAATGACAGTTTTGATATAAGATCATTGCTTGTAGGAAACAAGGGCTGAGCCATGCAGCTTTAAAATACATTGACAGTGTAGTTCTTACATTAGCTTCATAGAGATATGCTGAGTGACCTACTTTCCTTATTTAATGAGATTGTGAAGGGAATGCCTTGCATTCCTGACAAGGATTTTTTTTTATTGCCAAGTATGAAAGGAAAAAAATGACAATTCAGAATGTTAAGGTTTATTTTAATTAGAGCAACACATCATGCATTATCATAAAACAGACTATAGTTGGCATGGTTGGGTGCTGTAAAGTAGGCAGCATATCTAAAGACTCAAATAAGGCAATTAAGTATTTGAGATGCAAGACAAAAGTGAAGTGTGAGTATGTGGGGTCTTCCACCTTCAAGAACTTATATTATTCAAGCCATACAGTCTCTAAACATTTTAGTCTCAAAATACACACAGCAAGGACTATGAAAATAATTAATTGTTCCAGTTTTTTTCCTATCAACGCACTGAAGTGCTTCAATTAGTACAGGGAAAAAAAAAATCCAGGCAATAACATTTTAAAAAAAAAAAAAAAAGATAGCATGCATACTATTAGGTTCTTTGTCTTTTTCAATTAATGATATTACAAGTATGAGAGATTTGCTTGGTTCTTAAGTACAACTTAACTAAACTTCATAGGATAAGGTCAAACGCTACAGAGAGAAAAATAAGTTATAGACTTATTGCTGCTCTTCCCACAGCCACAGTGACCACAGAACCCTTTTGTATCTGTTCACATGCAAAAGAGATCAGATTTGTCTAAGTCATCACAGAGGTGACGCACTGTGGAAACCACTACTTCTTCCCAGCTGGAGACTAACTATAGATGGTTTCATAAACCCTTCTAGGTCTGTATATTTGTCTTCAGTCTTAGCTTCAGAAGTTACCTGATTGTCATCAACTCTTAATAACATCTAGGTTTCTGAGGACTGAGTTTGCACAAAAAGCCTGCAGAGCACAGCTGCAGGAACACTCTACCCAGCGCTGGGGTCACACTGCAAGCATTCCCAATCACTTCACCAGCCTGCAAAACCACACAGAATGCATCAGCTGATTCACATTTTCAACCGAGTTCCCTACATATAAAACACATTCATGACTGAGTTGCAAAATATGCCAACAGATCAAAAAAAAAAAAAAAAAGAAAAGGCACACTGAGTACCCCTCAATACCTCCAATCAATATCTGGGTTTTGGTGGTGTTCTATTTGTTTTAATAGAATTATCTTCTCCATTACAGTTTCTACTCATCACTCAAAGCAGACAAGGTCAAAATTCTAAGACGAATTGTAAACAGAAGTTTTGTTGCTATATCAGACCTTTATTATTATTAAAATGTAAAGCACTTGTCATCAGTGACTTTTTGCTTCCAGTTTTACCAGAACATGCATTCCTTGGAAAGAAAAAATGCTGATTGTCAGTTGCTTGACAGGCCCTGTCATAATTCTGACATTTTTTGCAAATACAGCAAGAAGTGTAAATTATCTAGGTGCAGCCACATGTAAAATAGTAATAAGCCCTTTGGTAATATCTGTTCAAGGTATTTCCGAGCAGTGTTCTGCATTGGCACAACATTGTGTCTATGAACCTCCGTGCACTGGTCCAAAACACTGAGTCAGGCAGATGTGATTCACATGACACTTTTTTCCTCACGACTCTCCAGCTGTGCTCAAACAACAGGGCCATGGCAGGATTTCTCATGCAGCCTCCAGTCCTGTTGCAATAATTCAGGAAAGGGAGGGTGTCCCTAGGAGGAGCAAGTTCAGGTACTCCATGATGAAAAGTTCAAATTATCTCAGAGCCACTAGGGCATCCAACTTCATGGGTTGTTTCACAAGAACCATTAAAATTAAATTGATGTGACACAAAGGAGATTCAGGCACATTAACATTTAGTCGAATTATGTCTTCAGCAAAAGTAAAACAAGGGAAAATTGCTTTTCATAGGGGTAAAAAAAAAAAAAAAAAAAAAATCAATTGGCACTTAAAATACAGTGGATATTATCCATATTTGCCTGGACTCTGGCCCAGACAATGTTTTACCATTTCTAAATTTGCAAATTAAATATAGATTTGTGACAACAAAAAGTTGCCTTTGGAATGAAAGCTGTAATTAACTTTAAGTATTAACATATGCAGAGAGGAAGAACAACTAATAGACCAGCTTCAATAATCACAACACTGTCAATCTGTTTAACATGTAGAAATTAATTCCTTGCATATGAATCTAGAAATTAGAAATTTCTTCAACAGAAATTAGGACTTTATGTATTAGAACACATTCTGCCATTTTCATAAAATTTTGTATTAAGAGAGCTGGAATAATGAGTCCAATGCCCAGATATTTCACATTACCTTTCATACAGACCAGAGGTTTACTAAACATGAAATACAGCCATAGATTTCTATTATTTGTATATTTTAATGTTCTACATGGTGCCAAAACAGCTGAAACCACACAGTTTTTCAGTGAAAACTCCGTACTACAGTTATCAGACTTGGTTAATTGAACTTTTCTGTACAACCTAATCTTTCCATACTGAAGATTTTTGAAGATATACTGAGATATTTTACACAATTGTAAAGAACATGCTCTGAAAAGACCACAGACCACGCATCTCAAGAACTGAGACCAGGGTCCTAGTTCAGGCATGATTTGTGACAGCATTCCCTAAAACTACTGCAAACGCCCTGGAAGGCAGCAGCAAATACAAACCACACAATCCCCACCTTAACTGTAACAGACCCAACAGTCTTTAAAATTTGCAAAAGTCCATAACATCAGAAAGACTGAATTACAGTTTTAAACTTATTTTACAAACTAAATAATAAACCATTTGGACACTTTGTAACATTCTGGCACTCTAAGATCTTAAGTTGATGTATCACTGCGTGTCAACATAAAATTAGTATTGTTCAAGCACAGTACCAATTGATATTACCAGGAACTGGCAATCCTTCATTGCTATAAATAAAAATATTTTTAAAAGCCCACTATAGTTCTCCATGTAAGTTGCACAATATACACAGCTAAACTGCCATGCCAGCTATTTAGGCAATGCAAAAATCTAGTTGAAATGTAATTTCTTTAATGATATGAAATATTAATTACTTCCCGAACTAGAATAAAAAAATAATGATTTTAACACAAATGTAAACCAGCCTCTGATCACTATTTCAGATGTGTTTGGTTTTCCCCTTTATGGTGCCACCTCAGCTAGCTTTTCTGGAAGAGATGGTACAAATTGGTCTTTTCTCATGAGTTCCTCCCACTGATTTTTTGTCATTGTCTGGTAGCAATGATATGAAAAAATCTGAATAAAGCCTTTACTGGCAGAGAAGGTTGATTTTTTGAGAGACTATGACCACTCATCAGACCAAACACCACCTCAAACAAATCGCCTGTAGCTTAAATTTGCTATTTTTGCATTTATAAACAAGAAAATGACTGTAATTCACACAGTAAGCTGTACAGTAGGTTGACATTTCATTGATGTAGTTTTCAGTTTTCCCCATCTGACAGAATACTGTATTTTAAAATTTCTCAAAGAATAACATGCCTACATTGAAAATAAAACATTTCACTAAAGCAAGTTCATGATTTTAATGATATCTTGAAGACACCTCAGGCAGAGCTCCAGTGGAACCCACCTGGCAGGATGGTTTCGAAGCCCAACGGTGGCTCTGGCAGCTCCAGCAGAGCCTGGGCTGGCCCAGCCCTCTGCTCTCCAGTGCTCCAGCAGCAACACAATGAGCAGTGCAGGACTTGGATTACCTTTTAGTGGCAAATTCTTCACGTCCTGTGTTCTGTTGTAGACCAAAGACTCTCTGGCTCCAACTCTTTGCCAACCTGAAGACACTGGCACCTAAGCTCCACCACTTCTTGTCCTGGTGCTTGTCAGAGACACCTTGCCATGCCAACGTTATTTCAAAGTGCTCAGTTCTCATTGCAGACAAGAAAGAAACCAGATTTTGACACATTGAAGTTCTCTATGAAGTGGAATTAGGTTTCTCCACCCATCTCTAACAGAATGGCACACAACTTCTATCTTTATGGAAGTAAATAGAAACAGTGAATTCTTATCTGGACTCCTTAGCAGGATTCAAGGCTCTAGAGTCATAGCACCTTGTTGGGGCTTTGTAAACCATGATTAACACCAGGCATAGAGATAAGACAAAAAGGAATGACATTTTCCCAGATTTCTTGTGTTCCAGTAAACGGCCAGAAGCCAGACAGAGCAACAGCCCAACCCAACAATAACCAGATCCTTTCTCCCCATTCGCTCAAGTCTGTTCCCTTTAAGCTCCCTGGATCTCACAGATGAAGCCAATGCAGGACACCAGCACTGTCAGACCCACAAGGCTCACATAAATCTTGCGTACACGTACTAGCAGGGTACAGACTACACAAGCATTGCACGTAAAAAAATATGTACTCAGTGCCATCAATTAACAAGTTTAAATGTAATTACACTCAGTATAATAAATGCATTTGAGTCTGGAAAGATGCAGCTTTCCTATTTTAAGTAGAAACGAATAAGATATCACAACACAAAACCACATCTTGAATTATAGGCATTAGCAGCAATACCAATTAGCTGAAAATGAAAATTAATTGAATCCAGCATTGTTCCAATCCATTTATCTAACTTGATCAAGGTATCATTAACTAATTAAGTAGCAATACTATAATGTAGAGCTTATTATACCACAAGGTCATACGAAGGCCGCACTATCAGGCTCTTTGCGACAGCAAACATGGTTAAGGCAGGCTATCTTTAGAAGGGTTTAAATAAAAGTCACGTAAGTGCACTTTTGCCAAATGCTTTTGCAATCGACCAGTCAGATGAAAATAACGTCAATCCTTATTTAGAGGTATGAAACTGCGTAATATTGCTATTATGCCCTCTAACTAGCTTTTCTCATAAAAGAGTTCTTTTCAATGCAGTACACCAGTGATCCTGGTACACTTCAAACACGGCTTGAGGAGGGGGAAGGCTACAGACTTGCCTGTAAGCTAAAAGCAATTCAGAGTCATGAGCTGACAGAAGTTAATTCAGAATTTTTTCTACAGATGTCTAGGTCAGCAAAGGTGGGGGAGGCTGGGGTATTTATTACTAGTATTTACATTTCAGGCAAGATAGCTGTGAAGAGTTACCTCTCTTTTATGCAATTACTAGCTGAATGAAAGATTGCCTGAAACTGAAGGAAACTCAAATGAATTATATTACCAAATATTACACTAGGTTTTTTGCAAAGCAAGCTGATACACAGAAATTTGCAGTTGTGCAAACAACACCGATCACACTGATTTACATTAAGAACTGAACCTGGAAACACTCTCCTCAACTTCTCAGCTGTGATTTAGCCAGCAAGGAGCCTGCAGCTTTACCCCACTAGAATCCATTACCCTCTCTCCCTCAGCCCACCAGATAGCAGTTGGAATTAACTCAAGATCAAGAAAGATTTCAAAAGTGCCACGAACTACTGAGAGCTAACACACCGCTAATGCGTTAAATAAACTACAAAAGCTACTAAGTGATATTCAGATGCAACTGGCTTAACGATCTAAGTTCCATTATGAACACACAGTCAAAACAATTTCATTTCCCTGACCTTTTTTAAAAAAAAAAAAAAACAAAACACTAGAGTACATGAGAAAGCATGACTATTTTGTAAAAGGTGACTGCTGTCATACCCCTATTTCTCAACACCAATTTGGCTTCTCCTCTTAGCACATTTGTGGAGTTTGTTTGTTTGAGGTTTTTGTGTTTTGTTTGGGTTTTTGGGGCATTGGTTTTTTTTGTTATTGTTTGGGTGGGTTTTTTGGTTTGTTTTTTTATTGTGGGTTTTTGGGGGGATGTTATTGTTTTTTTGAGGTTTGGGGGTTTGTTTCGGTTTTGGGTTTTTTGGAGGTTGGGGTAGATGAATTTGTTTTCAGTTTTTTGATCTTTCTTTATTTTTTTTCTTGGTTTTGTTTTGTTTGGTTTGTTTTAAATGTTAAGTGCTATGTTGAAAAGTAAAGGCTCAGTGAATGATACGCTTCCAGTAAAACATACATTGTAAAAGCAATTCCAGGAAATATAAGCTTAAGGAATGAAAGTAGCATAGGCCTATGACAGGTAAATTGCATGACTGTAGGGTATAGTTCAATTCTACAAGAAGAAAAATCCTGTTATACAGCTCGTAAATTCATTTCATTCCCCATCACCTCAAAATATTGTATCAGATGTTAGAGACAATTGTAATTGCAAAAGTGTAAAACCACTTCTATCTTGTCTTTTACTTCGTTCTGTTGTGGGGAGAATACAATCACAAATCCCTATCAGAACACTATCACATAAAGCCCCGCTATACTCTGAATGCTCCAAATTCCTAGAAAAATACAAGCTCAAGAGGATAAAAAAAGGATGCTGGAGACTCAGTCAAATCTATACTCAACTCAATGAAAAATGGATTTAATTTGTTTACTTCCCCCAGCCTTGTAGTTAGCTTTTTGTGGTTACAAAATGAGAGGAATAAGGAATTATGAAGCATTTCTTAAGAGACAGAAAAAAAAAAGTAATAGAAAATCCAGTCCCAAGTATGAAATTTAACTGAATCATAGACAGAAGGCAGCCGCTGCAACCACTAAATGAAAAGCTATATAAATGGTATGTCAGATAAGAGAGGCCATAGTGGAGCTACAGTAACTACTTTTTTATATAAAGTAGTAGATATAGAATGAAAACAGGATTTGCGTCATTTTAGAGGCAAATCTAAATGCAGATAATTAATGCCAACAGTGAAACCTGGAGATAATAAATAAATGTCCTCATCTAGGAGGAGCATCAAGTACCCAGTAGACATTTCTTTCCTTAAAGACAAGTAGTCAATATTGCAAATTTCATTGCAATCACTAAGAAAAGAAGTAGAGAAAGCCAGAAACCGTGGATGTGGAGGATGATTTAATATTAAAATCTAAACACTTTTTTTTCCCCTATTATCAGTAATTACAGCCCTGAAAGCAGGTAGTTGGCGTTCCTGCTCTTAATATGAAATATTTGCAGCCCAGCAAAATTAGTATTCTGTCTTTGAGTCATGATAAACAGAGTAAAATAAATGATCCAGATTTTCTCACAATAATGAAATTTTAAAAAAGCTAACTTTGTACAACTTGAAACAATGATCTATTTCACCTCTATGACTCTGCTATTTATGTTAGCATCCTTCCTTGAATACAAATCAAGATCATCACTCAGATTTTAATCAGGAAATTAATTATCAAGAAATGAGAAAGTGAATGAAAGAAGAAAAAAACATCACATTGTGCATGAGACTTTTTAAACCTGACAATTGCATTTTACGATTTCATTTCCATGGTAATACAAAATATCCACTTAGCCGATTGAATCATTTGGCAGAAACAGAATTAATTCCTTAACAAAATCACTCTAGTGCACTGATGTACAAGATGTTTAACAAAGGTGCTTTACTTTTTATCTTCAGGCAAGTTTTTGGTTTGGTTGGTTTAATCTAAATGAAAACTTGATTAGAATTTACTTTGGAATACAAAGGCGAGAGACTGATTGCCCCATTCATATTGATCAGTTTGAAAACTGGAAAGATTACATTTTCAAATTTCATACCAGAAAAACTGGTAGCTCGTTTAGAATGTTGCTTCAGAATATGTATAAATGTTCATGCTGATTTAAATGACCATGTTCTTAGTCCCCAAAAAGGTATTTTCACCATCTTTTGCTCATGTGGAGCACATTTTGGGGGCTAGAGGGGTTTTTTGTTTGTTTGTTTGCTTGGTGTTTTTAAATGACCTGCTCAAACTTAATGACTTAGTTCTAGTTTTTTCTTATGCTCACTTTGCAGTTCCTTTGGTCAACACACTTTTTCTAACTGTTTTTAGATTTCCATAGGGAAGTTCAATGAATAACAAATTACATGGAACACATTTCCTCCCATCTTTCATGGGCTATGAGATCATCCTCTTCCCAAGGAGACAGACAAGTGATATCGCCATTGTGTTCCATGATCTAGTTTTTTTAATACCTGATTTTGGTCATGGCTCATTACCAGCATTACATTTATTGCCCTATCTGGGAACAGAATTTAGTCTTTAATTTACATTTTGACTTCTTGAGAATGAATTAAATTAGCCTTCCATTCAAAAGGTCAGTTCATGGCTTGTGGCACTCAGGATGCAAAAAGCTTAAGCAAGAGGCCAATGGAGTGTAGTCTTTGTGCTGTTTTCTTTGCATAAACACGATTTTCAGTCCATTTACAAGTGTCTAACCATGGGGTTGGATTTTGTTTGCAGAATAACTTAAACAAGTATTCATAGTAAGGAAAAACTTTCCATATCTACAAACAAACTGCATGCTTTAATCACAAAAATGTTTAAGAGTAGAACTAATATGACGTGGATTACACTCTCTGCCACAAGTTTAAATAGGATATTTTTTTAGTTAACCACATTTTGCCATTATTCATTTAGTCATTAAACATCAAACAGCAATTAGAGATTTTAAACAGTAATACAATTTGACTTTCCTGAATTATCTGAAGCTAAAATCAAGTCAGCTTGATGTTCACTGAAGTGCTGATGCTCTTCACCACTGTGAAGAACCTGAAAACCCTACCTCATTATCTTGTTTGTGGTATAAAATGTACCATAATTTGCAAAAACCAGAAGAGCTTTTCCTCTTCTCCTAGACAAACATGCCATCATTTAGGCTCTAGCAAGTCCAAAACAACTCAATTAGTTTCCACAGGCTGCATTCATATGTGAGCTGGGAACAGTGCCACTGATTGGTTACATTCAGCAAAACAGTTATCATGAAGCTTTTATTGTAATTAGTAAAGTTTCATAACACAAACCATTTAGTCATTTTTCTGGATAGATTGGCTCAATTTTAGTGAATGTTTCTGTTAGTCTATTCTTCTCATTTTTCATAAATAGAGAAATAAATAAATACCATATGTATTGTTTATAAATATGTAAAGGGTATGTGTCAGGAGGATGGAGCCAGGCTCTTCTCGGTGACAACCAATGATAGGACGAGGGGCAATGGGTGCAAACTAGAACACAGGAGGTTCCGCTTAAATATGAGAAGAAACAACTTCTCAGTGAGGGTGACAGACACTGGCCCAGGCTGCCCAGGGAGGTTGTGGAGTCTCCTGCTCTGGAGACATTCAAAATCTGCCTGGACACCTTCCTGTGTAACATCATCTGGGTGTTCCTGCTCCAGCAGGGGGATTGAACTGAATGATCTTTCAAGGTACCTTCCAATCACTAACATTCTGTGGCACAGCTGAAAAGCAGATTTGTGATGATGCATCTTTATTGTCTCAAATGAACTACATGGATATGGTTTGTCTACTGTTGCCATTTCTTCACTATTTCTATGTCCATTTTCCTCCAGAAAAGCAGAATTGTTACTTGAAATAAATTCATGTTGCTTGTTGTTTTACTGTTGAAAGCAATTTTTACAATGCAATAATAGTGTCAAACTGAAGTTTGATTATATTGTTTTAAAAAGGGACTAGTGACCTTATTTCAAGTCTGACCAAAATACTTGTCCCACAGAAGTACATAAACACGTAAAGTAGCCCCTTAAGGTAAATAAGCAGGAGTCATTCACTCAAAATATATATTTGATCAACCACTTTATTATGAATTTCAACCAATTTTACAGCTTCCTGCTTACATTCAGGACTCAGATTAAGGTGATGCTAATAGCCCTCATACCAAATATTAAAAAATATGGCTGCTACTAAATAGTTCCCTTTTTATAAACCTAAGAAAATAATTAGGTTTTCAGGGCAATTTCACCCTGAGAGAACATAAACTGTTAATTAGCCATCATCATCATCCTCTTACTTTTTCATAACTTTATTTCCCAGAACTGAGTTTCCTTCCCTCCAAATTAAAAGCCTACAAACAAAGATCGTGTGTGGCTGACTAAATTCAAGTACTCAAATGATGCAGAGCAACTAGGACCTGCGTTGGTTATTTTGTATTCTCTAGTTTTTCCAGGAGCATCTCTAAATGTAAGTATGATTAAATACTAATTTCACAATTGCTCTGAACCACTGAGACCAACATTTTCTGGAATCTAAAACTACTCAAATACAATAGTCACTTCCTATTTAAAATTACATTTTGAGATTACCATAAATTGCTACTTATCCCCATTATGCAAGTCCGGTTAATTTTACATTATGTATTTTTCTGTTTATTTCAATTGTGTTACAGTAAGTGCTAAAAATTTATTATGTGTGTGTTCTACCTAAGTTTAATACTATTTTTAATTAATTAACCAAACTTGAAATTGAGTGAGAATATCCTATTGAGTTAGTTTAACACTACCATCCATCAAAATTTCATGCTAATTGTCTCAATCTACATTCCTCTTAACTGTGTTCATTGAGAACCACATTAGATAGCTCATTATTTCCACAGTCATACTGGCTGATTCTGATATTCAGGTGAATCACCCTGTTTACCCTTGCAAAATACTAGGGAAACATCAATCTTCTTCCAGAACTCCAAAACTCTACTGCCCAGGTGCTCCGGGGGAAAAACAAACAAACATCATTTAAAAACAAAACAAAACTGAACAAAAACAACAACAAACACAAACAAACAAAAATCCCATACCTAAAAAAACATGACCATCACCATGAACACTGAGTTCCAGAGTACTCCATTCGTGACTCTCTAAATCCCTTGGATCCCTTTTACCTGCATCTGCCAATATGAAAAGAACTTAACTTCAGTGGCTACAATTAAGTATCATGAACCAGTAATTAACTTCACTTGATGAACTTTTTTACTGCCACATGCTAAGAATATAAAATTACATGTCATGTGCATCCCCCTCTCCAAATTACAAATGTTTATCTTTTATAAGTTGTCTCATATACTGCTACTGTTTTACCATGTTTGACAGCAAAATAGTAATTAGGATTTTATTTGTTCCCAATATACTTAGAACCTACATTTTACAGTCTAACTCTTCTCATCCTGGATTCTTCAGAGCACTATCTTGCTCATTTAATTCCTACAGAGAATTGACAGAGGAATAAGAAAGTGAACAAATTTACATGAACAGTGAGATGTGCATTTAAAATAAGGTTAAAAATATCAGGTATGTAATAGGTAGATGTGAGAGTGAATGAAGCAAAAATTATCAGTATGTCACCTAGAACAAGATAAATTGAGTACCATTTCTGGCTTGACAAGCCAGTAATCAGATCCATGCTATGACTACTAAGCACACAGGTCTTAAAAATATTGACAAGCCTTCCAGAGAAGCCTAAAAAACATTAAAGTGCTGGGGAGGTGGGGGGGACCGGGGAGTGTGTTTGTTTGGTTTTGGTTTTTTGTTTGTTTGGGTTTTAAAAAAAAAAAAATAGAAAAAAAACACCAAAATTGTTCTATTCATTTCTTAAATATGCAAAGAAAACTACAATTTCTCAAAGAAAAATGTTTTCAAACTGACAGTCTGACTTTTTCATTTATATTTTCAAGTTAGCCTGGGTTTTCTTTCCATAACTTCCAAATGCAATGAAAACCCTTGCATATTCCATGCTTTGCTCTTTGTAGCACAGCAAACACAAGGGAAGAATCAGATATTACACTTGCCTTAAGGACAACCATCCTTATCCTCCTCTACAGTCACCGGAGGCAGACGAGCACCTGCAGAGTCGGCTTCGGTTACCAGAAGATCTGAGTAGTCTCTGAAAGCACCTGCCATTCGCTGCTGATTTAGCAAATGCTCCTAATTTCGGGGCCGCAGTTAGGTGCCAGTATTTTGGTGGTTACTGACATAACTCAGTCATTATCAGCCCTAGGCAAAAAGGCTCAGACAGCTCTGTTAATTGCTCTGATAGATTTGCAAGACAATATTTTTTAAATTGCACTGACATCTCCATCTCGACCAAAACTTCTCCTGAAACAAATTTTCCAGTTCCATCATATATAACATATAATGGCAGACATTAAACAGAAGTTCAGCTTCTAGCAATAAGAACATGAAAGACTGAAACCACCTCATTGTTTCTAAATACAAGTCACAAGTGTAATTTTATCCCAAGTCTCTTTATTTTAGAGAAATAAAAACCACGCAGCCAAAGTAACTCATTTTTCAATGTACAATCACAGATCAGTGAAGGATCTTTGGCCACAAGACTGTTTGTGTTAGATTAATTGTTCTGGGATGAGAATCCAATCACTCCAAAGGCTGTGTATCTGTACAGTCATACGTAAAATTCAGCTAAATCTGTGAAAATGGAAAACAACCAAAACTGGCATCAGAAAATCCTCTGCCATGATCTGCCTTCCAAACAGGAACCAGATTTGGATGCATTTAGGAAGCAAACTGGACTCTGAAATAACTAAACCTATCCATCCCTCTCCCAGTAGGTTGAAGACAGTATGTAGTGATTATACAAAGCCATGATTTATAAGTTTTTTTCATGTCAGCATTTAAGAATAATAATGCTCCAATTTGACAACAACTACTGTTTTCCGGTGATTAGCCTCTAAGCACAGAATAATTCTCCTGCACCCGCTCCCTACCAGTTATCCAGCCCTTGCAGTCTGCTCTGCCCAGGCTGACATGGCACTTTGTGACTCAGTTGGAGAACAAAGACCAGCTGATTCCAATTCAGGTAGGATGAACATTCTAGTCTATCTCCTGATTTATAGGCACAGCCTGTTGAGCTGAAAGGGGCCTATAGCTCAGCATATGCTCCATCCAGCCACATCACACCTCATATTTTATAAATGTGAAACTATGAAGACTTTGCAAAAAAGGCGAAGGCAACACAGGAAAGAGCCATTTGACTATCTCTCAATCTTCTCTTTCCCTATCACAACTTTAATGAGCTCCCTCACAACCTGCCCAGGCTCAGAGCGAGTTGGAGGGGGAGACAGGTACCTGAAATGCATATGATGTATCTGGGAGACCAAGGAATAACAGAAATACTGCAAGGAGTTCTCTTTGTAATCAGCTTAGTTTGAGAAAGATGAGATTTCTCAAACATCTGTCCTGTGACGAAGGTATGGGAGTTACGTGTTACAAAATTTTACAAGTCCATTCTATTCATGTATCACCTTCATCCTCTCTCCACCAGAGTATCTAACTGATCCTCACATGCATCATTTTGTCCTTCATTTTCTTTTCATTCTCAGAACCGTTTTTATTTAAATAAAATGCAGTTTTCCATGGTAATGTTAAAAATGTTACAATTTTGCAGCACTGATGAGTGAAACAGTATTTTCTTATATTTTTCAAAAAGTTGTTCATTCAAAATTACTACCTCCGCCATTTTTGAGGCAATTCACACCCAGGACAGAAACAGCTGCTATTTATGAGGCATGAAAGCAATGCTGTAAACACAAAGTTTACACAAACACAAAGAACACCACTTTATTTGACTTTTGACCAAATATTCGTTCTCTCACAAAATGCTTTACGGTACCTCACAGCAGATAGAGTAAGGTCTGTGTTCATCCCTGTCATTGCAAGTGGCTCTTGTACGTAAAGCTGTCCAAAAACTTCTTAGTTTGATGCAAAAGCTTCAAACCTGGTCTTAAAAAACAAACTTAAATCTTAAGAAAGCTTATTGCTGGTCCCCTGTAGGTGTATAGAAGGACCACAGGGCACACAAATAACCTCCTCTCATCAAGCTAGGAAAAACAGTCAGTCAGTGCTATTCTGTGGCAGCAACAGTGTGAGCCAAGAGAAGTGACTGGAGCAAGAACAGATGGTCCATCAGGACCTCCACCAGGAGCCCGAGCCAGAGCTGCTCCATGCGCTGGCACTGCCCCAAGCAGGTGAGGCCAAATCGTCCCAGCAGAGAGCAAGGTGTGGCCAAAGGAGATCATTGCTTTGCTCATGCACATGCCTAGTAAAAGTGAGCTTTCATGTAGTCTTCCAAACAGTGCTACTGCCTTCCAGTTGCTGAAATTATCAGGTTACCTGCAGGGTCACTGCATTACTTGGAATGGCACTGGAGTTCCCAGTCCCTGGGACAGCAACCCAGAGAAAGTTATGGCACATCAAAAACAGAGAAAAAAAAACATAAAGGGTCCTGCTTTTATTAGAAGTGAAATGTTTTAAGAAACATCAGTGACTTACTCTAAATACCTATACTTTGAAATCATAATTGGTTAAGGAAGCAAAGCATCCTGTCAAAAAATTACCCTTCCCTGTGCTCCTTCTAGAGTTCTATAGTGGTCTTGCTGCCTTCACACATTATTGCAGTGTACAATACGAGCAATAACAAATTTCTCAGCACGCAAGTACACCCAATGTATCCAGCCCACAGTTTAAAAGAGACATGTAGTTTCATCTCTTCAGAGCTTAAGACACTTTCTAGCTGACTCATTTTTTTCAGGCCATAAAAACGCTACTGCCCCTAGTTCTGCAACAGTGATCATAAAACAAAGAACAAAGGTAGAGTGAAATAGGAATGCAAGAAATATGTCTCTTCTTCAGAGCAGCACCAAGTCAGGTGTCCAAGACCATGGCTCACTGGTAGTAAAACAATGTAATAACCAGGTAGAAATTCAGGATAAACTTTACTGACCATAATGAAATACCACTGTTATAAAAAGAAAAGGGCTTATGTTTAGTGGAAGTCTACTCTGTTCTCTCATTCTTATAAAGAGGTTAAAAGAATACCTATTTGGAACTACTAAAGCCATCTGTGTAGCTGAGTTATAGTGCATTAATTACACCAAAAATTAGCTGTAAGCTGAAGATTGATAAGTGCACAGGCATAGGTAATGACTGGATAAATAATGCTAATAAGCTTGGAGACAAATTTGGAATAGGGCTCAGAATTCCTGTTTTATTGATTATGTATCTGTGAGATTATGATATCCATCTCTGTAGCAGAGACAGATTTTTACAAAAACTAAATACCTAAAATGTTCTTTAGACAAGGAAAATATAGCCTGTTCAACGAACCCAAATCACAGCCATTTAAAAATGATTAGAAATCATTTTAGAAGACTGGTACAAGTGTAAATTCAATTTAGAAAGTGTAGCATTTCAGCCCGCTTACAATTAAGCAAAATACAACATAATTACTGAAAGCCAACTCCTGAGAGTAAAAAAGATGTATGGTAGATATCAGCGGATTAGGCAGCATTAGAAACATTTTACCAGCAATACAAGTTTTGATAGCAGTTCTACTTCTGGATTTGTAAAAGGTATTTTTTTGGTTGCTCAGTAGAGAGTGACCTAGCTCACTACAATTTATCCAACAAGGGCTGCACATGAGTGCTTTACCTCTACCTTGCTCAGGCAGAGGCTCCTGAATATCTAAGCCCATAGTGGTCAGCCCAGTTCTGCTCATTACCGTGACCAGCTGTGAGACCTCCAGGCAGTTCAGTCCCTGCCCCAGATGTGGCCCAATTACACCTAAAGGTGAAGCTTTCCATGGCTGACCGTGCTCTTCAAGACTATTTCCGGAGGAGCTGGCCTGCTCGCAGCATCAGGATTTACACAGGACAGGAGTATTAGTTGGGGGGGCAGGGAGGAGGAAGGACCACCAACAAAAAAAACAAACCTGGTGACTTCAGGAAATGAAAAGCAGGATCATAAGAACAGACAAGTGAAAAAAAGCTGGCAATTGCCATCTCATTGCTCTCAAGAGTGGACCTATACCACATCAGAACTACAATCCAGCTTTGTGATCCTGATGATTGAGATGAGCAGTTCCTGCCCGCTCAGATTCAGAGAAATTTGCATTTGTATTTGTTTATTTCTAGTTTGTTTCTTCAGAGAGAACATTTCTCTCTGTGGCAAGTATCAAGCTGCGTTCCCCTGGAATACTGAATTTGCTTTTAAACTGTCAGATGATTTGGTGGGGTTTTTTTTTGGATGCTGTGAGGGAAAAAAAGCATCAATGAAACTATTAAACAGGTTGATATTGTTTTTCACCATGTAAAGGCCAATGAACAGATTGTCTGCAAACATTTGTGGAGATTTAGTGGTGAAGAGAGCACAGAGCATTCTGACATATCAAAAATTCTAAAAATAGAATTAAAAAATCATATTTGGAAAAGGAAATACAATTAAATAAAATTGATGTCGGATTCACATGGAAGATTTATCCTTCAACAATTAAACTTGTATTATTAATCACACAGTAAACTGCAATTGTAATTAATATTTCATATGGTACCCAATGATGTAGCCAAATATTAGCTGCCAGATTCTTCCAAAACACTGTTTTTCTGCCAAGTTTTCATTTTATTTTAAAAAGCTATGAATAAATATTGTAGAAGGATATACAGGACAGCTCTTTGATAATATATTTTTTCTTGAGAGACCTAAATATCAGACTTCTTTAAATGGTATAGGTAGTATGCAAGAAAAATGCAATTTTGAACAGAGAAGTCAGACAACAGTTGAGTAATTACTCTCACTTTTTCTACTGAACTTTGTTGCACAACCTTTTTCAAAAAAAAAGATCCAATTTAAAGACTTTGTTCCAGTTATTTTTCTAGTCATAATACTCTTTACATGAATGTGCTTGTATATTTTAAAATTATAGAAACACTAGGTTAATTTATTAGAAAAAATATATATTGTTAGAGACCTAGAAAGAAGCTATGGGAACACTTCACTCTTGTTCTGCCTGCTGAGAGATAGCAAGATACAGAAGACCAGAAAGAAGAGAATTAGTAGGGTCATGTACAATTATATATGGACTTGGTTATTAGTTTGCTTCAATTGTGACCACAAAAAGGGCACTGAAAAAGGGAAAAACTGATTTAGACTGCTAGAAGGAGATAAATCACAGATGCAATAGTGTGTTTCAGACTTTGGTTAGCCTATCATAATTTTTATTTTTTCATTTGCAGATATTTGCTTGTTGATATTACAGCTGCAACTATAATAAAACAGCAGCTGAGAGCTATTACCCTCTGTATCCATCTTCATTTTGTCATAAAGGCTCATATATTCACACAATTTGGAGTTAAAGGCACTGCTAGAATGCTCTGATAAAAACAAGGCTCTATGTATCAGAAGCAATTAATTTTTCTTGCATGCATCTCTGTACTGAACCCTATATCTTAATTTGTCCAAAGGGAGGATAGGCGGACAAAGCAGCCTTCCCTTGGATGAAACAGGATAGGGTGGAAGCGTCCTCCCGAGTTCCACCATAACCACGCAGAAATACACAGTTTCTGATGAGAAACCATGAATAAGTATTATCAGAGCCTTAATAATGTTGAACCAGAGGGCGGCTGTTCCTGGAGGTCCAGAGCCCCGTGCTGTTCACATCTGCCAGAATAGCCCAGTGACCCTCCTGCCTGCGGTCTGGTCACAGCTATGGTGCAGCCAGGTCTCAAGTGTTTGCATTAATTCAGCAATTAGACTTAACTAGAAAGGTCAGCCCTCATGTACTAGGGGCCAGCTCAATAGGAATACAAGAAATCAGTATGTCTGAATATGGAATATTAAAAAAAAAAAAAAAAGCCAAGGCATTTAAAATATTGAAAACGCATTGATCTCAAGCTGGAAACTCCATCTGAAGGTTCTACTGAAAAAAAACGCTATTCTCACATATCCCTTTTTAATTTCCTATTCTTGCTCCCCAAAGCTAGGCTTGAAAATAATTTGGATTTTTACAGAATTCTATTTTGAATTAAACATTGAAAAGCCCCATTGTGAAGAACACAAGTGGTCACTAAAGTAATAAATTAATTTCAAATTAATTCACAAGATCACCTGCAATCTAAGCATTTGCTGCACTACCAGGGAGAACAAGGAAAACAGTTTAGTATGAAAGGAAACATAAGAAAAATGCCTTCTGTTAGAATCAATATCCATAGTAGAAACTTAGCGATAAGTAGATTAATGTAATTTTAGTCTTCAGCTGCGCAGTAAGAATTAAAATATGTGCTGTTTGCAAGAAGCTCAAGGACACGAAGTCAGCCACAAAAAGTTGTTCTGGAAAACAAGTATTTCATTCTTGCACCTGCAGCATTGTCTTGCCAGACACACAGACTTGGCCAGGCAGCTGCCTTGTCTGTTGTGCCAGTCTGGTAACCTAGTTACAGCAGAGATCCACTTGAAAGACAAAGGCAAATACTGCATTTTCTGGGGAAAAAGAATCAAGATTGTTATTAAAAATAGAAATATTGAAGTAAACAGCACTTCTGTTTGTCAAGAATGTATCAGAAGTAGACAAAAAGCATCACCATAGTAAGGTTTATGCTTTCCCAATGTAGAAGAAAGTTCTGAAAAAGCTGCTTCAGGAATATGTCAGAGGGTTCAAATTTATTTGGAGCTATAGTGCAGGTTACATATCAGAAAAGAGTCAACAACTGGGTATACAAATCAGCATGTAACAAACAGGTTGTCCCCACATTCTGGCAATAATTCACACCAATCATGAACCACAAATCTGATCCACATATTGAACTTGTCTACAGATTCAATTCACCATTCCTTGCTTGAGCCCAAATTGGACATGGTGATGTCAAGTTAACTCCCATGGCCAAAGATTGGGTAGGAAAGCACTGAAGTTCCAGGAAGGAGGGAACTGTGCAGCTTAAACTACCCTTCAATTAATGTAAAAATTAACTGAATTAAGAATTTCACATAACACCAAAACCAGTTCTGTGTTTATAGAAAGCTGCTTTTACAAAATTTAGGAGTTGTTGTTGTCTTTATCCATCCTTAATTCTGTCGTGGTTTAGCCTAGCCAGCAACTAAGTACCACATGGCTGCGAGCTCACTGCTTCCTGCTCTGGTGGGATGGGGAGGAGATTTAAAAACAAACAAACAAGTATGGGTTGGGATAAAAACAGTTTAACTGGACAACAAAAATAAAGAGATAAACACTAACAATAATAACAATTAAAAAAAGCAAAAGACACACAATGCAATTGCTCGCTACCTGGAAACAAATGCACAGCCCACTCCCAAGTGGTGATTCCCTCCCTGACTAGCTCCTCCAGTTTATATACTGAGCATGACATGATATGGTATGGAATATCCTTTTGGCTCGTTTGTGTCAGCTGTCCTAGCTGTGTCCCCTCCCAGTTTCCTGTGAAAATTAACTCTATCCCTATTAAGTACAGGACAAATTCACATTCAGGACAACTCTTAAACAAGTTGTCTTTGCCCAGTTTTCAGTGACTCTACTCAGCCAACAATGTCAAAGAAATCCAGCCATCTGTTTTCAGATAGTGGTAGCAGTAGTAACACTACTTGTTTGTATCAAGAAAAGGTTCAATTATGACAGCTCAGGAAAAAAAAAAAAAAAAAAAAAGGCCATTTGGTCATTGCCAAAGAATACCCAGTTTTCACTGACTGATGGTATAAGCCAAGGCAGAAGGTTCACAATTACTTTGGAACAATTCTGTTATCTCAGGCAGAAGCACTTCCAAGCTCATGTCAAAAGGTTTCTTCAAAAACAAGAAGTAAGTTGTTTACATTGTAAATGTATTTGATTTACAAATTAGAAATATGACCACTAATCTGGTCTCTCAGGTTTGGTCTATTTAATCAATGCTGCCATTATAAGCTCTCCTCCCAGCAGACCAGTTGCTTCAGAACTGATACAGACCTTAGTGAATTACTGACATGTCAATAACTGTAGGCATTAACTGGGTGGTTAGGGACATGCATTTTCAAGCTCTCAAACGGCTTTTAGTTTCTGCTGCTCCCTAAGTTCCTATGTGAATATTATCTATTTGCTTTGCTGACATTAAAAGGATGAGGTTGCTTTCCTGTATCCTCAATATTTCACCCACAAGCCTTTTTTACACAGTGATTCCACACCTGACAGCAGGCCCTAGAGCAATCACACACACTAAACAATTACAACAACTCATAAAAATAAGCAGTGCATAAAACGTAACAGAAGAACATTACCTTACAATACTTGACACCCTCAGGGGATCCATTTTCTTTTTGCAAACACATAGTTCCCTTTGACATTAATGGGAACTGCATGAATAAGGAAAAAAGTAATAGATCCTTTGCCTGAAAAACTTATTTGTGCCAAGTGGGTATTGGCAGCTTGTTTAGCCCAGGTGATTGGTGGTGGCACTACCTGGAGATATGTGCCTGCAGGCTGCTGCTTCATCATCCATAAAGCCAGAACTACAAGAGTCATTACCCCTCTGAAGATTGCTTGCTGGTTTAACATCTTGGTTCATTTCTCAACATTCACTTAAGGAACAGTACTAATTGGGGTATAGTCTGTAAAGTGGTTCTGCCACACCGCTGGTGACTACTGGCATACTCCAGTGCTAATTATGATAAAACAACTCATACAGCATTGATACAATCCTCTTCTGTTGGGACATATGCAGTAAAATTACAGATAATATTTTAAGTTTCCAGACTTGAATGCAGTTAAATGTAGTTAGATGCAGCTCATTAAAAATGTCAGAACTAGTTTGCATTCTGCATTTTCCTTCATGTTCCATAAAATAATTACACAAGAACAGAAGTAAGTAAAACAAAAATTGCAAAAGGAGACCAACAATCACATAATACGCCTCAGTTGATACAGTTATGTGCCAAAATATTTTGGGTACATCTGTTAAAGCTCAGCTTGAATTTCTGATATGGATCTAAATGCAATAGCTTTATGAACATAAGCTAACCAAAAAAAAGTATAAAAGCATACACAGAAAAACCCAAACAAACAAAAAACCACACCGCAGAAACCACAAAGAGTCGGGAGGAACAATAAGTCTAATAAAGCCTCCCAAAGTTCATTTTCCTCCTCCTCCTCCTTAATTTCTTCCGCCAACCTTCTTTTGTCTGACTTTTCTCCCATATGTCAATTTACATTCTCTCTTCCCTAGTGATGCCTGGAAAACTAAGCTCACTTTGAGTCACGTCTCTATATTCCATATCGTCTACCATTAACCTTGCGAATTAGAATAGAAATTGTTGTATAGTTTTGTTTTTCTTAAATGAGGAAAAAAAAAATCACAAAATATCTGAAAACCTCATAGCTTAGTGATTCATTAGAGTCTTCATGTGTATTTAGGCTATCAGATTTCAAACAGAAATGATTGAGTTTTGTTACTGTCATATTGCAAGCTCAGGTACAAATAAGCAGGAACAACATACTACAAGGATGAGAAATAGTTAGAATCGTTTTGGCTAGCACAATATTGTGTTGTGCGACAGAAAGAAATCAAAGCTATATTTATTGATCTAGAAGAGACTGAGAAGCCTTGCTGAGAGAGGAGAGATGGGTGGAAGAGCCCGGATATGCAAGAAGGGACTACAGGAGTCCCTAAGTGAAAACAGAGTGATAGGGCATGGTGCTAAGGCACAATGATTTTCTGGTGTATTTGTATAGAACACAAAGCTGCCAAACATCCCCATATACTGACAATGGCAATCCTTTTGCCACTATAATGCATATCAATCCACAAAGTCTGTGAACTAAAGTTATTAGGCTAAGCAGTAATTGTTCTTGCAAATACAATACTCTAGTAGAGCTCTTGCTAATAGAGATACAGCAACAGAAGCAAAGCTTCTGTGAAGAAAAGGTTTTAAGAGAAAATGAACAGCAAATCCATTTGAAGGAATCATTATCTGCCCATAGATATTTTTCAAAGAGAGAGACCAAAGCAGTGGAGTTAATTCATCATTAATGGTCTGCCAAGTTTCTTACAACCACAGAGCAGCCATTGTTAAGAGATGGCTATTAGATATCTTATCTTTCCAAATTCAGAACTGGAAATAAATCCATTGCCTCTAGTAGCAGAGAGGTAACTCTCGGCCTTTTGAAGGTAACTCTGCTTATCTCTGGGTGCACAGTAAAATGCAAAGAATTCTCCTATATTTTGAAATTAAAAAAAAAAAAAAAAAAGTACACAGGCAGAAACAACTTCCAGTTGTGATCTCGGAACACAAAGGAATTTTTAGTTTGCAAGCAGTTTTTGTCACCTTGACACCGACTGTGTGCCCACCAAGCCACTTCAGTAAGAATTACTTTTGTTATGCCCCTCTAAATAGATACTGCTTCAGTAGAGGAAGAGAAAAAGCACGAAAAAGCACACCATATAAAAGGCCTTATCCCATTCTCACATCAATGTAACATTTAAGGCTAAAAGGATTTGAGACATCCAGACAAAAACAGTTACAGCTTAAAAGTGAGGTTCCTGAAATCCACAAACTAAATTGTTAATTAACATTTGCAGATTCAAATAGACACACAAATGTGAAAGCCAGACTTTGAAATGAATGGAGATAGACAAGCTTCAAAGCACAAGAAAGTAACAGACTTACTGTGTTTATCCAGTACTCACACAAATATTTGTAGAAACATGTCAAAATACTAGCAGATTTAAGAGTAACATGAACCATCTTGATAATTGCACATGGCAGTGCACAAGTATTTTGTAGATCAGTAAATCATGTCTTGCAATCATATACCCCTGTCTGGAGGCTCAGCCTCTCTGAAAGGGCTCACATTTCAGTTTTTAAAAACACCCCACCCAGAGACAAGATAGACAATGGATGCCTCACACCTATTAGAGCTCTCTGCTGACTTTAATTACGGCCCAGAATTCCTAATGACTCTGAGTACTGCCTACTGAAATGAAAATGATATACTGATTACAGCCACCAAGGACTTCGTAATTATGGGAGCTTTTCCTAGAATAAAGATAGGAAGGAGGGAGAAAAATGCAAAGGATGATTCACTGGGTCATAAAGAATCACTCTTGTAAGAAAAAAAAATATATATATGTATGTTTCTCCCCTTTTCCTTGTGGAAGGGAATGAGAAATAAAACCATTATTCTGTATTTTAGTGCCTGTAGCATATGTCTTTACGGAGTAATCCCTTGTGTGAAGAGACATTTTATAAGGCAAGAAACATTCAAGAAGAGAGTGAGAAAAGGGGTCATAGTGGGGTAACTTTTATTGGACACATTCTTTACATCCTTAAGGCACTGAAGCAGTTAAGGTTTTCAGAACATTTCAGTCCTGTCATTATTTATAGAAACTCATTCTCCTTCCATTGCAAACCCCAGAACAAGAAACTATCAAGTCCATGACCCTTTAAGATAAGAAAATACACATCTGATATCTCCCAGGTGCAGATAACCTTTGATAAATATTCAGGGAGTGTCCTTTAATTGACGTGCTGTGATTTTGCTGGACTACAGCAGGAGACTACAAGAAATCATGTGCTCAGAGAAATTAAAACATTTCTCTTACACATAAATGGGGGTTTCACCCCTTCCTGCCACCACTGAGTGTGAGTAGAGTTCACAGAGAGAGAAATTACTACACAGTCGGAAAATAAGCTTTTTCCTTCATGTAAAATCCAAATCTAACTAGGTTGATCTGCACAGGTGTTTCACCTTCAATACTTGTTATTTTATCTTCAAGACATAATCTTCAAATTTTATAAGTAATTCTTTCTCCAGATCAGTTTTTTGTTACAGTTAATAAATAAATAAATAGCATATAAAAAAAGGCCACCTGGAAATAAATAGGAAAGTCACTGCTGATAAAATGCGTAGATGACTGAACAATTGGACTAGTAGTAAACATTGAGGGGGTAGGATGACCATAAAAGCAAACCAGCTTAGCTGACAAGCCAAAGCTATACACAGATAAACACAAGGTCAGACATTTGATAAAGGAATTCAGAATAAGGGACTATATCCTGGTGAGCAGTATCTAAAAAAAGATGCCAGCAACAGATTGGGCAAACATCTGCACTGCAGGATCCTGGCCCCATGCAGAGAGAGACTGGAGGTGGTGAAAGCATTTCAAAAACACAACCGAAGCCTGGTTTTGTCACAGTGTGCCCTATTACTATCTTCTTTAGCCGAGAATACGTTTCTGAAACATACTTAAATAAAAACAATCCACAAGCCTAAAAAATAATGGAGGCCCCTATTCAGCAGTATTTAAACATATGTTTAAACCTCAATAAACTACACTGTGAGAGAGAGCTAAATGTTTCCTCTTCTAGAGTCTTCAGGCATATTTCTGGGCATTACCATTTTTAAAGCAAGCCATTATCTCTGTAATTCAAGCTGGGCATGCTGCTTTTAGGCAAAAGAGAATTGCTGTCCACACTCAAAAGGAACATTAAGCCCAGCAGACATACCTTGCAGCTCCAAAACAAGGTCACACTTTCACCAGACCAGAACATGGCAATGTCAACAGGTCAACACCGTTCTCCAGAAAAATATATCGCATTCAGCTCTGTAATTTCAATATTTCTTTTTTCTCCCAGAAAAAAAAAAAAAGTCTACAAACATGAAATGTTGTTAACAGCCTTATACAGAATTCTGCATGAAAAGTGAGGTCCTACATGCACATACCACTCAGCACTTTTTCTAAATAAAAGAGGCTTTAGCCTTTTTAACTTATATATAATCTTACCAGGCTATTGTTTAAATGAGCATTCTCATTTTTTTTTAATTACATTAAAGGCCAGGTGTATTGTTAGCAAAGAAAAATAAGCGCCAAACCCCTACAGAGCTGCAAGCATGGGAGGGGGCAAGGCATTTCCCCTAAATGTTGATCAAAATGGAACAACCGACTCATCTCATTCAGCTTGTACAGAAATTTAGACTGGCCGACTGGAACACATTAACAAAAAACACTCAACATTGTATCTTCAAGGTTAAGTTCTGCATGTCCCCTTTGCAGGTCTAATCTACACAGACAAGAGTTCGGAAATAGTGCCTTTGTGAAATTTTAGTCGCTAAGGTTACAGAATAAGCCACCCAGCTACAGGATGCTTCTCACAGAATTTTATCAGATGGTGCAGAACAGGGTAAAAGAAGAAAAATTCTTAAAATTTCATGCTCCAATTAAAGTCGTTATTTTACCAGGAGAGGTGTTATGAATGCATGCACTGCTCTAAAAATATCATTGGATTTTAACTAAAGAACTTATTTTCAGGATTTATAACAAACCAATGAAATTCTGACACAGTTTGAGGTCATTCATTTATGTAAGTATATTTGCAAGTTAAAAGTACTTTAAACAACAAAACCCAAGATCAAATGTGGCACATTTCATTATTTCACATGTCTCTGAAAAAAATGAAATAGCACATTTATCTCTAATTGAAGGGTCAGACCTTTGCTTTCTATAAAACGCAGACAGATGAAACTCAGAACATGACCAGAAGAATCCACATTACTTGTACCAAAAACACGTCTAAAGCAGCAGTGTTCAAATCCTCTCCTAGAAGGGTTGTGGTTTTGCTGTTGTGAAGGTTGAACATTTGTGACATTAGCTGTGTTTTACTACTTCTCTGTACTGTTACGTTTATCACTATATACTGACCATTTAAAGATCAAGCATATAGATACAAATATTTGTAAAGTCAGGGGAAACAGAGAATGAATGAAATTTTAACAGAGTAAACCTTTCCTTCAGCAGTTCAGAAGTCACACACTCACTGACTGAGGGTTACCCATCTAGTACAAAGATTTATGAATACCAGAGGCTCAGTGACTTCATTCATCTATTTTGACAGTGAAGAGTTTAACTGATAACAAATTTTGGAACAAACACATATCTAGCATAGTGACAATAAATATTTCTCCTAGGAACGGCAGGAAGTCTGCTTCACATAAGATGATCACAACTACATATTAAAAAGAAGTATAAGACAGACACAGAACAAACTGCTTCTGAAGTGGGTCAGAAAAGAATCCTTTCTTAAAAAAAAAAAAAAAAAAAAAAAGAAAAAATCTCAAGCAAAGCCACAGCCAACATTTATTCTTTATATTCTGCTTTTTAAATAACCTGCTAGTAAAAGTCTTGGAGAAAAATAAAGCTTATGATAGCTTGAAACATGCACTTACACTTCCCTGTGTAATTCATTTTTCGTCAGCAATCTTAACTTTAAATAAACCTTCTTTCAAATAAATGGCAACTGGCCTCAGAAAACCGGTACAGTCCCCTCTACAAGTATAGAAGAACAGTTGGCTGAGTGCTGGGGCTTCAATTCATGAACCAGAAAAAGTAAACACAAAAGGTATATGTATAGGTTTAAATCTAAAATTACAGACAAGCATTACACTAAATAAGGGTAAAACAAATTATTAATATGTTTCACAGCCTGTCCCAAGACTTTCCTTTTGCCAGTGACAACACCAAAGCACTAACTACAAGCTCAGTGAATTGTTCTGGTGGCAGCTATATTCTCAGTACCATTCACCTCTGCAGTGTTGCCCCCAAGATGTGACAAGTACCCCTGCAGTCACACAATAGCAATGGAGACCCCTCATGTGGGGAGGTCTGTGAAGCAGGAAAAGCAAGCAGCTCTGTTAGCAACCATCAGCTCCAATCTGCTTCCTTGTTTGGGATGGGGCAGGATGCAAGAAGATCCACATCTGGACTCCGTGAGCTGTCACTCTGTGGTAAGGCCAGACCTACAGCACAGGTCAGAGCTGGCCCTACTGTGTGCACTCAGGTCTTTCAGACAGAATCTAATACAGAAACCCAAAACACATGGCTCTCTCCTGCCCTCAGAAGTTGTTTGTCCAGATCATCTAGCAAGTTCGGGCATTACCCCTGCAGAGCAGGAGATGCTCAGACATACCACACAACTTACAGAAGTATCACAACACAGGGACTGTCACACAGCCTTCTGTCCCCGTTGGCTTTTCTCTACATGCAGTCTGGTAGTGATTTTTTCCTTCATATCACCAGCAGCATCCTGCTGAAAACACATCTCTGCACTGTGCACCAAGTCACATTACCCTTGGGGACACTCTTCACTTTCATGGATAGAAAAAAGAAAGGAAGATGACAAGGAATAACAAACTGCCCATCATGACAGCCTTACAAGTATGTAAAGTTTTCTGACAATATGATTGTCATTAATGTACTACAAATCCTAATTAAAGTGGAAATGCATGCCTTGTTTTGCCTTGCTTCCTCTAAAAGCAGTCACCATTTTAAAGTGCTGTCAAAAGTCATACCATTTAAAGGTCAGAAAGTTGACAAAAATGTGAGCAATTAGCTGCTGTCAAGTGAAAATGATGGTCTACAGGATTATACTACTAGAAGCCTGCCATATTCATAGAAAAATGAAACTAGATCAAACGAGAAAGCCTTGATCTTTCCTTATTAATATTTTTTCAGCTGTGACAGTTCACAAGAGACCAGGTTCTCCATTGTTGTACTAGCTTGGAATCAAACTGTCCTTTTTCTGGATGCTGAATCACTACTAATACTTTCTTTAACTGAAAAGGACAAGCAAAACTTAGCAGAATGCATTGATACAGATATGTTATATATACCAGGCAAACTGAGGAACAAAAAGACAAATTGAAATGATACAAGTTTCTTGACACTTTCTATCACTGCTGTGATAGATGATTTTGTTAGACAGCTCCTGCTCTGAGGGAGCTTCACCCCACAATTTAAGTCCAAGGGTGGAGAGGGTCTCCTTTTGGAATAGTCTTACATACATAGGACTTACCAGTATACATCGTTTTACAGGTCACAAGTTTCATAAAGCTCCCTACACAATACTGCAAGTAAATAACAACTAACACATTTCCAAAGTACTTTGAGCTCTTCAGATAAAAATCAGTGAAACCAGCAGTTTTTACTTGTGTGATATATTCTCAAACTCAACCTGAACTTTCATTTTCAGAACCAATTCAGGACCAAACCATTCAACAACATCTAAGACTAAATCACACTTAGATACCTACTAAAACAGACAGATAAACATCTGTATATGGAATCTAAAAGGGGAAGGAGACAATAACTCTTGTATTTTTTAATGTTATGTGCAGCAGTCTAAAGATGCCATAAAATGTACACAACTTCTATTATTCAAGAGGACAAAAAAAAAAAGTGTCTGATCCAAATTAGTTTAAATACAGATGCCATGTAATAACAGTTACTGACCCATCTCAATTACAGTGACTTTGAAATATTCATTACCTTAAAATAAAGTCTTTTTAAAAATTGTCATTAATAGAAAAAAAAAAAAAAAAAGAGAGAGAAGCAAAGCATCTTTGATTGGCAAGATTATTCACCACATCAAGAACAGGATCCAGCACAGGAGAGACAGAGAGAGAGGAATCACCCATTATAGATTTTCAAGGCTTCAGACAAAATTACAGATTCTGCCCTGCTTTTCACTAGATAACAATATATAACAATTATTTTTATTTACCAAAAGTAAGTCTCCAGATAGTGGCATTGATCCTGCTATACTTGAGGCCATTTGATCTAAAGAAAACTGTTGTACTGAAATTGTTTTAAAAAAAGCCAACAGTAGCAAGAAAGGGCATCTTGGTGAGCTTTAATGAGATTTTTCTGTTCAGTGCAAGTTTAGCATTCCCACAGAACAGATCAATACTACTTTTTTTCTCCCAGATGCGTTGAGGAGCATCCTGCACTTGAACCCATCCAGGAAGATCAATCTTCCCGACCCTTTTGGCTTTCTTCGCACTGTTTTGCAGCAAAGGGTTGGACAACCAGCTGGCAGGAATGTAGAGACAAGACAGATATCTGTAGCATCCCATTCATTTCCAGCCTTGGTCAAAAAGGATTTTTTTTTTTTTTTTTGAAGCAGGGAATACTATGTATTCCAACCTGGAAAGCATGTCTTCTTTTACTGTGTTTCCACACATACAAGTGTCTGTGGACAAATTAAAAACTTCTATTTCAGTGCTGGCCGTAGTTTTCCCATCACGAGTAGGGCAGAGCTTTCAGAGGGCTTCTAACTCTGCAAAGTTAAAATACTAATTCAGTAGGGATAGCTGTTCTCAATCTATTCACTTAATGTCTTCTGGCTACTATTAAATTTCCTTTAAAGTTTTTCATTCTCATTTTCCCATTTCACTTTATTCCTTCTGCCACTAATACTTTTTCAGGAGAAAATGTGAGAACATGTATTTATCTTTCTTTAGTTGTAAGCATAGCCTTCTTGAGTTTAGAATCAAAGCTGGCCAAAATTATAGGAGACTTCACCTATTTGGTGTCTCCTCTTGCTTCTTAGACCCTCTCATATTCTGTATTTTATAATAAAACATAGCCATGAGAATAGCAGGTTAAAAGGACCAGCGTTAAAGCCACCCACAAACATACAAGAATGCAGAGTTGGACATTTTGTGCACAGTGGGAAAGTGATTTTATTTTATTTTTTGAAAACAGAAAAAGTATTCTGAAGTGGATTGACTGTCCTCGGGCCCCTCCACCCATACAGCATTTTTTTTGTTCTTGGTTCTCTGTATGAACACAGCATGAAACTCAGTGTGTGAAACAGATTTTTTTTTCCCCCTCATACATACTGCTACATACACTTCCTAAAAAAACCCCAAAATAAACAAACAAAAACACCACAAAAACCCCACCACACATACCAAAGAACCCCCAAAAGCAAAATAACAGATAGCATACACACAAGCTTAAATCAGAATATTAAGTACATGAAAAAATCAGAAGCCGCTGATGATGCCCAAGAGGTCATATTTTAATAAGCACATTTTCTACCTGTTTAAGACAAAGATCATCTCATCATGACCCAGAAATGTTGGGCCACTTTTAACATTTGACACAGGTGGTCACACAAGACATGAAAGCACAGCCACAGGGTGCTCAAAGGCCACTGCTCTGGCAAGGGAAGCCCAGAGCTGAAGGACACATGCTGGCAGGGACCAAGCGCCTTTTGGCTTCACATGGCCACGACCCACTGACAGTGCTACGTTAACCCAGTCTGCCCACTGTTTGCGATATCTCCTGAAGCTAAATGTCATTTCTTCATCCAAACCACTCAGCAAGTGCAGGGAGAGAAATCAAGTGAGTAAAACCAAATACCAGCTGAATCCATCGCTGGTTTTTAATGAAGATAGTTTAAACTCACTGCTAAGAGGTTTTGCACTGTCAAGGAAAAACACAAAACAAACCACACATAACAGATTTGATTTAAAACTATCTACATCCTCATAGTGTTGTCCATATATTTTTATTCCCAATACTGACATTTTCAGAGACATCTAAAATGGCATAAAATACTGTTAGACTAAAATATATCACTACAACGCCCTCCTCCCCTCCCCGAGTTGTGCCAGAGCTGCTGCCCTCATTTCAGTTCATATGCAGCTTTAATTGCAGTTGTAATGGCAAAGGTCAATATTGATCCATTAATCCATCAACCCTGCAAGACTTCACAAGCTTATTCTCATTCATACAGAATATTGAACAGTATTAAGAACTATTGACAAGTGAAAACAGGGTCAAGGACTACACCTCTGATGCTCACTACAATATTGTCTCACCACAGGCATTTCAATAAGCTTTTGGACTGGGCAGCAGCACAAGTCTAGAAGAGATCCAAAGCTGCAGAACTTCTTAGATTTTGCTAATTAGACACTAACTGTCAAGCATTTATAGTGTTTGGAAATGTAACGTGAGTCAAGCAGTAGTAAAAAGAAAGGGTAAATGGACTTGTTTAAACAAGAACTAAATAAAATAATTTCCCAAATATAGCAACTGAGGAGAGAAAACAAAACACACCACTTTTTGTCTTAGTATGACAAGACTCTCAAGACCATACCCAATGTTTTACTTATTGCAAATTAAAGTTGAACCAAGAGGCCATGCAATTCCTGCCACCTAAGGAGAAAAATTTTTCTACTGCGACAATAAGGAACCTAATGAGCCAGTATCAGCAGGAGGCTTTGAAAGAGGCAGCTTTTTGCAGACCCAGATCTCATCAGCTTCCCAGTGGAAAATAAATAAGTCTGTGCCTCTACAGGGTTCTGGTTGCCACAGGGTGCAAAAGCAGCTCCAGATGCCACATCGCATCATGTGGATCAGAGCTCTGATGTAGCCTCAGAGGCACACTACAGCCCTCACAGCAGTATGTGAAATTTTCCACCTGATTAACAGATCTGCTCAGGTTCAAGTGAGGGGCTGTTGCGTGAACCTTTTCACTAAATACAAAATACTAAGCAGCAAATTGCGTGCCCAAGTTTTTGTTTCATTACATCAGCAGTATACTATCGCATGTCTACGAGATCACTAAAAAACCCTCAGGCTGGCCTAGCATGATGAACTACAAGCATGCCTTCCTGGTTAGAGCAACTCAGGTAATTAAAAGCATACATCTAAATGTTGACTATAAAAAAAACTAAATCAAGATTCCAGACCAATCTGCTAATAAGGAACTTTGAGGGCTCTCATACAACTTTTAGGGTAGACCAGGCACAAACTCAAAGTGTTTCTTGGTCTGGAAAACATGACCTGTTCGCAGCTAGAAGAGAGTCAAGAGGGCTGGGACGAGTTGGATGTGCCTTCTGGTACCACACATTCCCTTAGAGCATGCTGTTCAGAGAGCCTGAAATGCAAATCATTTGTCTGACAACTTGTAGCAAGAGCCCTTGTACCCTATATTATACCAAGAAGCTCTAGGAAACCAGCAGCAAACAAAGCACAAAGTTTGATCATTAGAAGCCAAAGTAATAATGTAAACCCATTTGATATAATCCAAAGTATTCCACATACATTATTAGGAAGACAATGGTATGGAATCATTGACCACTAAACACTGACAACATTCCCATGGCTTTCCTTTGTGCACTGCCATTTGTAACAATTAAGAGGGAGCAGCCAGTTTTCATTACTTAATTCAAGTCATGTCAGTTCTAGGGAACTGGTCGAACTTATGTCATTCTCTCTGAATTATGAGCCGGAACACATGTTTTAACACATCTTTCCAAAGATGAAAACCCCCAAGGTCAGTGCACTTGGGCTGACTCACTGACTAGCACCTGTAGTGGTCCTTCAGAAGTGAAGAGCCAGTCATTATGAACATGGAGAGACAAATTACCGTTTCATCATTCAGCACAACAGTCAGGGTATTTGCAGCAACAGTTCTTCCTTCTCTATGACAGAATGCCTCTCAGGAGCCAAAACCTGGAGTGCTTTGGGGAGATCAAGAGGAAAACATTTCCTGGGAGGCACAGGAAGCATTTGTCCTGGAATCTGAACCATGTATTTCTAGATCAAAGTTCCAGCTAAAACCCAAATTGCTCTATATTCATAAATTATTTATTCCTATCATTAAGAACACCTCAAAGTGACCTGCTTACTGGAAAGGAAGTGTTCCTTACGTCATATGAAGTGTGTCGGAAGTAGGTCGCTCTAAATGGATGTTTATTTTAGAAGCACATAACTCAAACAATTCAAGACAACGTTACACAGGTTAGTGCTTTAGCATATATTCCATGCATAGCCACCAGCTTGAACATTAGCATCTATCAAAGACTTTTAAAAGACTAAATACTAAACCCAAAACTAAACAGAACGAGGCCCAATCCCCAGGAGCACTATGAGCCCAAGAGCCTTCAGAAGCCTTGAAAAGCCTCTCCTACCAAACACTCCCTTTTTTATCTTGAAAAGACTCCTACTGAAAAGATAGAACCTAATGAAATCTAAGGAATGCAATCAACAGCACCTGCTTGGTGGGGACACCTGTATCTAACTAAAAGTTTAAAAGTTCATGATCAAAACAGCTCCATGCATGAGAAAGAGCAACTCTAGCCACCATTGGCCAGGAGGCAAAAGCCCCAGCAAGGTAAATGTCAGCCTTGTTGCCATACAGAGCGTTTGTTCCTTCTTTCACAGTATTTTGAGATAAGACCCACATTCCCTCATGTTAACAACTATTTCCTGCTATACAGTGCTGAGAAGTACACACCAAAAACAATACATTTGCTCTACCTGTAGACTTCCGGTCTTCTTTCAGCTCCTTTCTCTGGTGGATGACAGTTTGCCACCACCTGTGCCAGGTCCCAGAGCAGCTGTGCAGCAACCCCAGCACTGAGGATCCATGTTCCCCTCTGCCCACCCCACCGTTCAGCCTGGGGGCTCTCAGATGGGCAAGACACCAGAGCAATGAGGAAGAAGCTGTTGCTGAGATGGGTTAAACGTGGTGCCTTTTTTTTTTTTTTTTTTACATTTTCTTAATTTAAAACAAAAATTAGACTTAGGAACATGGGAATAATTCAAGCACAGATAAAAGGGGATGTAAAATTTTTTATTAATTATAGCCTTCCAGAGTGGTGACAGCAAGGAAAGAAAATGCAAGTGATTTTTAACCTTCCTTACTTAAGCCAGGACGCTAATAAGATGTGCCAATAATATAAGAAAGAAGAAAGAATTGCTCATATACACACACAAAAGCCCTTCTTGTAGTTTCAGTTAAGCATGTTCTCCTGCTCTCAGTAACAGCCCAAACATATGCACAGCAGTCATAAAAGGAAAAATAAGATATTGGAGTAGATTCAACATATTGAACAAATCCCTCGAGTTTTTAATTCCCCATCATTCTCTTCCCTCCAGATGCTACTCAGGATTTTACAAAATTAAGTTACATAAAAATGCTTTCATTCCTATGAAATAGGAATTTCATTTCATCCTATTCAGACAATCTAATAGCTGTACAGATTACTGTACCCCATGCTGCATAGGGAACCGCTTAAAAAAAAAAAAAAAATGAAGTCTTCACTAAAAGAAGAAAATACATTTCAATAGATTTACATTTGCAGTAGATTTGCACCTGCTGCTGTAGCAAAGTGAAGTGTCACTGGTAAAGCAGAATTTATTTAAAATAGCTTGATATAAAATGTGTATCATACCCACTTACAACAGGAAAAATTTAATAAATCCAAGACCGAAAAAAATCATTATTCATTGAAAAGAAGCCATGTGATCAGATGCGTAAAGATAATCTTGATGTGAATGCAGTTATCTTCTATGGGATAATTTAAATTCAATATATTTCATAGAACGCCCATTAACCATGTATAACAAAACATAATTAATCTGAAAACAAGAATGCAACATTAAGTTTCCCAGCACCTCAAGTTTTCTAATGAAAGAAACATTTCCTGCTGTCTTTCCTCAGAAGAGAAATCTAATAAAGTTTTATTAAAATGTACAATAACAGGATAGGTTTAAAGTACAGCCTCTGCACAGTGTAATAAGGTTTTGGATCATAAGAAAGTGCTTAGACTTTCATTAAAGAGATCAATGAACCCAGAAGAAAATTAGCTTCGCACAAATATACGTGCAAGTCCTGCAGAATACCATTTAACCAAAACCATAGTTTGTAAGCTTTAGCGCGAAGCAGGGCATCTTTCACAAAGAAATATAAATCAAGGGAACGCTATGGTAACAGGCTCAGACTAACAAACCTGAGGCCTTCGACAAAGGACCAAGGGGCAGCCCTGAAGTTCTCAACAAACTTGAAGTGAAACATATTTGAGCAAGCTCAGCAAAGACAGAGGAACATGGAGCGTGCAGAAAGGCAGAGCATCGCGCAGCCGCGGCATTGCCAGCAGGTGCAGGAGAGGCTGCTGGAGGGAGGGTGCTGCTTCCACATTGGGACATCCTGCACAGAGTCAACAACTACATCCCAGCTCTTCTATGTACCCAGTTCTCAGACAGATGTATCTGTTTTAAACTGACTAGACACCACTGTATTGCTCCATAATAAAATACACAGCTCATATCATAAGGAGACATACTAAAAAATTAATCCAAGTCTAGGACTTGGAAATGTTTGTATTTTACTTCAACGTGCAATGATACATAAAAATTGTCTTTTAAGTTTCCTAGGCAATAAACATAAATGTTTTGTAATAAATATTACTAAGCAAGTACTAACTGTGACATTGTAACAGCTAGGAGTCCCTCATAGATCCAAAATACACTTTCATCTTGACACTCACTGCAAATTTCTGAGTTCCCTAAGTACCTCTGTTACTTTTTCCACTAAAGGAACTTCAGCTGTCCTCGGAGTGTTTTCACCGCTCAAGAAGTACCTGGTAATAACCCTGAGAGTTATTGTTTAGCTTCTGTTTCAAGTCTTTGGAACTAAGGAGCACAATGCATGTTTGTAAATACACATACAGAGAAACATGCAGTTATCAGATTCCTTTCAGGTCTTCATTGAGCTGGTTTTACCTGTTGACTTGATTTTCATTAAATAGTCCACCTGATATAAAGATATCTTTCCAAATACCTTGCCAGGGTGGCCCTTACTCCCCCAAAGTAAAAAACAAAACAAAACAAAACAAACAAACAAAACATTAGTTAAAATTTAGTTCTTTGTTATATGCAGTGTTTTGATGAACATAGAGAATAGGCACTCTTAAATTTTCAAACATGATTAATCATCTCCAAAAGGAATTATATTAGTGGAATGGCCATATGTTTTTTGTTTTGTTTTTAAAAAAAGAGGAAAAATAATCTGATGAACACATACAATTTCTGAAAGCCAAACATTATTGAGGAAACTAGCTAAACATGAGCCTTATCTAACCTGAGGCAGATAAGTTAAGGATGTTATGAAGCTGCAGCAAGAAATAATTGACCTTTCAGATCCCACTTTTAATCTGTCCACTGTAGCCCCTTTTTCAAAATAATAGGCAACAGTTTTTAAAAGTTGCAACACGAAAAGTTTTCAGAGAGTAATGTCATATGCTTCAGTGTAACCAAATATTTGTTAGCAGCACTCAAAAAAAAAAAAATTACTCCTACTCAAATGGCTCACATAAATTTTATGTGGACAGCTTAAAGGATAACAGAAATATCGAGCAAAAGATATTTCCAACTAGAGCAGTGAGAGCATGATGCTTTGGAAAAGCTGTGCTCAGGGTCCCAGCCCCAGTGCTGTGCAGCAAGCTCCTGACTGGCGTTAGGCAGATCTCAGCAGAGAGGAATTTGCAGTCTTTGAGGATGAACTATATTTGGAGAATTGCATGAAGACCCTGAGCTGAACCAGGACTGCATGACATAAAGCTCTTCAGCTGGATGTGTTCCACTAAGCCACTTTTTTGGCCTCCTGCACTCTCTGGATGAAGTGCTCGGCTGGCCCCGTTCCCTCAGTCATAAACAACAGAAACAGCAGCATAAAGTCACCTGCTCCTGCCTCTCCGGGATGGGCCACCAGGAATCATCCACAGCCAAGCATTGCAGAAGGTCCAGGGGTGACCAAGGGCCTGGTGCACAGACATTGGTGAGACCAGCAGGAGGCCACTGGAGAGGGAGGTGGATGGGAAAGAGAGAAGACCAGAGGTGCTACACTGTGGAGAGACTGGAAAACTACAGGAAAACAGAAGTAAAGAAAGCAGCATTCTCTCCCCATGCATCCTCTATTCACTGCCAGACACATCACAAGTCATCCCTGACCCAGGCATGATCTATGTAAAGGGGACAACCAACAAGGCAGAAGAGTCAAAAACAGCTTCAAGACTGGCAGGTTTAATCTGAAAGTGAATAACAGTAGCCAAAGAAGCAGAGGAGGATTTCAGCTATCAATGAAGTCATATGATGACATGCATATGAGCAAGTAACTTCTGCACAGCACCAGGTGTACCAGCGGCTTACAATGGCAGGTGATTGGGTTTGGGACTTGGAAGATCCTCTCCAGCCCTCCCTTCCTGGAGAGAGAGGGTCAGGAGAAAGCCTTGCCTTCCCCCAAACCACTGCTGCTCTCACTGTCTGCAAGGCAGCCAGATTTCTCCAGGGATTTGCACACTAGATGCTCAAAGTATTAATTTTAAGAACATTTTTACTCATAAAAAACATTTTTTGAGAAAAACAGGTCAGTTTAAAACAAGACAGTGCCACAATTGGAAAAACTGTTTGTTGCACAACCAGTAACTGACATAAATTTTACAGTTGCCTTATTTTTTACTACACTAAAGATTGAGCTGACTGTGAAAATACCAGTCTTGGGTTTCCTCAAATATAACAAGGCTTACATATTAAAGAGTATATTGTATTTTAAAACATCAGTTAAGTAGTTTGTTGAAAGACTGTATTCTTCCTAGAGTTTTTAAAAGCCTAAACATATCGTTAATTCACAGAAAGGAAATAAGTGAAAGTCTTTCTTAGCTTTGTAAGCACCAACGAAATTACTTTAATTTAGATATTCCTACAACATGTACCTCTGCAGCCATACATGCCATAGTACAATGAAAGTAAGAACATTTCCATAATTATAGTGATTTTACTACAGATGAGTATGTCTAGTTTAACAAAGCAATGTTCAATTGGACACCCATAAAAAAAAAAGGCTTAATCTACAGATGACCATACTTCAGAATCTAAACCAACATCACTAATATAACAGACTGGTTATTCCACTGATTAAGAGCACAGGCAGCTGTAAATCCAACTCTGAAGCTAGATTTTACTATGTTTTAGTTTTAGGTCGAAAGAGAACATGATAAAAAATGGAAGCAAGACCAAGTTATTATATATGATGTTCTGTGGGAAATTGGGTTTGAGGAGCAGAGTTACATAAATTTTCTACAGTGTTGCAAGATGCACTATTCCACTCTTTGGTATACAGAATAGGAGGATAAAGCAGTAAGGAGAACACTACAGTTTGAGATATACTCCAAATAAAACAATGTGTACTTTATCACTTTTCAAAAGTGAAAAGCAAAATAAAACTAAAACAAAAACAAACCTAGAAGGTTATGACTGTCTACTCAAGACAATTCAGAACTTCAGGAACTTCAAGTCCATGTTATTTTGCTGTTTAGTTCACTCAAATCTAGAATCACATACAGATTAACCCTAAAAAAGAGGGAGACTTTTTTTTCCCCCTCATTAACAGTTGCCTCCCATCACACAACAGAGTCTCCCACTACAGCCATCAAGGTCCACCTAGGAGCACTCACTAGGTACTTGGATTTTTGTGAGACCACCAGAGCACCGTTTCACATTAGGAGAGCTCAAATTTCCCATTCCCCTTTAAAAGATAAATAAATAAACCGAGATTCATTTGACCTAAACAACAAAGGACACACAGTGGAGCTGCCAGGACCGGCTCTCCACATGTCCAGGCTGCCAACACCTGGTGCGGGCTGAGGCCAAGGTGCCCAAGAACCCCCAGGAACCCTCCAGCGAGGCCACTCACAGGGCGGGCTCAGCTCTCTCCTCGCAGCAGCCGGGCAGGCACAGGAGAAGCAGGAGAAGCCCGAGAAGCCCTACAAACCCTGCAGCACCCTCCTCGCAGGCAGGCAGTCACTCACCTTCCACAGCGATTTTCCCATAGTGGCTCTGATCCTTTCCAGCTCTCACACCTCTGCCAGGCAACACAGCACCACCCCAATCCAGAGCTCTGTCCTTTCAGTGGGGCAGCTGAGCCACATTAGGGTCAATTAACTGCTCTCCCCCCCCTCCATGAGGGGAATGAGGACCGCTTGCACCTGAGAGCTATCACTGCACCAACGTGCAGCTGTGCTCCCCTGGCAGCCTTTTGTCCCCAGGGCAACCCTGCAGGAACCTCCCCAGAAGCCAGGAGGCACCCAGACCCAAGGGGCTGTGAGAAACAGGGCAAAGAAGGAGACTCATAACCAAGCACAGCTGCTCTTTGCACCCTAGCAGGCAGGGCTCTGCTCCCACACCTGATGCCACTGCCCAGCAGCAGCCAGGGACAATCCCCACAGGTGGCTCCTAGCCCAGTTCCACCCACCCCAGGTCCCTCTTGGTGCCCTGGGGCAGCTGGCAGTGCCCTACACCAGCCCCCACAAAAGGAGAACAGCTCGCCCTGAGCCACCCTCACACAGGCCCACTCATCCAAACCACTGAAGGGAAAGGGGGGAAAGACTGTTTTAACCCCAGCAAATTGATTAATGAATATTTTATATTGCACCTACATCTTCTGTAAATGGAGAGAAAGAAGGCAAGCAGCAAGAATGGAAAATGTTTCACAAAATCTGGAAGGCAAAATAAGTCGCTTAAGGCAAATTTAATTAACACTAATTAAAATGAATGCCCAAGAATGGTGGGGATAGGGCATGATAGATTGTCACCTCTCAAGAGAACAGAAAACTATTGCTTGGTTCAACACACATGGCAGAGGATTTTAGTCAAATTGATTAACTGATATCTTCCAAGTAGCTTAAGGTTTGCATCTCTAACCACTTAAGTCAATAGGATTTTTGACATTGATTGTAGCAACCACAGGAATCTGCTTTACAGACTTGCTCAGTGCACATCTGTAAAAGACTCTACTTCTCAACATTCGTTTATTTGACCAGACATTCCCCATGTGACATTTTCCATTTATTCCCAGAGAAAAAAAAAAACATCTAAAAATTCTCAGACAAATAACACAGAACTTCCTATTATATACCCTTTGGGCTGAAAGTCTCCCAGTAAAATCTTAATACAGTCAAATAAAAATTAGTACTTAAGGGGGTTTTAAGATATGACAAAAAACATTCTCCTAGCCCAAGGAAGGATTAGCTGTTCCTTGATATTGCTGACGGATGCTTATTTCACTTGTTCTTTAAAAGTATCAATGGCAGAGATGCCTTATTTCCACAATCAATCTGTGCACACAGATTCCACACAATTCCACAATCAATTTCACTTTCCCAGCTGTTATTTTTTATGCTATCTAGCTGAAGTCTTCTTTGCCAACTTACTTTTGTCTATCTATTGGGTTATTTAGGTTATTCCCTTCCTGTCCACAGTGGCCTTCCATTCCTTTCCCTGGACAAAGGAGATCTGTCTGTCTTTTTCTAGAATAAGTAACCCCATGCTCTCATAACCCATGTTTACTACATTGCTGTTCTTTCTCTTTACTTTCCATCTGACCTTCTTCATGTGGTCCAACTCTCGCTTGATATGCAGTGAATGGGAAAATGGAAACAGTTCCCTAGCCTAGATCTTATCAATTATCTCTGTACCCTGAAGCAACATGGCCCCGTCTCCCTTGATGTTCTTCTAAGGCAAGCCAACAAATCCTGTGGCAAAGTGTCCTGTGCACAGAGCAATGGAACCCAAAAGGCTGTGGGAAACAACGTGGTTACAATTTTTTAGAATTTTGTTAGAAGGCAGAACTAGTAAAAATATATTTCCAAATACATCTAAGGAACAATAAGGCAACGTTACATTTCATATACCCTAGCAAGCACTCCTGTATTTAAATGCCTATATACAGCAATCTTGGGTTCTAAGCACTCAGGCCTTACGTGTAGTGAGTACCTTTGCCTGTCATTATTTTTCCAGCCTGATTTGTATGGCACACCTGAGCAGCAAAGCATGGTCAAGGACTCGTTCGGCTTCAGAGTGAGAAATTAGAGAACATTTCATACATTGAGTATGAAATCTAAAGATAAAAGTCATTTTCTAGTCTAAGAAGAAAAAAAGAGGTTATATATGGTCCATGCTGCAAGACAGAGATGAAAAAAGAAATGCCTAGAACAAATGAATGACAAGATGGATAAGGTAATATAATGTATAATAGTAAGCAGAGCATACTTTTCCACTATTTTCTTCTGTCCAGGACAAGGAGAAAAATGCAGGCATTACCTTTAGTGCCTTTCAGATCATACAGACTACAAGTTTTGTAGATATTTCATCATGGCCTACCCCCCCCCAACACTCAATATTACAAACTGCTTTTCTGAAAAAGACATGTATATATTCCTGTCAGCTATCAACTTCAAAGTTTCTAGTTACAGAAATGTAAATCTGTTTGGACAAAAAGAAAAAAATAAATGTCATCCTGCAGAGGAAGAAGTGATAAAATTCTTCGTTACTTGTGTGCTTACATTGATGTCTTAGACTTTCACTTCAGAGGTTTTAATAAATAGATTTTCACCAAGAAGACTTCTAAGCTCAGGCTGCATGCTAGTACAAATCTATGCCTACTCTTAGGACTTCCTAGAGAGATTTCTAAGCTTGATGTAGACACTTTCCAAAGTAGAGACATAAAAGTATAAATGAAGACTATTGTATAACAACATCAACACTTGGAATATAAATTGTGGATTTGACTATGGATTAGATACAGCATCACCTTTTTCACTTCTAAAATGCAATCCTAGTTTGTAATAATTTTTGCACATCCAGTGATGGTGCAACATATATTAAAGTATATTTCCAGTCAAGGCTTGGTAGACAATTAACAACCTTGCAATGATAATACAGTTCAGTAATTCATGCAGTATCGAACACCTCAAACCATCTGTGTTCAGATATGGTGTTAAAAGTGTTCTTATCAGCAGTTAGTTAATCCCATGATAAATCTGAGCAGTGAACTTTATAGTTTAGAAGCAGAGTCAAAAGAAGCAGTGTACAATTTATATTTCAACACATTTCTCTAATTGCTAATTGGACCTTCCTGGACCATGAAGATAATTAGGTTATTTTTTTCCTCTCATTTTGTGATATTTCCACTTTTGCATACACTGTGCCTGGGAGAACACAATGTTCCAGTTAAGGGAAAAAACAGTGAAGGATGGTAATTAGACAAAATAGCAATGCAGAGTTGTGACCCACATCACGAACATTAACGTGTACTCAGTGAAGAGATCCCACTAGAAACAAACAATTAATGACTGAATGAGAAGTGCCTTAAGTTATTCTGCTTCTTGAAAAGGTGTAGGCTACTGAGCAGGGTAAAGTGCTTGCTGGCAAACTGAAAATGGAATTTACAGAGAGGTCCCCACCCAAACCTCACACCAAGTGTGACATTTACAATTTTGATATGTTTGTACACTAAGAGCATACAGAGCAGAAAAGTTTATCCAGGTATGGACTGCATGTCTGGTTTAGAAAGTGAGGAAGCTCTTATTTATTTTTTCCTTAAAGTGAGGAAAATGCATTTCATTATATGGGTGTTTGAAGTAACAATATCTATATATTTTTTTAAGGTACCTGTATGTATTTTAAGAAGCCAGTATATATTTTAAGAGACAAAAAGTGTTGTTTGGCAGTCTGAGTACTGGACCTTGGGAGACTGTTTATTCCCGAGTGTTCTTCAGCTTGTGAGTTCATTTATCTCCCCCTTCACATCTTTCTGTAAACTTCTTTCCCAAAACTAAAATGAAAAGGATGGTGTAGTTTTGTCTTAGTAGTTCCTCAACTCCAAAAAGTTCAGTTTCAGCTATCTTGTACCCACACACAGAATCCCAAAGCTTTGCTTGAGCTGTGATGTCTAATGCCCTCCTAAAGAGTAGCTATGACTCTGGACTTGAGCAGAAACCTCTCCAGATTTTGTTTTGCTCATGTGACAGTAAGGCAGCAATTAACTGTTAACCTTGTTGTTGTTGTTGTTGTTGTTTTTCTATATTAGCTACCTAAAATGCTCGCAGACAGCACTACCTCCTGGACAAGATGTCCAGCATACGGCTGAATAAATACACAATACAGTGGGTGAGCCATTGGCTGACGGGCCAGGCTCAAAGTGCTCTAGTAAATGGGGTTATGTCGTGCTGGCAACCAGTCACTAGTGGATTCTACAGGGATCCATCTTAGGGTAAGCACTCTTCAATGTCTTTAGAAATGACTTCGACTCAGGACTTGAGGGAGTACTTAGTAAGTTTGTTGATGACACAAAATTAGGAGGAGCTGTCGACACTCTTGAGGGCAGAAAGGCCCTGCAGAGTGATCTGGACAAATTGGACAACTGGGCAATCACCAACCACATGAAGTTCAAGAAGAGCAAGTACGAGGGAAATCGCCATATAAGAAGAAACTGCAGATATCCAAATTTTTGCTGAAAAAAAAAAAAAGGCTGAATTCCTTTTTAGTTCTGAAAATTTTATCTGGACTTGGAAAATTATTCCTGCTATAGCATTCTTACCAGCAATTAGTCACTTTAATCAGTAATTGCAGTGTTATGTGGAGGAAAAAAAACAGTTTTAAGTTTGAGAGTTTTGAGAAAATATGCATGAAGAACCAGCAAGAAGAAACTGGTTTAATACTAACATGTAACCCTATCAATCCTCCATCATTATCTCCCTGGTTCTAGTGAATTTTTAAAAGTTATTTGAGAATCTTGGAAACTACGGTGTCCTGTGAGTCCTTAAAATGTAAGTTCACACTTCTATTAGCCAGAGAGTGCTCCACCAGGGAAATCCAGCAGAAAATCTGCCTGTGGAAAGCAAACTTAACACACTAACGGCCCATATATGCATGTTATTTATACTCCATCAAATTACTGGTAGAAAAGTAGGACTGAAGTAAAAAGTTCCTAGCAAATGATGACTTTATGATAAACTTTAAATCAATTACACATCAATTACAATTCTAATATTGCAGCTATTACCAATACAAGATGTTCACGTGTCCAAATAAAAACCTCTCATTGGTGCAATTTTCCAAGTTGTACAGGCACTCCAGGGTGCCACCAGGTAAAAGATGGAACATAAAAGTTGTGGGATTTTTAGCTGTGTTTAAATACTCCTAGTGTGAGCTTTGTAAATCCGCTAAATGCTTCCTTTCATTTTAGGTGCTTAAATGCTTTCAAGAATTGCATATGGCCTCACCTTCAGCTGATATTCAGTTAAAGCCAAATCTATAGACTTTTTCTAGTGTTTGGTTTTAGCCCTTCTGAGATGCTGCATAGCTAATAGCAAAGTGTATTCAGTAAAACTTTATTTCCAGTACACAGGGTAAACCATTCCCAAAACCTGCTGGAACACACCTGGGAGATGACAGAGGAGGAACTTAATTGTACAGTGACAGGCCCTGTAGACAATCTGTAGAGTGATAGAAAGAGCAAGCCTAATTAGCAGGAACAGGTGAGACTGGTAGAAAGAGCAAGCCTAATTAACAGGAATAAGTCATGACATAGGTCTATGCAACTACTAGAATTAGAACAATATATGCACAGTTAATTGTTTTATATTTACATAGGTGATATACATACTGTAAAAACTTGATGTTGACTTCACTAATGTCTAAATTAATATTTAAAACATTTGGGGTTCATAAGTCAGAGCAATTAGAAACATTATATATTTTGTGCCACTGATTTGCAGAGTGCTCAACTCTTCAAGTGAGAGATACCTCAAAATACTGAAAGATGGAAGTTTTGAAAACATCACAGAAAATATTTGACAATGCGATACTGACTTCTATCAGCATTATAATACACTATCCTCACTGTATCAAAATAGGAAAAAAAAGTCTGTTTTCATGTCAAATTATGATTTAGTTCTTGTCAACATATTAGCAATTAGGACAGAGAAGCATATTGACATTCCTATTTTGTGGAACTAAAATGCACTATATTTATCAGCTTCAGTGCCTTGAATTAAATATTGACAAGAAAAGATGGGGAAAAATTATTTGTTGTCCCACCTGCCACTCAAAATGTCAAGTCTTAGCAATGTCATTTTCTAGTCTTTCCTGGTATGCGAGCATCATCAGACATTGTTTGTTTTTGCTTTGTGGGGGCGTTAAGAAAGAACAGTCAAAACCAGAAAGGTCAAGTTGTTCCTTCTGGTTTGTCAAGCTGTTTAATCCTCTTCCAATGGACTTGGATTTTGGAAGAGATACGGATGACAGCAGTTTTAAGAGATCTGAAAATCAGTTCTGACGTTTAAAATCTTTCAGAGAAAATGAAATTTATTGATCATAAGACAACAAAAATCATGTTATAAAAACTACTAAGGATTTATATAATGCTGCATTTGTCATCATAAGTTTCTAGCAGTTAGCAAGGATGAGTACGGCAATAGGGACCAGTCAGGCACATTAACAAAATGTCTGGATTCAATTTAAATAAAGTGTCTATCAATTTGCCCTGCTTTGAGAAATGACACTTTTACACTTCCACAGGAACACAACTTTGCACTAGTACCAATGACAGCTAATGGTGGTTTGGAATCCAAGGCTTAAATTACAGGCCCATAATAATGCCTGTGTGTGATCCATTCAATTATTACAATCGAATTATAGTCTATATATGGTGGGATAATGCTATACAGACTATATATAGCTGATACTTGGATTTATTAAAGGAATATGTCCCACTTTTATTTCTGTATGAACAAAACTCACTGAGCCCTTTGCAGGCAGGAACTGTGAAGGAAACTCTTTTACATTTGCTTTCAAACTAGATCATTGGCAGTGCTAGGTTAACGGTTGGACCCAACCAAACCGGTTCTATGATTTGGGAGAACATTACTGAAAAACTATCTACCTCCGTGATATCCGATATAAAGCTTAACAGAGGTACTTAGAGCAAGAAGAATCTTTTTTTGATGTTTGGTCATTATTAGTTTGGAGTAAGAAAATTCTGTCTTTCAGTGGTTGACTGATTTTTTTAAAACTGAATTTTACTTATTAGAAGTTGCTTAAAACTTAGAGCTGCTAAGACAGGTGCCACTGAGTTGTAATGGGTTGGAAAGGGTAGCTGTAACTGTCACACAAATTCAGGACGTGTATTGATTTACACCACTCCACAAGCCATCCACACTGTTTTTTGGGAGGAGTAAACACATACATATCTGCAAAACAACATTAGGAGAGCCAGTTATTGCTAGCAGCAAACATGTTTAATGACAAGAGTCTCACTTCCGCAGCCTCAGCCTTACATGCTCATTTGCAGATGTTAATGAGGTGGAAAATTAAAAAAGACATCAGTATGTGGGACTTGTTAATTCCAGCCACTCAAGTAACTTCTTTTACTTGTCTAGATTGAAGATTTTCTTGGCCAGAGACCACCATGCTCCTAATTTAAATAATAGAAAGTGTGAAAGCGTAAATTATCAAAATTTGTTTTCACTTGAGGCTGTTTAGCTCGACTGTGAAGATGTACAAGTTAATTATTTTTATTCTATTAGAATAAGATTTCTAATGAAATGTGAGCAGAATGAAGAAGGGGCATGCAGCTGAAGCTGTCAGATTCTCTGCTGGTAGTGCTATTCGACATGTTCTTGAGAATAAAATAACAAGTAAGTTGTAAGTATATAAGTTCTAGTAAGTTAGAGTCATGTTACAGTTTTTCTCAGCCCACTTCACATAATAAATAACGTGTTCACCATAAAGTTCAAAACTACATATCAAAAAGAGCAACAGATTTGTGTTGATTACATACCTGCAACAACAGAAATTAGACATTTTTAAAAATGCGTATTTGTATGTCAGTACAGTAATCACTTCTCAATTAATTTATAGAACTGGGACCTTGGCTAAGCTCAGTACAAAGAGAGGCACACATTTTGTCACTATTAGCCAAGTGGCTGGGTAACAAGGCATCTTTTCTTTTTTCAGTTAGGTCTTAGAGGCTTATACACCCTTGTTTTCATCTTTTGGGCAGTGGCAAAAACAGTCCTCATCACCACTCACAGAAGCATCCATCATGTAAAGAGCCCTGCATGCCAAAAGTACCATGCACACCCCTGTGCTACAGCTTCTGAATTCCAGTCTCAAGCCCAATACAAATTCCAGTGAAGTTAAGGAAATTATTTTTACCAACTCTAATGGGCTCAGCTGCTTCATGGCTTGACTTTCTTGATTTGCAATTGCATCTGATCTCTTGTACTATGCTCATCTTTGTTGCTGACTGAAACAAGATGATTGCAAACTTTGTGCTTTTTGATTTGCATGTTTGCTTTCAAATGTGTTCATAGGTCTCAGTGTTCAAATGCTGCTCAGCAGTTCCTATTGGTTTAAACATTGGGCCACGAGAGCAGAACTGAAGAGATTAAAATGGATGTAAAGTATTATGTTCACCCCTTACATACAAGTTTTTTTTTCATTTAAAATCCTGAAAGTTAGAGTACATGTGACATTTTCCATTGACACTGTAGCCTTTCCAAGTCCTACAGATATGGTATGACTTCAATGACACTGTTACTATTTTTTACCTTCCAAGCAATCATGATTTCAATGGAAGTGACAGTAAGAGATGCTCCCACTGAAACTGTGTCTCAGGAGATAGAGCTTTAATGGAACAAATTCAATACACCTTTGACACAATGAAAACACTGTTAACCGCAACTAAAATGTATTAATAAAAGCACTTTCTTTTCAATGGCAAAATCACTGGTATTTATGATTTTAAAGAAAGAAAAAAATATCTGTGATGCTTTGCATTGTCATTGTACTCCCCCTCCCTGAAGCCCTACAGATGCAACATGACTCTAATGCCACAACTACTATTGTTTTCTAAGACATTCTTATCTCAATGGAAGTGACGTTAAGACATGCTTGCCCTGAAATCATCTCTGTGGGGACAGGGATTTCATGGAATTGATTTAATTTACCTATGACACAGTGAAAACACTAATAAGAGTAACTTGGGCATATTCGTAGCAGAGGCTACTTTTCAAATGCAAAATCCTCAATAGCTGAGACTTCAAAGTAAGGACAGTAAACATCACAGCTAGAATGGAGTCCTAACATATTTTGCAAAACTGAAGATGAATAAATAGGCCTGCCTTCATTAAGCCCACATTATATTTTGAAGTCAAAGCTAATAAAATTTCCAAAATTCAACATAGCAGAACAAAAATTTTTCATTCCATTCCTAGTCTTTGTACCTAAACCCTGTGGCAGAAGAGATCTCCATAAACTGCATCTAATAAAAGGACAGTGTTTCTACTATAGTCACAAAAAGCAGAAGGACACAAATGACTGCAGAATACAAACCTAAGATATGAGGCATGGCTATAGGAGAGAAAAAATAATAATCACTGACTGAGTCTACCATCAAGATCACACTCTGTGGTCTTAACCTACTAGTCTAAAGATTGCTTAATGCAGTTTAACCTCACAGGAACACAGGAGGAAGGACGAAACAGGCGGTAGCATTCATTTTTCCATGTCCCATCCACAGGAGCTCCATCTGCACTAAAAGTACGGATCATGCTTACTGCAGATTAAATATTTAGAAATTTTGGCAGTCACCACCTAATGATTTTTATAACATATGGATTTACCAAAGACCTAGCATTTCACCCTTCTTGAGGAAAAAACAAATAAATCTTCCTTTTGCACTAGGCTTTCTGACATATCCGCCAGAATTTGTTATGCAATTTACCTGCAGCAATGCCATGTTTTCTGTGGCAGTATGGTTTACAAGAACTGAACAAGCAATATAATACAAGTGAAATGATACATGTTACTGGCAATTTCTTTTTAAAAATTATGAATAGAACCCATCTTACTGTAATAATAATAATAAATTAAAACTAGTAAAATTGGAGAATTATGAATACTGTCATTGCTGACATGCAAAAGATGACTCAGGAAATAAAATCTTAATCTCTTTAAATAAATGGGAGCTTAGCTGTTGAGTTTTATGTGAATGGTATTTCATGCAAAGAGCAATAAATGTGTATTTTTTTGAGTGTTTGAGAATGACAGCAGAAACAAAGGTTCTCAGTGGAATCTCATCTGGATAGTTACCACTAGCTGGAAAATAAACCACTAAAAAGACTGTAGGTATCATTGCCAGTCTGCTGTTTCTTGTATTAATTAGATAGGATCAGACTTCCTATCAGTTCTAATCTATGATAATTCATTCACACTATTTGTTTGCAGTTAAACAATAAAAAAAAAAAAACAAACCAAAACCAAAGTACATCACAGGCAGGTGTCAATCAGACAAAGAATAAGAAATAAAGTGCCTTTCTTTTAACCCTTCTACATGCACTTAGATGCAGATCTGAGAGGAACAGTCATGATGCTACATAAGGACTCCTTTCAATTCTTGAAGCCAGGCAGACACTGGGGTACCCGTGGATGTTGGCATCCAACTGCTCTGCCCTCAGCCCAACTGTCCGCAGTCCCGGTGTGCAATTCCTATTAACAAGGTCTAGTCACAGCACTCACCCTTGCCCCATCACATCCCTTCACACTCTCTGACGTGCTGATTGCTGGGATGATAATCAAAATTTTCATATTTCTCCATGAGTAAAATTCCTTAGGACTACATTTGCAAAGAGGCCTCAGACTGATCTAACATTTCAGCAGCAGCTTTCATGTCTGAATCTCTGTACACACAAAGTTCTTCCCATACTTGTGCAGACTGACAGAACTTGCATGAATCGAGCACTAAAGATGCTCTTTGAACTGTGTGTCCCAGCAGCATCAGTTGTTTGAAGTCCACAAAAGAGCTTTGTCATGTTCTTTGCTGTTGAGCACTGTGTGGGAATTCATTGTTCTCTAGTTTTCCGTGTAGAAGTTTGATAGTAAAAACTAAAAATATTCTGCACAGAGTGCAGGAAAGGTAGTTTTCTAGCAGCACTGGAACCAAGATGAGTTTGGTTTTGCATTTCTTTTTCCTCACCTTCCAATCCTTTTCCAACCTTTCTACTAATCTTCCTCAAAAATTTTAATGTTTGTTTACAACTTACTAAAATGCACTTCTAAATTTATATTTGAAAATTGCCTTTGTATAATAATTGGTTTTGTGAATCAAAACAATTAGAGTCCTTGGAAGGATCTCATTAATGAGTATATTTTGGGTAATAATTGTTAATGTTTTTACCTTGTTTTTATTTTATGTTAAAGAATACATCCATACACAACATAAAGCTACATTTCCATAATATAATATATCTCTGTTTTGAGGGAAAACAAGATACAAACACACACAAATGTCTCTTGTATTATTCTGGAGAAATACCTTTTTAAACAACAGAAAATATGATACAGCCAATGAACGACACGTTATCTACTGATCATCAGACACAATTCTCAAGATGCCTCTTTGGATTCAACCCAAAAATCATGTGTCCAGAAAGTGACAAAACAAACAGCATTTTGTGCTTCAAGTACCAGATGAGTTGCACTGTACAAAAGCTGGGCTCCCTTCCAAGCTTCCACAGGTGACAAAAATGGAATTGAAAGCAACCGGTGCTGTTTCTAGTTGTATACACTATTACTTAGCTCCACTGCACATCGGTGATGCTTTAGAGATGAGTCTTCCAGTATGTATCAGCACTGTGTGTTTGAACAAACATATAAGCATTTACAGAGTAGTCTCTCAGTTTGTGGTGGGATCTAGATGCATTGTTTTAGTAACAATGAGAACAATTTTCAGGAGCAATATATTATTGGATTAAATCCACAGAAAACCTATAAGTCACGTACAAGCAGTACTGATTCAGCATTACTTTAGAACAGAAACAGAATACCAATTATCACTACAGCAGACAGATATAACATGACAGATGCTTGAGACAAAAATGTCACAGAAAAACTCACATTTCCTTGCTTTATAAAATGTGCTTTGTTTCTATCATGGGCCTCTTCCCTCCTTCAGTGTTCCTAAAATAGTGACTTGAGATAGAAGGGAGAAACACATTAGTTGACTGTGTAGGGGGAAAAAAAGCTGTACATTTACAACAAACAACATTCAAAAATGGTTGCAAGCTATTGTGGATGTAAAGGAAATTACCAGGCTAATATTCAGCAATGAAGAAGACAAAAAGAAACAGCAAATTCTTAAGAAAGACCAATTTTTTCTTAACTTTTGCACTCGGTGCAGCAGATAAAATTTCTTTTGCTTGCAACAGGCTAAAGTTATTGCCAACATAGCAAAGTGGCACTGAGAATCAGTATCTGTCATTAAGCAGGCTAATACCTTGTTCTGGACTAGATCCAGCAAAGCATTCAGCAGCTGTTTAGTATCAAATAGAGAGGCATCTGCAAATAGTCCTACTAAATTCAATGGAACTGACAGATAAGTAAGGAATTACTTGTGTGTCATGCTCAGATGTATCAGAAGCTGTCTGAGAAACACTCCATGTCAGATAAAGGTATTTCACAAACTCTCTAATGTAGTTTGGAAAAGTCCTAGCTCATTATGACTAGAGAGAAGAAAGCCACTACGGCCTGGAAGAAATAAACTGAAAAGTAGTTGGCTTCTCTTCTGACTTCCATACTAGCCACTTGCACAATCTGCAGGGTTGTCCTTATAAAATTTCCAGCTACTTTTGCTACCGGCACAGATGCACAGTATGAAGCTTATCCACATCAAACAGCCTCCTTCTGAGTTTACCACCCATGCATTTCAATGTGTTTCTGTCTCTCTAATCAACTTGGTTGATCTCTGTTTTTATTGCATCTCACACATATATATACACACAATACTGCTGGCAGCTTATTGAATTTGTGAAATTATTTTCCCCTGCCGGACTAGCTGATGAATTTTCTACTAATAACTCAACTGTGGCAAGTTTCATCCATCATTTCCTTATTTATCTCTGCAAGAGAAAGCAATAGTCACAGGGTATTTGAAAAAAGGTTTGTGACCTGACCCAGGCCTTCAATGAAAGATAATGATGAGCTGAAAATAATAGGGTTTTCCTTAGGAGTATGAGACCTGTCATACTGTGGGTTGGAAAGAAGGTTCCATTAAATAGCTTGCCAATGGTGCAGCATTGGTTGAGCTGATTGTTCCTCCTGCAGAAGTTATAAATCAATAGCACGTGTCCGGGTTCATGAAGAAAGTCAAAATCATTCCCTTTCAGGAAAGATTATTCAAAGGATTTTTGTTATTGCTGAGTTTTCATACATATTTAATAATTTGATTTATATTAATTCTTATCAAACAATGAGGAATCACCAGTTCATGTCCTTTGTATTCCAACCTGTACAATCACATAATGAAAATGTAGATCTAGAAAGAAGAAAATTGTTGTTTCCATCCTTCACAGAGAATAATATACAGATCCAAAGATACGCTATTTTACCCGACTGAAAAAATAAGCTGTGGTTTTAAAAAAAAGTCTCTGACATTTTTCATGATTAGTTTCCAAGAGGTACATTGTTTTTTTTTTTAATTTTACATACATATAAATGTTCACCTAGCTCCAGCCATGAAAAATATCTTTGAAATAATACAAAATTAATCCTCAATGGTGCTTTCATGAATCACACAAAACTGCATGCATAAAACAATATTTTCTGGGATGTCAGAATTTAATTTTGAATGCAAGGAAAGACACTGAAGCACCCTCTGTGCCCCGCAGCATGAGACTGATCTTTCAGAAAAACCTCAGCTTGAACAATGCAACTACCAAGAATATCAATCTTTTTGCCAGCTCTACCTACACAACAACAACAAAAAAGCAAAGCTATCAGCTTGAAAAGCCTCAAACAAAGCAGTTATACAATAAGATTCTATAATCTTTAACATGGTAATTCACTCTAGTTTCTATAAAGCAGGTACTCATGAAAGAGGAAGAACAAATAGTAAATGAAGCTAAGGTACATTTTTGGGGCAGGGCCACCACAAAGCCCCTGCGTAATATCCGGACTTCATGTTTCAAGTTAGTCAGTAAACGTGAAGGCAAAATAATGCAGAATGTGAATACAGCTTCAATTTCAATCCTTCCTAGTATTAAAGGAACTAGTGTCCTAAGGGCTCAATTTAGAGCAACCACAATTTATATAACCTATCTTGATATCAGACTTACTGATTTATCCACACTGTTACTATTACTGAACTGGTCCAGAACGGATTAATTCCTATAATTTCCAGTATGAGTGACATATTTATCATCAGTAATTTATACAGAGTTTTGCCTGTGTCAGGTGTTGTCTTTTCATTTAAACACTTCTTTATTCTCCTTGGTGTTTCTCTTATTCACTCTCTTTTATGCCCTTAAATTGAGATTAATTAAATTAATTTAAAATAAATAAAGGTGATTAAATGAAATCCTCTTTAAAGGAACAAATATATCCTATCTCATCTCCTCTCATCTTTTTTTATTGTGCTAAACTAAACAAACAAAGCTTTGCTAGTCTCACGGTGCTTTTTCCACTCACTTATCATACTTTCTCTTCATCTTAAAGGACCAGTAAAGAACTAAACTTTTGCAGACAGAGCAAGACTGTTACTTACACACAGGTACTACAGCTTTCCTACTGTTCTTATGTACTTGTATTAGACAGAAGTCTATGTCTGAGTCCATCACTGTGTGAGCTTTACTGAGCACAACTGAGTATATAACAAGGTGAACTTTTAATATAGCAACATTTACACTGTTGAGCATTAGGCAAAAAGGAGTTTCAAATGGAAAGAGTGAGAGCTGCATGTTTGGGCTCTGGGTGTGGAGAACATCTTACAAAGAACACAAGGAAAGACTATTTATGTCAACATTCCAAACAAAAAGTGCAGCCGTTTTCTCAACAAATTGTGCAGAGAAATCCTCTTATCCTTTGGTTCTCCTTCCTCTGCAATCACCTTCTGCTTCAATCTGTGCTGTGAAGAATATGTATGAGTGCGTAAGTACACTCATTTGTCATTGTCTATGGATTTTCAGAAAATGTTTACGCTTAATGTAAACATTGCACCTTTGTGTAAAGGCACAACACTATTTAGTTCTGAGCATTCTGCTGTATTATTTGCATTTTTGTTTTATTCAAAATCACACACTCTCTATTTTTCAGTCCTTCTTTTCCAGCACAGCAAGTAATTTTGGGTCTTTGATTTGCAAACTAAGTCCACTGAGTCATTTAATCATTTTCCTGCCAAAACTTCTATGTTCTCCTACTCTAAACAATCCCATTTCTTCCAAACAAGACTTTTAGTTATTTTAGGTGTTCTGATCCCTGATACAATCTATCCTAAAATTAGAAATTCCATGAATCTGAAAGACCTGACTCAGTCTCATGCCTTTGTCCCTCAGTTTGATTTCTACAATGAAACTGCTTTGGTTTTTATTTGGAGAATGCAGTATTCAAGTCTCTGAAGTGCAGTTTGATTTGTTTTGCTCACTTAATGTAAGCTCTACAATAAACCTAACGTGTTATCCAATCCAATATTTTAAAACAATACCATAAATTCATTGTTCTTTTGAGTTTAAACTGGTTCTCTTGAATCTTCATGAATGATCTATTCTACTTAGGACTGCAATAACATCTAAAATCACTCTTCTCTTTGGTAACACCTTTGTTTCTGTTTATTTCTTTTTCTTTTTTTTCTCTTTTTTTGATCCCTTCAACTACTTCATTTCTAGCATTATGAGGACTCCTAACTCTTATTTGGTTATTTTTAATTGCATAAGGAGTTCTGAAACAAACTTGAGGAGACAGGGGGGAAAAAAGAAACCCATGACTAATCTCACAGGCTTTCCCTCTCTGTCACACTAATCCCCTCAAACAGTACAGGGTTAAGTACAGGCTTTAGATTGTATTCTTCCAAGTGCAAAGAGATAAAGTTTATATATTGTACATAACATGTATCTGTGAAACTCTGACACTGCTCTAATCTCAGCTGCTCCTTCCTGCACTGATCCTGTTTGCTGTCTCCTGGCCTTACTAGTCTCTTTCCCCAGGAGGTTCAGGAGGGTTCGGGTGAGCAAGCAGGTCAGGGAACCACTGAGTGCACTTGGAACAGGAGAGCAGTGCCTCTGCAGCTCTCAGATCCTCCACAGCTCCTTCCCCACCAGCCCAGGCCTGGCCAGCAGCACCCAGCAGGTACACAGGCTGAGTCAACTCCATTCTGGCACGTTCAACCACCGCATCAGTGGGAACTCCAGAGCAAAGTTAAACTTTCACAGGCAATAGGGGAGAGATCAAAGGCATGGATACAGTTAGGCAGAAATCAGGTTTTATTAGTAATGAGTAATATCCTCAAGAATGATCTTTGCTCAAGTGTTCTTAATGGGATTCAGAGTTACAAAAGGTACTATCCATGTGAGTGGGATCAATAATTCAACTCACTGCACTTCCTGTAGTCTCTCTGCCACATGACAAGACCTAGAAATCTGTCGAGCTCTTTCCTTCTCCCAAAATCTTTCAGATATATAGGGTTTTGTGCTACTCTATTCCACCCCATAACAAACTTTTTGAATTGACCTCAAATGCTCATTTTGGGCAGAGCGTTTCTGTTTTTTCTGGAAATTACTATTGCATTGACAAGAAGTTATTTGCAGCCATCCAACCTTGAAACATGTAAAACCAGCCATTGGACTGTCCACCTTTGGGGGAACACACTCCTGGGTTCCCTTCCTCGAAAGCAACATTGCTTAAGCGCTAAGACAAGCTTTGAGCACCAATAGCTGTGGTTTTTGAAGCTGCTGGAGATCCAGCTCTTCCCTCTGACACTTAGTGGGCACTTGTATCAGATGAACATCCTGAAATGAGGAAGAAAGGACAGAAACAGCATATAAAACTTTATGCAGCAAGTCAGGAGATCAAGGGTTTATTGGTTGCTTTTCCTGTGTATGATGCCTGGATGTGAGTCTGCTCCCTCTGCAGTCTTTCCTGTTTGTTTAACTTACAAAGTTTTTAATAATCACTCTCACTACTCATTTGTGCAATGCGAATAGATAGTACAGAGAAGCCTTGACAGCTTTGGGAAACTCTCTGTGTGACTGCAATTCAAACACAGTAAGATACATTTCAGAACAGCTTTTCAGTAATCCTTGTCCCTGCTGCATTTTCTCCCCAGCTATGAATGAAGATGACAGGGTGAGGATAATGCACACATCCAAACAATATCATTTCCCAGAGAGAATCCAGTTCAATGATATTGCTTAGAGCCACTACATACTGAGTAGCCACAGACACATTCACACATGTGGCCTGTTATGCACCCCCTGGATTGGTTCTGATGAAGGATTTATGTTATTAGAGTTGAATGTGTCTTCTTGCAGCACTGTTAATTGTTTTGGTATTTGCCATACAGTTGTAAATTTTACATCCTGCATTGTAATTAGATAAGAAAAAATGTTCACGACTGCTTATATGAAATAGGAGATGAAAACCAATCATACGCAGCTATATGACTTGCCAGACCTTGCACAGCACTGCACTGGCAGAGGAAAATTCCAGCTTCCACCTGGGAACATCTCACACAGTGCGGGGCTGTGCAAATGGCTCTGTCTTTTCATAGTCACTGCGTACTTTTGAATTTCCTGGCAACAGTGTTTAGAGAATTTTCTGGGTTAGAGCACATTTCATTTCAAGAAAATATTAGCAGTATCTGTTTCAAATAATATGACTAAAGGCAAATAGATTGTCACAGAGGAAAGATGAAAAGAAGCAATAGTAATGGGACAAAGATTAGCACATGAGCTTGGCTAAGACATATATTTTTTAACTAGAATTAGTAGTCAAATGATTCAAAAAGTGATTCTTTTTTCCTTTTTTTTTTTTCCTCTTTAAAGAAACAAAAACATATAGGAAATATTATTTTTTCTTATAGAACACTGTATAGACTACCAAGAGTTAAATCCTGGGCAACAGCAATCCAGGATAAAACTAAAACAGTAACTAACAGACAGAATCTCTCTCCCAGCAGCAGGGAGAAAGTGAGTTGGAGAAATGGTGAGGAGGGAGCACATGAGCCATATGCAAGTCAATTCTTTCTACAAAAATAGAAGCAGCAGAAGGAACAAATTAGTGGGTTTTTTAAAGACACAACACAGAGTTGTTAAAAAGAAATATTATGTAATTGCGGTCATGGAGATTTGACTTGTGCAGAAGACTGGCTAAGATACCTAACTGAAAAATAAAAGGCAACTCAGAAGAGTTGAAAGAGAACGGTGGAAAAAGAGAGATTCAGTAACTAAATAAATTAATTTTATATTACAGACTTGGTAAGAAATCATGAACACATTATCGCTGTAATTACAGAGGTGTGGAAGTGAAAGGCAGAAGGACTGGGACATCATAACCACCCTATGTCCTGAAAAAAACACAAGGCAAAATATGCCATATGGTTACATATACCTGACCATGGTGGAACTTGTCTGCAACTTGCCTGGGAATACTGACAAAGTTTTTTGGCCTACTGCAAATGGACAGGTGAACCAGAGAGATGAAGAAGCTGAGTTATCACAGCAAACATTCCTTCATGGTCAGACACCTGGATCAAGCTACAACTGTTGGTGTTTTAATTTCTGTTGAATTCCTTTTGGTTTTTACCACCTGATGCTGAGGAGACTATATCTTGAAAGATCCCCCCCTTCAAGATATTCATGGACAAGATTGTTATCTTACTTCTGCAGTGATGATCAGAGGAGAGCAACGAGATGTGTTTCAGGAGGCGTTGCCAACTGCCCAGCAATGCCTGAAGGAAACACAAGTAGTGGGAGGGGTAATCTCTGACAGACTGGTCTCCAGCAGCGCGCTGGGAAAAGATCCTGCCTCCAGCAGTAAATAATGAGCAGCAGAATCTGGCAGCAGTCTCCTGCTTGCAATACAAATCTGAATCCATGGCTTTGGAAAACACTAAAATTCCTAAAGGCTGAAATTCCACAGTTGAAAAATATCACTGCTATGATGGGCCAACACAAGCAGCAATGCCATGGTGAGGAGGCTACGTTTTGGAAGGCTTCTACAAAGGCTGCAAGTGACCTGTCTGGGAAACTAACCTGCTCTGAATCTCTGAGGTGTCTGGGGGAAATATTGGTAAAACTTCCACATGGTCTAGTTTCCATCCAGTCACCACCCAGCTTACAGTAGTCTAGATCACTTATCTTCTAAGCCATACAATTTTGACATCAACATGGAGATCTAAATGCCATGTTTGCATGAAAGCATGAAAGTCACACAATTCTTTCACTCTTCACTCTCACAAATTCCCCCCTCACACATTTCTTACTAATTACAATAAAGATTCATCAGTTACCAACCTCAACCAGAATCCCACGAATCAACAGCTAAATGCAGTATATGATAGAATTAACTACACACAGCGTCTCAGCCTCTTCCTTTCTTGTCCCTGAATTAAAATCTTCATATTCATTGAGTTTCTTGAAAGTGCTCCAGCTGTGCTTCCTTTTCAAAGGAAATACATTCCTGATAATATGTTTTAGCTCATACAAGTGTCTTCTGTTTCTGTTGCTGACAGCCAGTTAAACAGCTACAACTTGTGCCACATCTTTCCTCATGCAAGCTATACCTCATTCCAGCAAAGGCACTGAAAAAGTTTAAATAAATTGACACGGCACTCAAAAATATGCTAGAATGATGAATTATTTCTAATCCATTAATACTGCAAACTCCTTTTACCATTTCAAGGCTTTTTTTTTCTAGGGATTCAGGGCTTATAGTTTAATGTTATTTATTTAAAATAGAAAATAGAGGCAAATACTCAGCTAGGGAAATTTTATGCTTCCTTAGGAGTTCCATTTCTATACTAAGTCTGCTTGGGTTCTTTGGAGAGCAATATTTTACTATGCAATATTTATATTCTGTCATCCAGCTACTTGGCACACACAAACAACCACACTTACTGATTCAACCAGAGACATGAGATTCTGTAACCTTTGAGGCACTAAGTGCATATTTTGGAGAAATTGTTATGCAATTTTATTTTTTTTTTTCAATTCTATTTAAAGACTAGGCTATAATTTTTTCAAATATTTTCTTAAAGAAAAAGATTAGTCCCATACAGGTGCACAGAAGTACTACTTTAAATTCAGACCTCTCCTTATGGAAAAACTTGGTGTATTTGGTCTGGTAGAAGAGGGGACAACTGTCCTGTGTACAGACAGTGGGGATGGTGGGGAGAGAAGGAAAGATGAACACAAGTTAAAAGGGAGTAGGGAGACTGATTAAACCCTCAGTTCCTCTGAGATGTAGAAAGAAAATTACCATTTCTGGAATGCAGAAAAGTCAAGTTGGATGGAAAATGTGGAAATCCATGTGCTGTAAAAACTGTACCTCTGTTGTATCCAAGACTTCTATCATCTGGTTGGAGTCCGGTTCTTGAATCATCTTTTGACAATATATTACAGCTGTCGCTCAGGGCTGAGGGGTGAGTGTTCCTATCTTTTTATTCCCATGCTCATTAGTTCGCTTTCAGTGGCCTAGTATTTGTGAGGGCAAGTGTTGTCCTGCCTTCAGTGTATGTTTAGCTGCCATGAATTCTGATATTTCCATTCTGCAGGACAGTCAATGAGGAGGTTGTTTCATATTTGATGCTCACACGTGTTAGTAAAATACTATATGTGGGTTCCAATTCTTAGCGTTGTGGGTCCTTTTAGTAGCACTTTATTCAATAGACTTGGCAATTATTATAACAAAGTAAAACATGCATTTGGAATAATAACTGATGCTCCAAAATTATTTTATTCCACACAAACTGTATATTTTATCTTGACCTCATTTTTTATTTGGTACTAAAGGAGAAAGAGATCTTTGATAATGATACATGTCTGTTAACTTACCTTTCTCACAGTAAATACCGGCCGGCTGAAGAATAATTTGAAAGATAAAAGTCTGAAGCTCCTGCACATACTCTGAGAATCAGCAGCTGTACAGGAAAGAAACAAATTAGCACTCTAACAGAGAGAAAGACAAACAGGATCCAGCCTTTATATATGCCTCTTTGTTAGCTGCATGTTCACAACAGAAAGTGCTATTTCTTGCCAATGTGATTATGACAGGAGACTTGGGAAAGAACTGAGAGTCAGAAGACAGGCTTTAGGAGACAAAGGACATAAATCCATAAGAAGCCAGGCCTCCACTCTTCACAACAAAATTAAGTTCTTTTACTTAACAACTTCTTTTTGCTCTATAACTGCAATCCGGAGTTATTTTATACGCATGTGTGCATTTACTATACACACAAACGCATAGTAAAAATAGTAATTTAGAGAAACAAAGAGGTGGATATTTTTCTTTTTTCTTTTTTTTCCCTTCCTTGATCTTCACCGAGGTCAACCACACACACCCTCAGACAAACACGTATTCACTACTGAGATGCTGAACTGGTAACCCACTTAGTGACAGATTTATCAAAGAAAAATTGCATCAGGAAAAAACAGCAGTTGAACTACATATCAATGAGGACATTGAGCAGTAAATGTTTTTCAAGGTACAAAGGATAAGCCACATGGATATTTACTTTTTGAGAGAGAGTAGAGAGAGCAGAGGGAAACATCAGATTTTTCAAATCAGTAACCATGATGAGAAAAAAAAGAGATATGGATGAAATTGGCTATTTGTAGGCAGAAAGAAAAAAATAGTTGGAGAAGTAAAATACTTCGGGAAATGAAGGATATTGGCAAAAAAAAATGAAGATAGGTATAGATGACCCCAAACAAAGAAGACTTTTGGGGTTTGTTTGAGTATTCTCTCTAGAAACCCTTGAAAAGGGGTGAAAGGAATAACATGTTTTCTTTGATCATTTTTCACTTAATGCTCTCAGGTTGTGCAATGCTTTTTCTCCACATGTTTTCATTGAGGCACAAAGTAGGACATGGAAAGGAATCACAGTGCTATGCATCAAAGTGGGCAAGAAAAATGTAATTGGATGGGAGAAGTACATTTTGGTAATGAACGTTTGGTTTAGCAGCAAATCAATACTGTCAGAAACTCAGCATTCTATCCAAAATAAGTAAAAAGATATTGTGGGCAACGGATTATTCCAGTATCTCATGGTACGAACAGCTCTTATCAACAGAAAGACGCAAATTGTGTTTTTAAACTGAAGTCACAGGGTAAGTGCTAAGTCTTTAAAGGAACTGTACTGCAGTCTGAGCTATAAAATACTGGGATAACGGTCAGGTGTAAATCTCTTTGATAGTTATGTCTGCAGTTCTAAAACTGAACAACTGAAACAGTGATACAATAATAATAAAAGCAATGCAACATAAGTCCTGGATGTACTAAATTTATGAATAGGATATTCTTCGATGAAAACAGCATAGAAACCCTAATTAGCTAGAAAAAAAGATTAATAGAATTTTGTCAGTATCCAGCAGCGTGACTATCATCCAGATAATGAATTCTGAATAATAAGTATTCCTTAAACTAATCTGATTCTCCAATAATGCCTTCTTAAAAAAAAAAACTGAACCATGAAAATTTGCTCATTGTTTCTGTATTTTGATGTAGCAAAGAAGATCACTATTGGTGTTTCACAGCAGTAAGAAGAAACTGAGAGAGAAAAATAGGAAGAGCTGTCTACAAACAGTCTGATCAGTCACAAATTTTGTGCTTCTGTACTACCAGCTTACCAGAATAGAAGGATATGATTATACGAGATTTCTGTATTTCTTTCTTCTGCAGAACATTGTTCAGAAGGTTTTTAAGAGTGTTTTCCACAGAACTGTAGTATACCAATAATTAGAATCTTTCTACCACTAAAGAAGAACTAAGAAACCCTGGACCTTAGGATGTTGGATTGAGTCCTGTTTACATAGACTCTAATGCTGCATTATGTATTTGGGCACATGAGCAATCCCATTGATTTAAATTAGATATAAATTAGGTTTAAGTTTAAATTCAGTGCTCAAAGTGAGACAGGACCTTAAGTATTTTGTTAAACCACCCTCTTTTTCATCATTGATCTAGTGAAGCTGACCAAAGCAATGGCAAATTTGAGTCAGAAATTGTTGACCTCATTCTCTTCATGTAGCAAATTCAGCATCAGGCTGTAACTGTGGAAAACACATTCCTGTGGGATTGCTTGGAAGGCACATTGAGACTTGGTAACAGTGCTTGAGGGAAGAGGTCATGTTTTCACTGAATGGCCACAACTATGGGGTAGTATGAAGCAGCAAACATCTATGGGACTATCGCATGCTATTTAAATTATATCTGACAAGTCTGAATATACAATTATATAAAAAATCTTCTATAATTTAGCATAACGGTAACTCAGCTTCCATTGGCTTTTGCACAGACATAAGGTGGGTAAAATATTCACACAGCTCTATCAGTGCATCTCATTAGCAATTTCTGACAGCTGCCTCCTCATACTTGATCTCCTGATGGAAAAGGCAGACAACTAGTTCAGACTTCATATTGTGCTGTGTGTAAGGGTGATTATATAGTTTGCACCAAATGTCCACTGAAGAAATCTCAGCTCCAATTGATTGCAATAGTGATCTTACCCACTGAGGAGCTTAGACTGATCTCGTTCTAATCAGATTAGAAGAGTCTTGATCACATCCTTCAAAGGGGCAACTCAGATGAAACAGTGCCTAGTATTTGTCTGAGAGAGAGCAATATAAATCCTTTCTTTTGTGCTTTGTTGCCAGTCTCACTCATTTAGGAACACAGGTCACACTTTCCCATTGCATGTTAATACATGAAAACAAGTTAATGGAAAAAAACTACTTATTTACAGATTTCCAGCATAGCTCTTCTCACCAGAGTCAGTATGAGGAGAACTGAATGGCTCTGTAAAACTGGAAGCTCAGCACGTGAGATGTATAATAGTTCAGGTAGGTGGGAGAGGACTTCAAAGATATCAAAGACATGCAAGTAAGAGTCGTAACTGCCAAAAAAAATGACAGTGCAGAAACAAGGATGGATACTGCCCTGACTGGTCAAAATTATGGTTGTGTAAAATAAGTGTGAATTCAATATCACGTGAACTTTACTCAGAAGTAGAGAGCAAATACCAGCTTCTAGAGAATTTTACCATTAACTTCAGGAAAGTTCATATGCATGCACCTACTTTCATTCACTTACGGTCAGCAAACAACACATTTAGAAATGTCCATCAAAACCTGCAGGGGAAAAACTTGGCCCCAGTACGATGAAGAGAAGCTTTCACTTTTTTTGAGAGTTCATTTCTCATTACTTGCAGTTGCCCCATAAAGAGAAACTGTATGAGGAACAGCAATTTCATTTTGGCTGTGATTGTTAGTTAAGATATCACCTTCCAGTTTCAAAATAAAACAATATAAATATCACCTTGTACCTGAAGGATATACATCTATATAGAGAGATGTAGGATAGCTGCAGGAGGGGGCTGTTTGTTTTAGGTTTTGGACTTGTGGACAGCATGAAAAGAACTAAAGCTCTAACAGTGAACACTGCCCCCACTAGATTATCAAGGTTGCAGGCAATGACAGCTGATTAACATACATCTGATGTTTTACTAGTGGTGATAATCCATAAACCCAAAAGTTTTATTAGTAACTTCTCTCAAGCATTTATGTTTTGTTAAAGGAAAAAATCTGTGCACCATACTGTGCTGTAGAAAAAGGACAAAAGGTACTTTTAAAACAAACTGCCAAGGGTTATGGTGCTAAAAGCATCGCTAACTTTCACAGTAAAATTAAGTTTTTTTGATATGAATTAGGTTGCCATGGAAACCAGCAACCATAGAATGTGAGGCCATTTTCTGTAGAATTCATGTGACCTTGAGTTTAATCAACAGTGATGGTATTAATTTAAAAGCTGGGAAATAACAGAAAAAAAAATCTACCATTTTCTGAGAGTTAATAATTTCACAGTTGTGGAAAAGGTGTAATTTTGTAATTTGAACTCCACTGCTGTGAACACTATTGGACATAGTGGCATCTTATTATCTTCACTGGAGTTGCTCATAATTGCAAGTACAGCTGACACATCCAGCAGTAAGATTTTGGGGGCAAAGCTTTTAGATTACAAGATTTTGCAAAAGATTTTATCTTCTCTTTTTGTATTTGTCAGAAAAAACACCTCCAAATATAGCTGTGGCTCTTCAGAAATGATTGTTAATATGCTTTGGAGAGGAAGACAGGGACATCACTCCAGGGAGTTCTACCTCAGTAGCTCCATATTCTCTCCCACATGCTGCAATTTCCACCCTGGGGAAGCTGAGAGAGATTGGTTCTACCTATGAAATTTCCATAAGTACCAAACTAAGTGCTATTAAACCCATGGAAGAGAAATTTGATGTTAAATTGGACACTTATGCTCTACAAAGGGGAAAAATTAGGAGATAAAATGGAAATGCTTGAAGGTAGATATTCAGCTATAAATGCTCAATATGATATGAAAAAAAGTATAAGGTCTAACGTAAGAAATTTTTCTGCTCTGTTAAAAATAATGATATTTTATGCCATAAATTAGAGGCTTTAGAGAACCAGTGCTAGAGCAGGCATTTTAGCATTAGTCAAGGAAGGGAGCCAGGAGGCCTGCATGGTTGAATAGGGATCTGTTGGGTATGCTCAAGCAGAAGAGAAGTGTTTACAGGTCATGGAAGCAGGGGCTGGCCACTTGGGAGGAATATAAGGCTGCTGTTAGAGGATGTAGGAAGGCAACTAGGATAGCCAAGGCCTCCTTAGAATTACAGCTGGCGAGAGGGGTCAATCACAGCATCCTCACAGCTAAGTTGAGGAGGTGTGGTCTAGAAAATAGAGTAGTGAGGTCGGTTGCAAACTGGCTTAAGGAGAGAAGCCAGAGAGTGGTAGTCAATGGTGCGGAGTCTAGTTGGAGGCCAGTATCTAGTGGAGTGCCTCAGGGGTCAGTACTGGGGCCAATATTATGCAATATATTCATTAATGATTTAGACGAGGGAATAGAGTGTACTATCAGCAAGTTTGCTGATGACACTAAGCTGGGAGGAGTGGCTGACACGCCAGAAGGCTGTGCTGCCATCCAGAGACCTGGACAGGCTGGAGAGTTGGGCGGGGAATAACCTGATGAAATTTAACAAGGGAAAGTGTAGAGTCCTACATCTGGGCAGGAACAACCCCAGGTTCCAGTATAGGCTGGGAAATTACATATTGGAAAGCAGTGTAGGGGAAAGGGACCTGGGGGTCCTGGTGGACAACAGGATGACCATGAGCCAGCACTGTGCCCTTGTGGCCAGGAAGGCCAATGGCATCCTGGAGTGTATTACAAGGTGGGTGGTTAGTAGATCGAAAGGTGTCCTCCTTCCCCTCTACTCTGCCCTGGGGAGACCACATCTGGAATATTGTGTCCAGTTCTGGGCCCCTGAGTTCAAGAAGGACAGGGAACTGCTGGAGAGGGTCCAGCGTAGGGCAACAAAGATGATTAAGGGAGTGGAGCACCTCCCTTATGAAGAAAGGCTGAGGGAGCTGGGTCTCTTTAGTATGGAGGAGACTGAGGGGTGACCTTATTAATCCTTATAAATATACAAAGGGTGAGTGCCACGAGGACGGAGCCAGGCTCTTCTCGGTGGCAAACAATGATAGGACAAGAGGTAATGGGATCAAGCTGGAGCACAAGAGGTTCCACTTAAATTTGAGAAGAAACCAACTTCTCAGTGAGGGTGACAGACACTGGAACAGGCTGCTCAGGGAGGTTGTGGAGTCTCCTTCTCTGGAGACATTCAAAACCCGCCTGGACATGTTCCTGTGCGACCTCACCTGGGCGTTCCTGCTCCAGCAGGGGGATTGGACTAGATGATCTTTTGAGGTCCCTTCCAATCCCAAACATACTGTGATACTGTGATACTGTGGTGTTTTTGAAGGAAACAGTGACATTGAAGTAGGCTTCTGAGTAATTCCACTTTCAAGGCATGGTAAGAACAGCATCCAATTTAGTGAGCTTGCAAAAAGTCATTCAGAAATATAAGCTGCCTTGTAAAGCAGTTTCTCTCTTCGATCTGAGCATATTCCCATTCCTATTTCCTAAGCAAACTTAAACTTCTAAGAATCTTATAGCTGACTCGATGAGAACAGAATTCCTATTTTAGAATGAGTTAAAAAGCACATAATATGCATATTTTTTGTTGAAAGCAGAACTGTTCCTAAGCTTTGTCAAATATGTTCCTTTAGGGGAAAAGATAAATTTGTGTTCTTATTTATTTTGTGATATAAAAGCACTTATTTTCACATAAACAATTAAAATGTAAATGAGATCATTTTTCAATACAATGTATATTAACAAATATATATTTTTAATCTTGCAAAAAGCAGAAGTAGCCTAGAAACAATTTTACAGCACCCAAGTGGAGTAGGAAAGCAAGAGTTTTCATGTTGAGTCAATTAATGGAAGTCAGCTCTTCTTATAGTGCTAATATAGTTTTATTCTGAGACAGAGATTTTCATCCTGCCAGTGATGTGGTCTACATTTCAAAGCTGCACAGCTATCTACACAACATTTTTACTAGCAAGTAAATATAGTATGACCTCACTCTGATAAAAAGGATAGGTCATAGTAGCAAACAGAATCCTCAGAAGCGAGATATTTCCCACATTACATCCATCTAAGCTCTCTTCTGACATCTGTGCCTACCAAATTTTGCTGACATTCCAGTGCAACTTCAAAATGTGTGCTTTGTGTCACACTGGAAGTAAATATTACAAAACTTTCAAGAAACAGATCCCCCCTTAGCTGATATCCCATACTTGCAACTTGTCAAAAATAGGAACAGGAACCTGTCTGGCACTTGCAAGAGATCAGGGATATAACTCAGTACATGTTTTATATCACCAACTTCTATGACTTAGATTTCCCCTTCGCTTCATCTTCATGCACTCGGCAGAACTTTGCAGGATACTTGCAGGTTATTAAAACTATATATAATTTGCATTTTAAAATAGAAAACTTCCCATATTGCGTTTCAGTTATGTATAGGTGTTTTGTAACTGTTTTTCCTCATCAGGTGCCTTTTCTGTGTACTCTGTAGTACCAAATCTAGATACTCTCACGGTGGTCCCTGAGCTTAGAAAACATCATATAAAATTTAACCCTCTCCTCTGATGCTTCCGTAACAACTAGTGGCAGGAACTGAAACTTGGTAAGCGGAAACAAAGCAAAACAAATAATAAAAAATTCCCAAAACAAAACAGAAAGCAAACTCTACAAAGGTTCTGACTCAACATGTTTTAGCATAAATGTAGCACACATTTTGAGACTACATGGAATTAGATATTTCAGACAATACTCCAAATACATATACAAATATCCTTATCTTGATTCCTGCAGCATTCATTTTTTCCCCAGGCTTAGTCAGTTACCATTTGTGTTATGCTGAAGACATAAGAATTCTTGACTTTTCTATTTTTTTATACTTGCTCATTTAACTATGGATGTCCACAGAAATGTATAAACTGTTTTTCACTGCTTTTAAACCCTGGTCTCAACAGAATACTGTAGCAAGAAGGTATTTACTCTAATTAGTGTTACTTTAAAGTAATTAAATAAAGAACTGTAGACACAGAAACAAAGAGCAGAGGTGGTGCTTCAAACAAAACAAAACAAAACAAAAACACCTTTTCATAGAAACTGGTGGTATTTAAAAGGATTTCAGGACCACAGAAGAGCCAAAACTACACAAGATAAGCCACTGAGTTAACATGGAGCTCAAAAACTTAATACAGAAATATGGATTGGAGGTCAGGAAAGTGTTATCTCTATACTAGGGTATTAATGAGGCTTTTGGCAGACTCTGGCATTTAGCTCTAGTGTCCATGTTTCAAAGAGATATTAAATTTCATAGACATTACAAAAGTACTACAATAATTATTTTGCACTGTAAAACAGCCTATACTTTGAGGAAGAACACAACAAATTCTAGTTCAGAACACATTTAGTTAAATCAAGAAATGATGGTATTGGACCACTGGGGTTTTTTTTAGTAATATTTTGTTTGTTTCTTTCTACATTGTAGAAATTCTTTCTCCTGTTACATAACAAGTACTAGTTCTTGTCTAACAAACAAACTGCCTGCTGAACCTGAGCCTACCCTGTTTTCTGAGTGTTTGTTTGTTTGTTTTAAAAGAAAAACATTTTTCTAGAGTCTGATATGAACATGTGAGCATTTGTTTCACCTGGCTATGTCTGTGTAACTTTTGAATGAATCATTTTCCCTGACAGTCTGGAGCACTAAATTCAGAGTGATGAAGGTTTCAGTGTTACCAGAGATGGTCCAAGGACTATTGTCAACCCATCTGATGTAGTAAATTCAGAATCACCTTAAAAGCAGCAAAATTTTCTCATCCATCAGATTGAAAACCCCCCTAAATTTTACCCCCCTACTAATGTTATACTAAACTGTTTCAAAGGCATTTATATATATATATATATATATATATATATAAAAGAATTTTTGTGCACAAGTGTTGTTTATTGGAATCATTTCAGATCCATAAGAGGCCAGTAATACTGTAAATGTCTAGAATATCCACGAAATAATTACAGCTAAGGGCACTCAGGACTGAGTTATAGACCCCTGTTAAGTGTCAAAGGTAGGTTTATAATTAAGTGTAGCTATTGAATTAATTGTATCAGTGAAATGGGTTCCTCAAGCTTTTTGTTCTCTGTTTTTGCCAGTTTAAATTTGGGCTTTTTTTAAGATTGGTGTTATACACTAATAAAATGAAAAATTTCACAGAAACTACCTGCAAATTCAATTATATTTCCCTTTCTTCTTAGTTTGGTGTGTTGTAAATTTTGATGAGAGAAAGTCTAAGTCAGAAGGTATTGATTCCTGATTTGTGGAATTACAGAAAATATGGGTAATTAATCCACTATTCAGCTCTCTGGAAGATATTAAATTATTGTTCTCAAGGAGATCCTGTGTAAATTTAATTCTATATCTCTGTTGCTTTATCTCTAAAATTTTACCTTTAAATGTAGGCAGATGACCTGGATTATTCTACAATGGGAAATATTTAGAAATTTTACATCTTTATGTTCACCTAGGAATTTCTTTTATACAAGATTTTTTCATTCTGTTCTCTTTATCTTTATGGTGCAGTGTATGTACATATATATATTTGTAGGTTGTCACAGATGTAGCCTCTCAGAATCTACCAGTTAGTCCATTTTCTTCTCTGAATAATGTAAAACCATTTGCAGTCATCCTGCCATAAACAAAGACAAAATGAAAGCAAGTATTTTGCAGGCAGAGAAAGAGAAACAAAAAGTTATATTTTAATTACTAGGACTTTTGCAACAAGTAAACTGTCTAAAAAATGCAACTTGTAATTACTGGATAATATGTTTTGATGCTTCAAAGGACAATCAATGCCTGTAGAATTTTTTAAAAATACTGAATAGCTTTAAGGCAGGCTGGGAAAAGGTTGAACCTGAAATGGTTTGCTACCTTTTCACAGGCCCAGATCCTTACTCCTCACAAGGGTGGTCAATCTGTCTATCAAGATCAATAGGAACAGGAGCCTAGACAGTATCTCACAGGCAACAACATCAGAAAAGGAAAAGGGAGTGATATTTTTTTCCAAATTATTTTTCAAAAGTTTAGATCTGATCACTGAATCTTCAACTTAAAATTCTAGTCAACAACATTTCTTAAAGAACAAAGACAAAGCAGAGAATCTAACTCAGATTTTACAAGTGTGGAAGGAAAGAAAGCTTGTTTACTTCAGAAAAGCAAACTATTTGGACCAAACAAAAAGATAGATAGATAGATATAGATATAGATATATAGATATATAGATATAGCCACCAGATTGATTCTGACCATGAAAAATAGCCTAACCACAAGAATTCATACCTCTGGATCAACACATTAAATTTTAGGTAACATTATTTAGGCTGAAGTTTTCAGAGGTAACAGAATTTCAGTGGGATATGGGTCTTAATCCTTTTCATTTCTTTAAAGATACTTTCCTTAAACTATGCATCAAAATTATTCCTATCAGATCACAAAGTCATATTTCTAGCAGAAGAATAAACCTGTGAATTCACTTGACAAATATCTTTATCTTCTTCTATACAAATGTCATGGAGTAATAACAGCTAGAGAAAAGAATAATGTCATTCACAATATATTTGAATAAATGCTTTCAGAGAATATTTGAAGACCATTTTCTCAGTACCTGTAATAAGTGTAAATGGCATATAATGGCATCAATATTTTCTAAGGATGCACAACTGAATGTAATCAAGGTAGCATTTAACAGCAGAATTGTCATAATTGTCTGTGTCTGAGCTCCTAACCCACCTAGATGTTAGACAACATATCTTTGAGACTCTTAAACTGAGGGTTAATATGACATATTTTAGCTCACAACATGTAAAATATCATTTACAAACACAACTATGATGGTCTGAATCCACAACTGCATGTCTTCCCTTTTTAAGGTTAGAGCTGAGTCTAAAATCACCTAATCCTATTCAGGGAATGTGCCTGGAGGCTTCTGGAAATCCTGCTCTGGACTTCTCTGCATTCGTAAGTGTATAAATACATTCCAAAATCTGATTATATGGGGCTGTCTGAAGCTGAGTATCCTCACGTGAACTTATCTTGCTAAGTTTCTCTTCCTCAAACAACAGAACTAGTAATCTTGTTTGTACTAGTTATATACTAGTATACAGTTATCTAGTTACATACTAGCTATTATCCTGAAAAAAAGAATCCCAAGAAATTCACAGACACTATTTTTTTTTTCAATCCTTATATCACCTTGAGGCTGTATTTGCAAAGCAAACACATGACGCTTCTTGTCTGTGTCACTTTTACAGTTTTAGAAAGTCAGCCCCCAAACCCTCTGTAGGCAGTTTCACACCTTGACTTTGCCATTATGATAGCTGGATACATCATAGATCACAGTTAATTTATTAAAAGGATCTTGGTTTTCTATGTAGATACTTTGAGGCAGGCAAACAACACTCTAATTTTGGAAATGAAAGGAAACTGAAGCACAGATAAGCTTTCACAGTTACATAAGAAATCTCAGGTTTAACCAGTAAAGATCACTCTGGAAACAAACAAACAAAAAATAGTTCAGAAGTCAGTGCATTGTGGCAATGGTTAGGCAACAGAGCAAACCATAAGAAAGGCCGGTACAGTTTTTCCTCATTCAAAGAACGCACGCAACTCCAAAACACTTGATCCAAAATATCTTTTCTGCTACATTTATCAGAACTCTAGTTACAGCAGGACTTTCCTATTCTTGCTAGTAAGCTCTCCTTCCGTACTCTGCCCAAAACGTAATCCTTCTTCTCTTGATCACCTTAATGATGCTGAGTGGCTCTGAGGTGCTTTGTTTTATTATAACAACTGTCTTGCTGCTGAGAGCCTGAAGGAACCCAGGTAATCTGATTGCAAAAGGATCCACTTTTGCTGTTCTTAAGATGAAAAAACAAACAAACAAACAACAACAACAACAAAAAAGCGTTATTCTAAACTGGGTGTAAGGGGAACTTGAGGCTCAGGGGAGATACAGATATGAGCTGGCAAGGGAAACCTCTAATAACTCTTATGAGTAGAATCTACAAAAATGAAAAAAGACATCCCAAGACCGTGCTACTCCACAGCATTCCTTACTGAGGGTTATTCTTCATGAGTCTTTTGTATGTATTTCCATTTTTAATGAGATTGCTCAGAACCAAATTTTAAAATCTTAGAATTAATAAAACTAGGACTGGCAGGTAACATGGTGTTCTATCTAATCCATCCATCTACCCCAAAACAACTTTGGGTGACTTCAGGAAAGAAGAAATCACCAGCACTACCCACTACCTGTGAATATTCAGGGGTAAGAGCATCTGAGTAACTTCAGGTCACCAGATTGATAGCTTAAAGTTTCAACTTCCCACACAGTGAATTCAATGGAAGCCATTGACTTTGACAGGACCACAGATTCACAGAATTCTACAGAAACATCTATTGTCAAAAAAAATAGAAGCAAAATGAAAGTTGAAAGAAACACTAAAAGTGTCTTCAATGCCATCTGCTCTCTCATCCCCCAAGTCCAAACCATGATCAATTATCCTTAACTGTTTCTGGCAAATTTCTGTATGGAAATTTCTGTATGGAAATTCCACAACTTCAGTTGCAAATTAGTTCTAGTATGTAAGTGTATTTGTTATTAGAAATTTTTCCCAAGGTGTCCTAACTTATACTTATTGCAATCCAAGGTCTCTGTACCATGCATATTAGCCACAGTGAACAAAGAGAACAGTTACTTTCAATTACGTAGAGTAATTGAATACATACCTATTTCCTTATAGTTTTTTCTGATAATTCTTTTCATTCTGAACTGTTTCCAAAATGTCTACTAGTTTTACATTTCAATTTCAAGTGTCTATTAATCTTAGAGATAGGTTTTTCTTGTTCAACTAAACGATTGGCAGTCCTCCTTGTGTTAAAATACAATCAAGTTATGTCCCAGCAAGAAAAATCTTTACTAAACATTTTTAATCTGTTATCAAAGACTTGTTGAGGCTCCGTAAGGAAAAGTTCAGAAAATTCTGAGAAGGAAAAGAGTGTTTATCTGAAACAGCTTTGCTGCACAATTTACTTGATTGTGATTGGTACAATTATAGAAAAGAATATGCAAAGAACAACAACAATGATTCTAGGGTATTAAAATAGCTTTACAGTAAGAGGTTTAAAGAGTTCAGTCTGTTTAGTTTATCAGAATAGACTGAATGTTGCCCAGAAAAGGATATATAAACAAATTTGCAGGAAGAAAACTCACAGTGTAAGGCCTTTATAATGCAGAAAAGGAAGAGTGGTGAATGAAGGAAAGCTAAAATAAGCAGAGAGATAATTAGCCCCTGTGACAGTTTATCACTAGCAATAGCAAAATCCCATCTGTCAAAACCTAAAAGTCTGTTGGAATTCTGTGATTCTGGCACTAAAATTGATGTATACGATTCCGGCAACTCAAAGAGATAAAATGGCTGAAATAATATGCCACAGGTGACTTGATAATCAGATAGGGTCTTCTGGACTAAAAATTCACACTGTAGCCCCTCTATCCAAACAGCAGAAACCTTACTGAGATTTAAAAAAAAAATAAAAAAAAATAGAACAAATCAACGGGATTTATGGTGAAAATGGTTTGCAAAGAAACATATTCCCAGTTCAAGTCTCTCACAACTCTGATTTGTCATGAAGAGAGCAAAGGAGGAACCCAGCTGTAGCTTAAGGTATTTGTCAATAGATATTCATGCTTTGAAAAACGTGCAAATAATAAGTGTAATGAAATAAAACACGCTTTGTCCATGTTCAAGGACTTGTAATGCTACTGCGTAAAGGAAGAGACTCCGGTGTAAGTTTTTCATCTCTTGTTTGCTGTTCACAGAGCAACTGAAAAGTAAAGCGTGCAAACACCATAACCTCAGTCTGCAACGTAAAGCCTTCTGGCAGATCAAAGAAAATGAAACATAAAAGCTCCAGATAAGGCTTAAAACTATAAAGCTTGAACCAAAGGCATGAGAATTGACAAGTCTGTTTGTAGAAGAAATATCTTTAATAACAAGCACTGCCTCCATGGAAACAAGGCCTCGAGTCCTCATTGGCTCCACAAAGTGACAAAGGACAGCAGATATTCAAGGTGCTGCAACTGTCTCTAGAATCTGAAATATCATGACTCTCATAAATACCATGTGCTTTCCATTCTAATCACTAAAGAGCCTCACAGGAAAATCAGGCAATTTGCTACAACATAAGAAATAAAGAAAACATTAAAAGAAACCCCTATATTTAATTTATTAAAGTAATTATTAAGAACACTGAACCTTCTAAAACTTATTAGAGAACTAGGCACATGTCAGCATGTCAAAAAGAAAGCCTGTAGGAGTCACCCCACACACCCTTAAATGCTCAAAAGCAATTGCCTTGTAACCAAAGCAGGAGCTTGCCCAACATTGGCCCTGCACAGACATCTGCCCTTGGCAGCTGTGCCCCTCATAACTCACCCAACCAACCCTGCTTTCTGCTGAGCAAGAGCAGCAGCACTGCTCTGATGGATTTGCAGGATGATGTCTGGGTAAAGCACTCTGGTGCCTCAGCTCTAGCTGTTATACATAATATTTACTAAGTTTCAGAATGATCATACCTTAAAATAATTTATTTTTTTAAAGGAAGTATATTTCTCCTTACAAATTAAAAAACATTGAGCAACATAGTTGTCCTAACTGCTTCCCACTCTAAACCAGGTAATAAATTCCTTCTGTTTCTTTATTCTTGCCCATCTTTTTCCTGGTGTAGGTAATTTTGTTTAACCACCGTGATGATAATGTTGTTTACGCTGGTGATGAAACCCATATCTGTTTAACACTGATGAATCAGAAAACCCTACAGCCACCATGTTAATAGGAAGAAGGAATTAGAAAAAAAGCTTGACTAAAATATTCTCTCACACTTTTAGTACACATACTCTAACCGTTAATTTATACTACTCTGATTCTGCAATTTTCCCTTACCCATAAGGCAGTGTGTGAATTAATCAGCCCTAAAACAAATACCTTTTACTTCAAATTATGGAAATAAATCTTTAAAATTTCATGCTGATGTGAATTTAAATTAGGGAGTATTTATAGATGAAGCCTTAATGATTTTCTTTACTCACTCATTCTATTTGTTTCTAAGTAAAAATTCCCAGCTCACTCTAGGTACTCACTCTGCAAGTGCAACAGCCCTGTGCTTGTGACACTGCTGCGTGACTGTAGGAGGAAAATAAAGTACCCTAGACATTATGTTATGGTTTTTTGCATTATTAATCCAGAGAACTAACAATAAAAGAGCAATACTCTCTTTGTAGCACAAAGAAAAGGAAAACCAAAATAGGAAGGCAAACAAAAACAGATAAGCAGATTACAATTTTTATAGAAGACATACAGCCCAATCTTCTTATGTGACCAAACTCCAGATGGATGAGTTCACTGTTGAAGGGGTTTAGCCAGAGGGAGGCAAATAAGTCTTGCCCCATAACTGACATTAGACATCAGAGCTCCTCGCGTCCCCCTCACAGCACTGCTGCTCCTCTCTGAACCCTTGTGCTCACTTGGCCAAAGGAGGACATGGAGAAGGGAAGCAATAAATCCCTAGAATAAAGCAATTAACTTTGAACTGTGATCTTTACGGTGGAACACACACGTTGTATTGAAGCTACACTACAAGGAAGGCTTTGTGAGAAACGTACAAAGTTGCATGCAAAGATAATAAGAAATCATTACTTCATTTTGGAAAATCACACTTGGTCACCAAGCTTAGTGCCCTATCATCAAAGCAGTGGTGCGGCTCAGAGCCCATAGGTCATCTGCTCTGTTTCTCATGAACAAAAACCAGAATTATTGCTTTCAGTCCCCTCTCCACAAAACTCAATAGCAGTATCTGTCAGGTACCAGACATCTATTTTCTCTTTGGTATACATCTTACATAAATCATGGAACAAAATGTATCAGTAAGAACTCCCCTTATGCTAACAAAATACTTGTAAGTTTTTCCAGGGATTCAGCAAAAGACAAGTTTTACATTAGCATTTTTTTCACATATTATTTGAAGCATGCTCCGAAATCTGTGAAAAATGTTTGACTTACATATTGAAAGCAAAAGTGCTACAACAATGCATTTTCTATTGCAAATTTCTAATACTCAATGAACCAGCAAAATTACTTTTCTGGCAGTCTGCATACTTAGAAGATGAGCTATATTGGGTAACAGGTGTCAAGATAGCTTCCACTATTAACTCTAATCAATTGAATTGAATAAGTCCTTATTTGCTGGGCAGACTATCTGAATGCAGTAGAAGGTCAAGAAAGCGACAGCATCTGTTTTAACCACAGACTGCGCAGAGAGACTGAAATGATGGCTCTAGAGAAAAAACCTGCTCCCCAGCCAGAATCATAAGAGTAGGGGGAAAAAAATGTGTATGTGTAGTTTGTGGCTCATGCTGTGCAACCACCTTCTGCTAGTACACATTTAAGATTTGGTTAGTCTGGTATGGACTGAGAGGTGGACCTATTGGGTTTAACACTCCCCAAAAGCAAAATAGCACCAGCACCTGTCAGAGTAAGGTGACCATTCTAACAGAAAGAACAGTCCGGCAACACATAAATGAAAGGGAAGGACCTAGAGCAGCATTTGAAGGTAGAGGCTTTAATGAACAATACTGGTCACGGGTTTGCTTTCCAAACCATGGGAACAATGAATAATGATACAGGCAGACTAGTTGTATTATGTTGGCCCTGGCCTATACTTAATTTGCCAGCAATAAGTGAACAGTTCATTTCACATGTACTGCCAGCAATCAAAAAAATCAACTGAGTAGATATTTCCTCTGTTAGGTACAGTATTGCTACTGCATTGGCTCTTAGCAATCTGTTGATCCTGTTAAAGGAAGCTGGGATCATTCCATAGTCATACTGTTTTGGCTTCTCACTAAACTTAAAAGAAAAAAAAAAAAAAAGGATTTAAAAGTCTAACATCAATCATTCAAGAAAATCACAGCTGATAGCTGACCTGAACAAGATAGATTCTTTTAATTAGTGAACCAGCTTTTTGAGTTCACATATTTAACTTTATACACAGTTTAGAACACAAAAATCCCACTGATTCCACTTAGGTAACGCTGGTCAAAAGGCTGAGGAAAACACTGATGGCGTTTCCAGACAGATTTCACTGGCCTTTATCAAACATACTGTTCATAAATAGTTAAGTAATTTAAAACCAGAAAGCATACTACTCCTTAGAAACTGAGTGCATGTTTTCCTGAGTACCATTCCAAAACCCCTTGGCAGTGCAAAACAGGATTCTTGCATAAGACATAACAGAAAAGCATTCCTTCTCTTACCCTGTGTCCCTATTTTATGTTTTGGGAGATCTGGATATACTGATCACCCTGTGGCTATGCAGATTCTTATTGTTGTTTCCATTAATACTAAAAGCACAGACAGAATTTAGCTGATACATATTCCCAGATTTATAAACAGAACTGAGAAACTTTTCATTATTGTTCTTGAAGCTCCCCCTCTAAAGACCAGAAACTTAGTTGACCAGATTAACAATTCTCTTTTCAGTGTGAAAGAGTGTCATGGCAAACTCAGTGGTATTCTTTTAAAAAAGTTCAGAGACTAGTTTATAAATTAAAATGATGCATTTAGGGAGTTATTTAAATTGGATTATTTTGTTCCATAGAAAAACCATGCTGAAGAACAATTCTCCCAAGGACCACACACTTTCCAAAGTCCCAGCATCCTCTAAATCCTCCATCTGCTAAACTGAACAGACTTCTACTAAGTTTTCATTTTAATTTCTTCATGATGCCTGTCATTGACACTTGAAGTAACACAAAGGAAAGTCTCTGGAGCTCAGATAACTCTTCAGTAAATTCCCATTGTGATGGAATGGATTGCTCGTCCTATTAATTCTTCATATTATTTCAGACTTTTTAAAATTCTTACTGTGGTTCTCAACTATTTTATCAGTTTAGGAACAAAAGCCTGTGATTAGTAGGTGAATCTCATTATTTTTTATTCTATCTTGAGGAATGCTTTCATTTATTTAGGTTTGGAGTTGTTGCCCCAATATAATCTTAGGGCATCACTTTCTTCCAAATTCAATTCTGTCTCAATGGAAATGAGTCAATTTCTTTGCTTATTATTATCAATTCAGTGTCAGGTGAGATTGCACTGATTGAAGTGAAAATAAAAGTTGGCATAAAATTTCAGTATCAAAGTTCATGTAAGAACCAATCGTGACATTTTTGCTCCTGTATTCATATTATGTATTCATAACCTCAATCAAATCAGGCCAATTCTACTCTTTCTCATTGTCAGTTAATTCAATGGAGTAGTATGTTTATTTGGGGGACACATCTTAGCCCAGGATTAGTTTCCCAGGTGGCTGTAGCTTCATTGAAATAGAAGACTAAAAGGATACGGAAAACCTGCAGCAGTAGAGAAGGTCCCAACCAGTCAAAGGCGAGTTGTTCTCAACAGTATGCTGCTTTCCTTTCATTCTCCTTAACAGTTCTCAAGTGACAGGAATTCTAGCCCTTGCCACAAGAAGTTCATCAGAAGTAACTGTTAGACAAAGTGTCCCATAACTTATATTCATTCAACTCTGTTAGACATGAATTTTCAGATTAGCTGCCAAAAGTCTCTATGTGCTTTCTGTTTATATCATTCAAGCAGTTCTAGGACCTGACATTCATTTCAGCTACACTGCTATATATCAGCATTAACTCAATGGAGATCTTTAGGTGTAGTTATGTCAAAATGATATCTACAGTTATTTTAATGGTTCTTGATACAGATCCCCCTCTTCTGCAAGGAAAAAGCTATCAGTTGCCTGTTCTTTTGTTTCCCATATTCCTCTGTACACACAAAAACCAGCTACAGATTAAAGAACTAAAGGAGAGACAGAAATTTCCTGCCCTACAAGACAGCACAGTAAATGAACACGTGCTTTCATCCTATCTTCCTGGAAATCAGAGGGGTCTGCTTAAGACTTGTATGTGTTTTATGGTCACAGTAGTTGCTAATCATGCCAAAATCTTCAAGAAAATGTCATGTTTATGCCTGGAGCTTGTGATTCCACAGGTAAACTTCTGAGCAGGTCCTCATCCCAAAGTGGTCGCTTGGACACCACAGGTAAAGGCTAAGTGGAGAATTTCTTCATCTGTTTTCTATCTCTGATTCCCTTTTAAGTGTTTAGCAAAACAGAGTGAAGATTCAAACTATAATAAACAAGTCTCACCCAGGTTATTAGTGATGTTCCCCTAATACAAATGCTGTTTTTATTAGCCATAGCTCCTCAAGACTGCCCACTGCAATAAGCAACACTGATAGAAGTTTCACCAGGAGACAGAAGATGAGGCTGTTTAAGACTGCTGGACATTTGAAATATTGCAGTGAGCTCCGCTGTGTTGCTCAGACTCTACCACAAATAAAATGAGTGCAAAATCTGTCCTCATACTGATGAAAGCCTATACACACAAGGGTTTGGCCTTAAGTAAGGCAACAGATTTATCAGTCTGAGGAGCTGTAAACTACCTGCTATAACCAGAAAGACACATAACACAGAGGACTGGATAATACAAATGAGGAGAAAAAAGACATATTAAACCAGCAACATTGACACTATTCACTTCTGTTTTTACATTAAACTTACTATTCTTTTTATTTCTTCTCTTAAAATGATAGTGATAAAAAGGGAGAAGAATTCATGAAACCCTTTTACTGAGTTATTTTTGGCTCAGTACAAATTGAAATGGCTATAGCACTTTATAACATCATAAGAAAAAAAAATGAGGATGCCTCTCTTCTGCTTTTCCTTTCATACCTAACATCTTCTCTAGCTTAATTTTGATGTTTTATTTTAGCACTCAGATCCAACACATCAAAAGAGAGATTTTTCTCCCCAGTGTATTGATATAGATGCTCCAATAAAAGTAATGCTGTTTGTTAGGCTGGATCTGTATCACTATAACTGACAGAAGAACTTGGACCTAGTTCTTCCTCATTGCACGCCACGTTGCATATGTTCTAAAGAAACTATGACAGAGGATTGTGCAAATCTATTGATTAATATAGCAGCCTTATGAATTTCCCTCTGCATTGTCAAGGACAAGAAGTAACATGCCCATCAGCTGTAAAGGAACACTGTTTCAGCAAAACCAAAGGAGCTGGGATTATTCATACAAACTGAGCATGCAGCAACAAGACGCTGAAGACTAGGTAGCATGGTAGTGTAAGGGTCGCACCCTGCTCCCTCCTCTAAAAATTGTGAGCAATATTAATGAGATCAATAAAGTGAGTCAAGACATGTCCAATCCCACGCTGTAGTTTGCTGGAGAGAAGAGTTTGCTAGTTCAAATGATGACATGCCTGGACACTCAGCTTGACAAAGCTCAGACATAGAAAACACCACCAGCGATCTATCATTGAAGTGTATCCACATGTTCACACAGCTGGTTTGAAGACCAGAACTGCATCCCTATGGCATCAGGTGGCCTAACTTTCACTTAAATATTAGCTCTAACTTTCCCATCCCCGGAGTGAAAAGCTCCATAAGATTAAAATATTGCTTTGGGAAGTACTTCCATAATTGCACAGCACACCAGAGCCTACTGCAGACTCCTGTACTTTGGACATTATCCCGCATTTTCTAACTGGAGTTGTGAATGTCAAGTGGTGCAGGTGGAGATAATAAAAGGTTGCAATGCTGCCAGAAGTGCCATTACATCTTCCTGATTGGCCTGTTGTAGAGCTACTCTAATCCAGATTTGTGAAGGGATGAGGGGAAATCAATCAGTTTCCTGCTGCTCTGGAGCCAACAGTTCTGATGCCCTGTCTTCTCTGCTAGTGTTAGTGTAAGATCCTCTGAGATACACACTGGCTCTCTTTTGACTCATGAATCGGCGTGGGAGCGCAGCAGGTTTTGTCACCATTCGTGTAAATACAAAACTGTCAAATTAAAATTTAAGCTTCAACTGAACTTGTTCCCCAAAAAAAATCATGTGAGACAACAACATATCCCGTTAGGTGTATATATCCTCTGCCAGCCCACTCTCCACCATCACAACTCCCATTGCTGCATGCCTAAATTAGCTTCTCTGGAAAGTAGTCATGAGAGACTGACATTGAGATGACATTGGCTGTCATCTCAATTAATAGTAAATTCCAAATTTCTCTAATTTCTTGACAAATCAATAGAATAAAAATACCTACAACATCAAAGTGACAGACCTGGATAACTTTTGCTAAGGCAGATGTGTCTACCATGAAGGTGGTTCTCCCACCACCAGACACCTCAGCCAAGGTTATGTACACACCGCTCCAATGGAGCTCTCTAGGGAATAGGTGTCTATCATCCAAGGGCACCCCTTTACATGTTTGTAACTTTCCTTGATAAATTGTAGCAAGGTGTCAAATTTTTTACTATTTACCAGACTCAGCTGTCACCTGGCAGAATTTTTTGTAAACCTGTAAGGCCACATGGATTTACACACTTGGTGAATCAGGCGTTGCCAGCTGTACTTATCACATGGCAAATGAAAAAAGGTTTTAGAACTATTAATTTCTTATTGTTTGCATTCCCACCTGATTAGAAAAAAAAACAAACAAAAAAATGCCAGCAAAACACATACAAAAACTACACACCACACGCATTGCTTCGAGATTAATGCTACTGCCAAATCGAAGAATAGAGCCCAGTTTAGGACTGAATTATAAGTGTCTGAAAAGTGAGTTCATTACGGAAGTGCACTTTAATGTGAATGGTTTCATCGCTCCTGTTTGCAATGCAGCAAACAGCCAAGATACCCATTCCTCAGTAAATAGCTGACAATATCAGCTATTCTGGCTGTTTCACACAGACTCAAGCTGCCCTTCCTAACCTATCCTGGAAGGCAGCAAAAAACCCTCATCATTAACTGAACAGTTACTCTGTGAAGTATTATCAGTTTCACTGCCTGAATGTTCACATAACCGGCTGATATTTTTTGAACCTATCACTAAAAATAAGGACTCTTGGTTACCTGGTCTTAGATACTATTTTGGCTTTCATTAACAATACAGTGTTTTCATTCCTTTAATATCTTGTCCAAAACAATACCCATAAACTTTTCCCTAGGAGATCATAGACAATAACTAAATCAGAATCAACTCTTCAGATGAATCAAAATTTGTCAGATCTTATCAGAGAAAAAGAATAAAAAGGGCCAGTGCAAGACTAAATAACTAAATAAAACAGTAAATCAGACAACAAAATTCTGAAGGAATGCCATTTGGAATATCAGCTCTTATCCTTGTACCCAAGTGCCTGATTCATGAACTATTACAATCAAAACCTTTTGAAAAGCAGACAACTGAGCCCCCCCCGCCCAGAAAAGTGGTCTATGGTTTTAGGTAACACAACCATGAAAGTGCTACCATAGAAATATTTTTTCCCATACTATGAAATTCCATCAGCACTCATTTATTTCCATTCAAAATGCCTGAACATTGGTACATATTTAAACACAAATATGTATCACCTAAACGGTGAAAATATAATCCAGGCTGCCTGGACAAATTACTTGTTTTAATACAATGTCAGTTACGTTTTCCTATCTGGTGTGAAGGTTTCTTGTTACTGCCAGCTATTTACCCATGTAAAATTTGGAAAACAACTTGATAACTATTAAAACATTTATGCTGAAGAGCTACTTGCTGTGATGTACTAGAAACAGATTTTTTTTAATGTGGGTTTTAACTGCACAATAAAAGCATTGGAAATATCCATCATAATTTGCTGCTGTTGTTTGCACTTACTGTATAAACTGAATATTAAACTCAAGATATAGTCTAAGACCCTTGCTTTTTCATAAAGTTTCATAAGCAGTAAGGAAAAGGCATTACATCTAAGAGTGCAAATTGCACAACTGAGCAAGGTAGTTCCCAATACAGCTTCAAAGTTGTGCCAGAAGTTTCATATCCATGGTGCATCCTTGCCTGATGGAGATAATTTTCACACTGAGGCCATTACACCTTCAACAGAGCAGGCGCTTCCCAAAGCCAGAGCAGAGGACAGACCCAGCGTCCAATGCTCACCCAAACAGCTTCTCCTCTGCCAGAGTACCAAGCATTTCACTCCTTCCCATGGCACCCAAAGGGCAGCAATTCTATAACCTTTCAAACCAGGATTTAAAAAGGCACACAGGCTCCACATGATGACATGAGCTCTATCAATTTTCCTTTCCAAATACATTGAATAAAATTTCATAATAAAATTTAGGGCTAAAAAAAAACATGATGCCAGTGACAGCATTAAATACAATGAATGGCATTTCAGTATTATTCACAGGCACATAAGCTGGCATCTTCATGAAAGGGCACTTCAGAGACAGACAAGGTACTTTCCCCAGGGAAATCGATCCTTCTTTTAAGTCCCAGATTTACTTTCTGCAAAATGGGGGAGATAACATCTGTCTGTATTTTTTTTTTCCCCCTGGAGAGTCTGTGAGAATTTTATCAACATTTGTACTTTTGAACTCATCAGTATCCTTTGAATAAAAGTAACTTGGTTCTAGCATGATGAGTGGTTTATATATGTAATGCATGAGATATGCTGGTGTTACAAGTGCTGTGACTGACCTTGGGGCACCCCATGAAGCCACCATGGGCCTCTCTGCACCAGCCCCATGCTGCATGCAGCGTGTCCCAAGCTGGGCACATTGTCCCTTTAGCCAACATCAGCAATCAAAGCAGTAGCCCTAGACACCACGTTGTCTTCTCCACAAAGGGGATTGCCGCCCCACACACATTTCACAGGATCCTCAAGAGGGCTCCTGGATCCCAGTGGTTTGTCACCTTTACTGGGTTGGAGCAAATGCTAGTCACAGGCTGGAGATAACAGCTCCATTATTCCAACAGTCAGCTCCGAAGCTGCAAAGTCCTTAACATAGTGTTCAACAGGATCACCCAAAGTCTTGTTCATCCTACTGATTTCTTTTAGTGCTTTTCTTGAAAACCTCACACTATTGGCCAATGAACTACAGCTATCTATGTTTGTCTTTATCATTATAACTGACAGAAGTATTTTGTCTTTTAAACTTGAAATATCTCAAATCTTGAGAAAAGTCATTTAGAGCAATCTGTGTAGAGAAAAAACTAACGATAAAAATTACCTGAATATGAACAGAAATGAATAGCTATAATAATAGGTGATCTATAACTGGAGCACATCAATAAGATTAGATAAACAGACTGTTATCTCAATGAATTTGTCTATATCGGCAATTCCAGTCTTCCTTCACCATATCTTTCTTGCAAGCCACACATATCAGTTTACACACACATGAAGCAGCTATTGATCTCTCCGGGAAAATGTGCTTAGATGGCACTTTCAAGGGAGGGAAAAAAAAAAATGAGGAATATAGCAGAGCTGCTGAAATGCCAAAATACATGACCTGCTGCATTGCACTCCCTGCACATGCACACTTGGTGGTTTTTAGTACTGGTTGTTACTATTTGAAGTGTAAACACTGTTATCAGAGTGAAGAAGCAAGCTGGAATATCTTCAAGGCACCAAAAGAAAAATATTTCTCCTAAAATTTGCATCATATTCTTTCCCGTTAGCTTGGGATGCAGTGGTTATACTGTACAAGGAGGGCGATGTTTAATTCCATTACAACCTCATGAAGCATGGATAGATTATATCAAAAAGGATCTTATTAGATTTTTCTTATATCTTATTGCTGGGAGTGGGGAATATTAGCAAAATTCAAAACCAGCTCCCTGTTCAGATCTACCCATGAGAACTGGGGGAAGGGCTGCATGCATATATATATTTGATTGCATATCTATATCCATAAATCTGTATGTAATTGTTTTATTAATTATTCTTTCCTATTAAGAGAAAGTATCCTTAAATTGAATTTCTTTCTAAAATAATTATTGCTTACTAATGTACAATTATCTTTTCATTGCCCATTGTTTTCTCAAGTCAAATTTTCATTAGAACAAAAATGCATGTGTGAAAGAGTTCTTGAAGCACAGTCAGGCTTCTTGCCTGGTTTTGTGCTAATTACCAGAGCTTCTTTTGTTATCAGCCTGGACTTTAATGACAAAAGAAGACAAGTGTAGAGTCTATTTGGCTTGAGCTAATTACTAACTATTCCCCATTCAATTTATGCTCAGAGGAGTACAATAATCATGACACAGTGCATTAGCTCTGTCCCTGGCAGCTTCTGCCATGCTGAGTGTTAATTGACAGGGCAGATTCTGGTCAGGAATAACAGTGTCTTAGACATGTCTGCTCATGAGCAAGCGTCCACAGCAATTTCTTCTGTACAGTGACAGAAAGACAGCCCCTTTTAATTTTTATGTAGGGGAATACTGGACATTTTTTTTTGTTGCAGATGAAAGTGGCATTGCTCTCTGTGACTTACAGTTTTTGTGATTAACACTTCAGCTGTACCTAGTTAGAAAAAAATCAACTAACCAGAACGAAGAAACAATGAACGTGACACAAACAACAATTATCCTGAATCCTTTTTAAAGTATACATTTTGTGAAAGTATAGCAGGACAACTAACTGAGCAGTCTACCTTGCACCAAAAGCAAAAGTATATGAAAGAATATGAAAGGATACATCTTTAGAGGCATAGCATTGACCTTAAAATACTAGGTTTTAAGTTTATGTTTTACTTGTAGAAGTATTTTTTGTAATTACAAAGAGAAAAGTAGGTTAAACTGGTGTTGGCATGAGCAATAGTCCATGTGGGATTTGTAGCTTTGGATCACTTCACACCAGGGAGGAAGGATATTGTGAAATGGTTATTTTAACTAAGTGCTCAAGGGAAGAGTGTTCATCAACACCAACAAAGCACTGGGAGCCATGCTACACTAAAGCACCAAGCTTGCCATTTATGCTTGCAAAGTTTACCTCCAAACTTGCTTTATTTTGTAACCTTCCATTTTTTAGAGGCAGAGTTACAATAGCAACTGACATACCATCTCAAAATTAAACATATTCTTAACTGCTAGTTCAGGGTCTCTTCATCCCACCAAAGTAATTAGTTAATTCACTTGATATAATGTCCTGCTCTTATCACATGACAATACTTTGCCAATTCAGGATTATTTCCCACACATCAGACATAGTGCCAGTTGTGGGTTTCCCATTTGACTATGCATCTGCTAAAAGAGTTCAAAATCCTCACTGAAAACACCTAAATATCATTTCCTCCATGAAGAGAAAGGTTCTTTCTTCTCAAATACATGCATAAAATCAGCTTTATAATGATAACATTGACAGTTACTTTCTAAATACATTGTGTTTGCATCAAGGTTTGACCATTTCCAAATTTAAAAAAAAAAAGCCTGTAGGCATGGAAGAATGTAAAGTAGGCCAAAAGTGAAACAATAGTTTTGACTATCCTCAATACAATGGTTGCTTTTAGCATTAATATCTATGACATAACAGCTACGCAGGTAGAAGGAGGAAAACTTGTGCAAAACAATCCACACTTGCTCCCACAGCTCTATCTAATAATTTTCATGATCCATTCTGCAAGATTATTTAACGCATTGATCAACATAGAATAACACTGGCTTGAGGTGAGTGACAGAAAAATACCTTCATAAAACAGTGAGTGCTGTTACTGAACTATTAGATCCTAAAATAGGTACAAAAGCCTTATTATCTAAACACTAACAGACACATAACCAAATCTTCCACCCGCTGTTAGCAAGGAAATCTTCTCCTCCTGAGGCAAAGTGTTTGAAGTCATCATTTCACCACGTGCTAGTGTCACAAAGCCGTGTTACGCAAGATTAGACAGATTTCGACAAATCAGCACAAACTTTCCCAAAGCAGCAGGGAGAACAGCAAGGGCAAAAAATTCTGCAGTGTGACCCTCATGGACTGAAGGTTTATTCTGCCTGAATGCTGCTCTCTGTAGCCTGCTGCGCATTGCAATAGCACCATTCAACAATAAACACAGATTCATTTAAATATATATCTGTATTGGGTCTGCATGGCAAGGTTTTGGTAGCAGGGGGACTTACAAGGCTGGCTTCTGTGAGAACCTTCTAGAAGCTTCCCCCATGGCTGACAGACCCGACGCCAGCCAGCTCCAAGAGACACCCACCGCTGGCCAAGGCTGAACCTGTCAGTGATGGTGGTGGCACCTCTGGGATAATGTGTTTAAGAACCGGGAATAGGGAAATACAGCAACTGTAGATGGTGAGAGGAGTGAGAATACACAAGAGAAATGGACACCAAGGTCAGTGAAGGAGGAAGGAAAGGAGGCTCCAGTTTCCCACACAGCCACTGGTACAGCCCATGGTGAGGCCAGCTGTCCCTCTGCAGCCCATGGAGGTCCACAGTGGAGCGAAGATCCAGCTGCAGTCTGAGAAGGACCCCACACCAGAGTAGGAGGATGACCAAAAAAGGCTGTGACCCCATGGGAAGCCTGTGCTGGAGCAGGCTCCTGGCAGATCTGTGGGCTAGTGGAAGGGACCTCGGCTGGAGCAGTTTGTGAATAACTGAAACCCATGGGAAGGACCCATGCTGGAGAAGTTCATAGAGAACTGTCTCCCAAGGAAGGGACCCCATGCTAGAGCACAGGAAGAGTGTGAGGAGTCCTCATGCTGAGGAGGAAGGAGCAGCAGGGATGTAGTGTGATGAACTGACCACAACCCTCATTCCCTGTCCCTCTGTGCCACTGGCAGGGAGCAGGTAGAAAATTTGGGAGTGAAGTTGAGCCCAAGGAGAAGAGAGGGGGAGAGAAGGCATTTTAAGATTTTGTGGGTTTTTAATTTATTTTTGATTAATCTGTTCTGATTTGATTGGTAACAATTTAAACTAGTTTCTTCAAGTCTGTTTTGCCTGTGACAGTAGATGGTGAGTGATGTCTCCCTGTCCTTATCTCAACTCATGAGCCTTCTGTTATAATTTCTCTCCCCTGTCCAGCTGAGGAGAGGGAGTGATAGAGAGGCTTGGTGGGCACCTGGTGTCCAACCAGGGTCAACTCAACATGGTGTCTCTGTAGAATAGTGTCTACTGTCATTTGCAAGCCTCAGGACAACCTTCACAATCTGACATTTCACCTCCCAGTGTCATTTTCCAGTTTAGTGCAGAGGCTTTCTTCAGTTTAGGAATAACATATTCAGTTCTCTGCACTAAACAGAATGACTGTCACAAAAAGAGTTATTTTGTTTCATAAAATTTTTATCTTACTTACACCTATGAAAGTGAAGTTAAAAGGACCACTGCTTTCCTAGGAAAACAATTTTTGTGAATTTCTGACAGTTCAAAAACTAAGCATTTATGTTTTTAGAAGTATATCACCAGCTCACTAATGACGGTGGTCTTCAGTCATACACAGAAATAGCAGTGTCAGGACAGCAGTCTCATACAGTTTACAATAATTTTCTTTTATCTCTCTCTTCTCATCCATGATGAAGCACTGAGAAGTTTCTCTGCACATTTATTTCTGCATTCACATTCATCAAAACCTGGACTTCTTTCAGGCCTCTTACTATAACAGGTGCGTTCATCAGTATACTAATTAATTTGTAAGTTAAAAGCAGAGACAAGAGAAATAACTAATTGCTATAGCTGATAGAGGTGGCATTTCTGTGAACTGCAGCCTCACACATCCCTGTAGCTTAATCTTTTAAAAGTGGTACCTCTTTTCTTTTGACGCAGCTGAACTATGCACGGCAGCCCCATTGTTTGACTAGAGGTACCGCACAGTGGGGAGGGAAATCAAAACAAATGAATCATTAGAGCTCTTCCAAGCGCTGAGACCTCCATTTTCCTAATTTACATGTCAAAAGGGTCTACAGTTTGAAGTAGTAAAGAAATCATTTGCTTTTGCTAGATAAGTGCTTTTCCAAGTAGCAAACTCAATGCCAATTCTGAAAAAATGTTCTGATTATCATTTCTTTCTGTATTAGAACAGGCACAAAAGACTTTTAGAGCCTCTCTATTGAAAGCTGTTCAGTATTTCTGCAATCTTTGACCATTCAATCCCCCATGGAACAGCAGGTCAACATGCTCAACTGCCTTGAATCCTTGGTAGAAACAAGGTGTGTATATGTTTGTAGGTTACAATACAATTAATAAGTTGGAATAAAAACACCTCCAAGAGGCACTGTGAGAAGCAGCACAGAATGAGAGGATTATCTAAATCTTGTCCCTTGAGATTCCTCCCAGAAAGTTTTTGAGGAGCAATGCTTAAGGCAACCTTAAGCATAGACTATCAGCAGGCTTCTGGGCAAAAGGATTGCTCCAGCCTATCACTATCTATTTGTATGATAAGTTTCTTAATTCTCACTGTATTTCAGCAAGACATAGTACTCTACAATTTGTAAGGGTCCATCAGTGGTCTTAAAGGGAGGTAGGTAAAGAAGCAGAGCATGTTCTCACACTCTCTCACACACAGAGTCTCACTCCCTCTCTGCCTTGGACATGGTATTCCCATACTGGGAACAACAGTGAAGTGACAGTCATTACTACAACCTTCCTTAAAATTCCCGGTAAGGTGCTCTGTATTTTGACAGAATAATAGGGAGCTCAGCACAGATCCCAGTATGATTTATGATATTTGTTTCTTATTCGTCTCGATAAGAAAAATTGTAAAGCCTCCTAAACCAGCCTTCAGCCATTCCCTCTTTAGTATGATCATTTCTTCATCACAGCATGCCAGGTTATTATTGCATGTTTTTCCATTAATTGAAACTCCAGGCAGAGGAAACAAAGCAGCTGAGGATTCCCACCATAGAGCACACAGTAACACTTCCCAGCAAATATCTGGTTTTCATTCTGCTTCCTTGTTCTAATGACCAAGCCTGTCATAAGAATATGTAATTGCAAAATAAATTCATTTCCATAAGGCCAAAAGGGATCAAAATTAGGGTGGTGGACTTTAAATTGTTGCTACTAATAGTTAAAGCTCCTGTTCTTCAAACATTGTAACTGTCAAAATTCAAGGTACTCATTAACTGTATCCAGGTAACTATAAAACTTTTTGGACAGAGAAGACATGACAACAATTATTTTAGAAAGTAAAGTAGTAGAAAACCAGAGTGGCTTAGTGATCTCCCTGTAGCTATCTTGTCAACTAATGTTGGAAAAAGGAAAATTCACAATATGAACTGAAATTCTGCCCTCAGATATAATGGAAAAAAAATCAAGTGGGTTCCCTCTATCTGGGAGATTATGTCTTCAGTCAGATTCATGTGTGTGGATGCTTCCTTTGTTCACTATTTACCTGGCACATGTAATGCGTTATAATTACCTCACAAATACATATTTGCATATAATGAAGTAGTTATGTACCTTGTTTAGTCACTCTAATTGAAGTTACCAAATAATTCAAAAATTAATTGCCTTGTAATTTGCAGAGTTTAGTTCTTCAGTGCCCTGAGTGCCCTAGATACTCTGTGACTATATATTACTTAAGTGGAAGGCAATATTAAAATTACAAATATTGAAAAAACATAGCAATCAAAGTAAATCTCTCATGTAAGCAAGGCCATCTGGTTAGTAAATTTTACATAACATTCCAATATCTGATGATTAATATACCAAATGAAATCTATCAAGATAGCTTATTTCAATAGACAACAGTTCCTTTAAGGTGTGTGCAAAGCAATTCAATGAAAGAAGAATTGTGTTCTTCGTAATGTGATTATCGCACCCTCTTGGCAGATGCAGTACTGAATTCCAATACAGAGTTCAGCATCTGAACATCCATTCAGAGGCTTGGAAAACCCCTCTATACAAAGCGTCCTCTTGGGTGGCCCGACATGAAAGCCTGAGGTAGACTGCAAGAAGAAACTCAAACATTTGCTTGTGTTTAATTTAGAAACAGCATCAGATACAAGCCAAAGTATTGAGAAATAGGGCTTATAAACACTTCTTTAGGAAATACAAAGTCATCTGAATTCCATTCTCATCTCTTCTACCTCAAGAGACAGCCTCTGTCAAAAGCAATGAGCTCTAATACAATTAAGTGATGACTTGGTGCATTTGGTTATCCTTGTTTCCTGGGGAACGATGGCAACTCCTCTCAATGTTCACATCCCATCTTGTGCCCATGCTAAATTTGGTGTTCACCACCAAGCGTGAACCTTGCCCTTAGTAATTAAAGTATCCACTTCAGCCTTTCATTTTCACTTCCAAATACATTTAAAGGTTTATCGACTGTTTCCTTTCCATGCACTGCATGGTGAAATTAGTCTGTACATTTTCACATCTGTATTCCAGCTAATAATTACTGTGTTATCCCATCATTTTTGCATTTGATTATGATGGCACTCAAGTGACAAAATAGCAGTACAAGTGAATCAGATGGTCTTTGTGAAGAAGACTGCTTTGCTTCTTCACAAGAAAACTAAACAAGTATTACTGGGAAATCTTGACACAGATTTAAGAAAATGTTTGATTTTGAGAACCAGAGATCAGCTATTCTCAATGTCAGTTAATTGCAGCTATGAAAAACAATAATATTTCCACCTCAAAGCTTTTCACATGCAGGAAAAGATAATCAATAAACCTTTATTTATTTTGTTCTGAAGAAAAGGAATAAGATCATGGCAAAGCACTGGCATGAAAAGTTTAAGTGTCTGGTGACTTGGTATGTTTAGAGGCATTCTAGTGCTGTTTATATACCACCAACAGGAAAAGCACAATGCAGATCTCTTTGTAGACCGTCTTCTGCACACTGAACGTATACAATACCTATGTTGAAATCTTACCGCTTAAAAGGAACTGACAAGGCACCACAAGGACTAGATACCTTAATGACCACAAATAAATTTTGTTGTGTACACAAACAGGAAAATACATTTCACACTACTGCAGAACAGAAGTCTAGCTTTTGTTGTTATTCTCACTAACAGTAAAGCCTGAAATGTTGGCCCATCCTGGACATATGGTCCTGGTGTTTAAAGAAGCTGGAACCTAATGCATAGTGGCAAACCCAGCCTTTGCTCTCTTGTTCTAAATCAGTCAGTGGAATATATTTCAGAAGCAGTTTATGTGTGCATAATATTCTTAAATCACATCCCATAGCAGATTTGGACTTGAAATGATTGTATATTTCACTTTGAATCTATGAATTTGGAACCTTTGAACAAGTCTTGGCAATTAACAACTCAGTATGTTCCAAGGTTACAGCTGGTGGAACTGCTTTCAAGTGATTTATTCGCCTTTTAGTAATACACCCATAGTTTTATGAGTATGAACTCCCACTGCATTCACACACTGTTTGGTGATCCATTCTTCTTATTATCGTGACATTGTCTGAAGGCTCATGGGAAAAAAATGTACTTGGAATGATGTGCACATCAGAAATAGCAAAAGGTTTTCGAACTCCGTTAATAAAGCACAAGTCACATTTATTTAGCTCCAGCATTTCTTTTGGTCTCTGTAGTCCCCTTCTCTTAAGAAAAAAAAGTTTAGTAATTTAAAGTTGGTCTCTGTTGTCCATCATGTAGTTCACAAACACTGTATCAATTTCATTGATGTGAAACTAAGCTCGAGGCAATTAGAGCTGAATTGGTTTAAATTCAAAGTACAAAAACAAATGCACTGACTTGTTTGTGTTTAACAGAGGCAAGATTTCTTTGGGAAACACAGCAAGGAAAATAAAACTTCTTGGAATTCTCTATTGCAACATTGTCAAAGAAGATAATGATATTAGAATTACAACTACCAAATATTTTCTGCAGAAAACACTAACAGAGTACATTCGGATAACTTAAACTGGATAAAAACTCCTTAGTGATGAACTTTTGACAATTACTTAGTTCCTCACAGGGAAACACACATGGATTTATGGAGCGATGCCTCACAACTAGACATCCATGGCTTCAGGGCAAATCTGCTGGGTTGATGTCTGGCAGGGAGGGACTGAGATTCTTGGGACATGCACCCCAGGTGAGCTCCTGCCTTCCTCAGCAGTGTCCTGGGGCCCAGAGCCATCTCCTCCCCATCCCTCTTGAACTTCATCAAGTCAGCAAGAACACAACAGCTGGGAAGCACAATTAATTCAGGGGAGAGAGTATTTTGGCACTGGCAAAGCAATTGAAATTGGAATAAAATTAAATAATTTTTTTAAATTTCATATTTTCAGAAATCCCAGAGTTGAGAAAAGATGGAATAAATCTTCTGCTTAGGGATCTGGTAACACCGGAGTGAAGTGACCAAGCAGCAACCAGGCCACATGCAGATCAACGTGACACCTTTTGTCTCCGGAGAACAATCAGACAACAGGCAAGTCATCTCAGCAGCTACTCATGGCAAACCAGACATGAGACTGTTTCAGCCATCCCAGACTACACACCAGCTTGTTACTTGCCTTATCTACAACATTCTGATGTGTTTCACTAAAAGTAAATGAGAACAACAGTCTCCTCCCTCACCTTTTCCAAACTAAATCCAAGGTGAGAGAGGTAAAGAAACCCATTTTACTTCTAGTTCAGCACTGCCTGACTCTTCTTCTTACTGCATTATAGGAGAATAAATTCAGCCACAGGAAAGGTATCCAGATCACAGCATGGTCTCAGGTCTAAGCCTACATTACTGTTCCTAAGGGAAGTGATAGCTGTACTGAATAATGTCAATTCAGCTAGAAGCTGCAGCTGCACAAAATGTACTGTTAACATATGCTAGTAGTTCTCTTTGTTTCACATTCCTTATGTCAATAAAGTATTTCAGACTCTGAGGAAGGGAATTTGGACTGTTTTGTTGCAAATCTAGTTAAAAGGTTTTCCTCACCTTAGGCATGTTGGAACTATAAGCCCAAGCTCACTGCAATTAGTTAGGACAACTATAATTCAAAGGATCCTGGGAAGGGGGGTAGGGGAAGAGGATGTTTAATTGTTCCTCAATAAACTGTTCCATAGCATAATTGTAACAAATCAAAACTGTTCTCACAGAAGGAGGAAGCTTTTAGTTTAAATAATGACAATTTGAGCTTCAAGAACCAAGGTCCTAGGAAACTGCAGTCTCAAATCTCAGTCATAGTACCTCTGATCTTTTCAAAGGCCCTAAGGATATTTATTCTATGCTGCTCAAGGATTCCTCAGATAGTTTGGCAGAGACAGCAAAGTAACCTGGCTTTGCCCTCCAAAGCCATATAATAAAGTGCTAATAAGAATTCCCCAAGTGCGTTATCAAGGTGTCAATGTTTCTCTGAGAAAGCTTTTATCTTAGTAGGCCACAATCTTTTTTTATTTTTTTTTCTCCTGTTTAGACAAGTAGATTTTCAAAGGAATTCACTTTAGTCTGACTCAGAGAGGAAAGCAAAATATCTAGTGATTTTAGAGAGAAGAGGCCACAGATACTTCTGAAAATGCTTCCTGTAGCCTGTATATTGTATGAAAACATCAAGGATGGAGGAATTCATTAAATATAGCAAAATCTCCTCAGGCAGAAGAGTCCTTGAACTACTCAGCATTACCCGCTACACAGGGGCAAGAACTTGTGGGCAAAGTGAAAAACTGTCAAGTGTCACAATTACCCTTAATATCACTGTTAAGGTGACATCTTAACAGATTACTTACAGAAATATTAAAAAACAAACAAACAAAAAACTTTGGTTTATGTTTCAGACATATTTCACATGCAAAAAACAAAATCATGCAATGGAAGTACCTTCATATTCAGAACAGAGCATATCTGAGAGGTACAGGGTATTCACTTCCAATCTAAGCAAGTCAGAATGCATTGTGATTTTGACAAGTTTGTCAAGTCTAAATAAAAATGTTCATTAATAAAGACTGAACAATTATTTTTGAGAGAGAAAACCACAACACATTACATTCTGGAAAAATGTCTAAAACTGTCAGCAGTTAATATGAGTGGTCTTTCAGAGGCAGAATTACTTCAGAAATCAGGAAGAAATCTGGACTAGATTACTGTTTCAGAATGTTGCTTATAGATAAAATTTTACCTGCTGGCTTTATATGGTAGACTAATGTAAATGTGATACAGCTGGGAAATTGAGTAAAAATAATAAAGTGGACAATTTCAAATTACATAATAATTAAAGAAACTCCTAATGCATTTCAGCTCTAAGTTCCTTCATGAATGCACCTAAAGATGTCAGTGATCCTTGCAGCACAGTAAAGTGCTAAAGAAGATTAAAAGAATGGCCAAGCCTGGGATTATGTTTCTATGGCAGGATATATGGGTGAATATTTTAAACTTTCTTTAGTGAAATCAGAAAAAGGAAAAATAAAACCTCCATACTTTTAAGTTATTGCTAGGAGAATAGTTCATGACAAGTCATTCATTCAATTAATTCCATTTTACCCTGTTCACAAACTGCCTGCAAAACACTTATAATTTTCTCAAAGGTACTACCTTCATTTAATTCAGTGTATAATTTCAATGTGTAACTTTTTGGCTGCAGATTGTGACGAGTGTTCAGTATTCATAACTTGAAAAGTGTTGATTAGCTCTGACTGATCTGGGGATGATTGATTCTTTGGCAGTGATGTCTGAACAGGAGTCAGGCTCGTCCACCGCCCAGCTACAGTCATTCCTGCTGTGCTAATCTGGCACTTGCAAATTACCCAAAGGCTGAGATGTGTCTGACATTTGCTTGCCAGTAGGTCAAATCCAGCTTTACAATGACCACAAAACTCGTGTTTAAACCAGATTGCAGGAATACAACTTTGCTTTAATGTTGCAGGTAGATAAGTACATGGCTAGCTTATACCTAAATGCCTATTTTTTTTCTCAGTGGAATTTAAGTTTGAAAGAGTAAAAGCTAAGACTAGCAAGATTTGTTGAAATCGGATAGCTTATTTCAGTAACTAACATCTCTCACTGAGAATAGCCAACAGCCCTGGCAGATTCTGGAACTGAACAAGGTTTCTGTTTTGCTTCTACTGACAGCTACCAGAAACCAGACCACTAAAACACAGTAAAGCAAATCAACAGTTTTTGTAGAAACCTCACAACCATACCTCACCAAAAAAATAAACATGAAGCAAATATTTCAAAGCAAAATCCTACAGCTATTTAGTAGTAAGGGCTGAACTGTGCAACTTCTGTTTAACTGCTTGCACAGATATGTCTGAATAACTTATACCAGTCATGAGTTTAAGAAATTAAGCATTTGTTATACAGTATCATCAGCTCATGAGTTTTCCTATTTTCTAAGCAGCAATCTCATCTGGAGTTATCTTTTTGAGTTGAAAAGTAGAGGATTTCACAAAACAGGCTTCAGTGAGAAAAGCAAACCCAGGCAACCCCCTGGCTGAAGTGCCTGCAGCCCAGCCCCATTGATCCTGTCACACAGGCCGTGTTGTCCCTGAGCTCCTCAGCCTCACCTCCATTGACCACCTACACTGCCAAGTTACCTGCTCTGAGATTTTGTATTAATGATCTGTTTGGTGTCTTGTCTCTGTCATATTACACAACAACTACAGCTTTTAACAGCCAAACTTTTGTTTCTTGGTCATCTTTTTTTCTTTCAGGATTAATTTTTAGTTTCACTATCCTCACTTTATGCTCTTCTATGTTACTTTTCTTGACAATCCATTTTCCTGCATATCTCTCATCTGACAGCATCAATGCCAACCATCTTTAACTCTTAGCAGTCCCCCTTTACTCTTGCAGTGGGCTCTGCTGATCTCCCATGCTGCAATTCTCACCCCTTTGTCCTTGTACCCAACACCCACCTTTAAATGGGCCTTCACCTGCTGGCCATCATCCATCATCATCTCTGGAAAATTTGCTCAGCCTCAGATCAGCTAATCGAGTTATATGATCTTTATACACACTCTCTTCTACTTACTTTACATCTCCACATACAAGATTTTAGAGAACTCCACGTCAGAGAACATCATAAGATCATCTATCTATATCTTACTTTCCTTATGGTTCTACCCTTAGATTTTCCCATATATTTGCCTATAGATTGTTCCTAGACAAACCACAATACTGGAAGGTTCAAAGATCAGAAGTCACTGAGACGAACAGTTCAATTTAATTGGCAAAAATCCCTGCCTTCCCCTAAGACTAGTGAGGAGTTTGTCCTGACAGTGTGAGCATGACACGTCTGCCAGGTCTGAAGACGTCTGTCACTTAGCGCATCAGTACGTCTTGTTAACCATCTGGGTGGTCACTCAGAGACACTTCAGAAGAAACTTTAAGCCAGCAAGACCAGAAGGCAACTGCTGTGCCTGCATGGCTGGGCAGGGAGTTCCTCAGCTGGGCATTTAAAGGATAGGCTTGGCTTATGGTCTCTGCGTTTCAAGCCCATGAAAGGTAACGAAGGAGGTCTCACAGAACATGGTTGCCATATTAACCATCTCAGCACACAGCTGTCCTTCCAGTTTCTGCATGCAGATAAAATGTCCTTGGAGATACCCTCCTTTGGGTTGATATGCAATAAAATGTCACAGTGATGCAAGAAATACCACTTTTGTATATGACACTACAGAGACGTATCATGTTGATGTGAGTCAATGCTTTAAAAAAACACAATCAATCTGAAGCAAGAGGCAGCTGTGTGTTGTTTCCAAGACACTGGCAGACTTCAAGAATTATCAGCCAAAATAAGATGCTTGAGCAAAACACCTCAATCTTGTAGGACTTTGTCTTTTCTAGATTAAATGTGCCTCACTTGGAGTAACATTTTACTCCACTGACGTTAGTGAGATTGCTTGCCAAGTGAAGTTATCATCAGGGCTGGCAATGGCATGTCATCACATAACATTCTGGCCCAAACAATCTGCTGTACAAGTCCTTCAGGACATGGATTATCTTTGGAGTTGCACAGGAGCAAGCACAATTGTGGCAAATATTCAAATGACTTTGGAAAAATAATTTTAGGGCACTTTTTAAAAACAACAAAACAAAGCTGTCTTCAAAGAGTTTCTGCTTAATGGTTTCTAAATATTAAATGCCCTACAAAGTCTCTGACTGGATACTCCAATACTTATATGCAGCTTAGCCGAGAGAGTAAAAAAAAAAACCAAATTGCACACATATGTACATTGCTTTTTTTTTTTCATTAAATCCTCTGACTAATCTACAAAGGATGAGGAAGGATTTTATGCATATAGTTCCCCTTAAAATCTGTGAAGTCTGAGTAATTAAATCAACACAACTTTTTAAAGTCTCAGGCTAAGAATTTGAAGCTGAAATTGGAAATATGTTTTAGCTCTTTTCTACCTCTCTAGTTTGGTCAGTAGAAAATTGGTCTAACTTTGAAATTATTTTTAAGAATATTTCAGACTGTAGCTTACCCTGAGAACTGATGACTTTCTTCATAGATGTTTATACACATAATGAACAAAAATGAACAAAATTAGGGCTAAGGCTCAATGAAGGTTGGAAAAAGATCTTTGACTTAGAGTTTAGGCATATCGCAGGGAGATATCTAGAGATATCACATTTAAACTGACTCTACTATTGAGAAAAAGCTTCTATATTATCACCAAGGCTTCATTAAAGAAGGTATTTCATCACATCCTTGGACTATTCACAAAGAAAACCCTGTCAAAGAGGCAGTTAAATATAACATCTTCATTTCTTTCCTAGAGTCTAAATGAAGAATGTGATTAAAAATTTAAAACCACAGCACAAGAGATTATTCATTTTATAACAAAGACAATATAAAATACATTGCCTTTGCCACAGAATATTTTATTAAAAGCTGTTTTATAATTAGTTTTACAGAAAACTAAAAACAAAAAAAAAAAAACAAAAAAAAAACAAAAAAACAAAAAAAACCCAAACCTAAATGCAATTGCTTTAATGTAATTAGTCCATCTTATATTTCAATGATGCAAAGTCTTGTCAAGCCATAAATAAGATCAAAATAGATTTTTTCTCTTCATTCCCTTTGCAGTAGTGATTTTAAATCCAGTACTTAGTATTCTTCTTCTGGTGAAATCTCCTCCTCCTTTTCTACCTACTTTTGTAAAAGCTTGGTGTTCCCATCTCTTATTGAAGTTGCTACTCAGTTTTAAGAATCTGACAAAAATACACAGGAATCTGTAATGTTCATATTATACTTCATTATTCAAATATATTAGGTGGTATTAGAACTTATAAGAAATTGACATTGCTGCCTATTTAATAAAAGCATTTTTAGGTTGCAACATCACTGTTACCACATACAAGCATTTCTGCTACATATGGTTCTTGTCCGAGCAGAGCGGTTTTCAGAGACAATAATGATCATGGGTTTTCTTCCAGTCAATGAAATCCGAGCTGACAATAGCATCCTTTCCAAGTTCTGCACCTTACCTGCTTCCACAGACTAAATTCTACTTACTTTTGCAGAAAAATACAGGCTCTCCAGGATTTTCATATGTTAAAACATGTTCTAGCAGAAACTGTGACAGGACTTCCCTGAAATAAAATGTTTTTTTTCCATCTCTAGTGATAATCTGCCTCATTTTCCATGAGTGTCCAGTCTGGGGTAGAATAACCTCCTTTGTGGGGTACCACAGTGGACTGTAGTACATTATTGGCTCCTGCTGTTCCTGGCAGGGCTTGGCTGGCTGCTGTTCCACAGGATCCTGCCTACTCAAAAACAAGGACCAAAACTAAAACAAAGAAGGCAGCAGCAACCTGCTCCACGTGTAAACACCACTGCAAACCTCGAAGTCCATATTTCTGAAATATCTGCAAATTTCCAAGCAGCTGGATGCAATTAGAAAACATTTTAAGAACAGAAAACTGCAAAAGCCTGGATAACTTTGACCAAGTTTAAATTGTATTATGTTTATAGCCAGCTGGACAGGTAAAGATGCAATATATAGATCTGTAAAATGTACTACCTTGCAAAGCCAACTGTTACAACTGTTAATAATAGCTACTTATGTACACAAACCATAAATATAGTCTTCCTTAAAACTGCATGCTACTGGATGCTTTGCTGTTCAAATATCAGTCATCCTGAATGCTACTGATTAAAAGATACATTAAATTACCCTGATGATTAGGGGAGATCTGCTTAGCATTTTTAATTCATTCTTATTGAAACTTTGGAGGCTTGCTTCAAGGAATAAATGAGATAGAGAAAAAATATGAATAGCTGTGAAACATTTTTAATATAACATTCACATCCAGGGTACAAGTTTATGTTGTGACCTATTTTTCTAACCTTTAAGAAACTATGTTTCTTAACAAGTTGGAAATTCAAATGTGACTCACTTTATAGGATGCTTGATCCGCTCGCTTTCCTGTGCTTCTCTAAATTATTGCATGTGGTCATCTTAAAACACCGAATTATGGAACTCTAAGATCCATTTATTTCAGAGTTTGTATGTACTTCCATTTCTAAGCTAAAAGGAAAAATTATTCCATAAAATAGAAATATCTTATTGAAATTCAAAAAAGCACCTAGAAAAGAATTTGTGGATTGCAAAATTATTTTGCTGAATGTTTCTTCAGGATAGTAATCCTGTAAGGTTCATTTTGAAAAGACAGCTCTCAAACCTTAGCATACTTTAAAAATGATAAAAAGTTGTCCTTTCATTGAAGCTACATTATGCTTTATTTTCTATTTTCAGTTCGCCTTGATGCTTTGCTATGGAATCTACAGTACCACTGAGGCCTTTAATATTACATCCCCCCTCACTCTTCCCCCCCAAAAAAACCCCACCACCACATTACTATAGCCTTAGAAGAGGCCAGTGGTTTCCTGGGTTTCCTGACAGGGACATAGTTTTAGGCTTAAATATCTGGCAACATCTCTAAGTAAACATGTATTTATTGATTTGCTTGGGCTTGAAACCTCAGTTTCTCTGCAAATGGGAACTAAAATTTTATCAAAATAGATGTTTTATTCCTTTCAGGTAGAAAATTGGTTTTCTTCCTTTATTTTTGTTGTTGAAAGGTGGATTTAAAACCAGAATTTTTTTTTTATACTCCACAGCAGCAGGTAAGGTCCATCTCTGCTTTCAGCAGCCACACTAATTAGAGGTATTCAGATTATTCCCTTCTTTAATGCCGAGTTAATAGGCCATATCCTGTCATCAGTCACATCCATGCAAGCCATCTTTAATGCCATTGATTTCTAGAGGATTTTCAATGACATAACTGAAAATACAATTTATCCTTTGTGGTACCTAACTTGATAACCTGTTTTCTGCCATTTTTCTCACTATTAGGTCTCTGGATACCAGTTAGCCAAATGCAATAATTAAGATGTAAAATTGTTTGTACTGTTGTAAGACAGCTATAGAAAGGTGGATCACACACAGATCTTTCTCTCTCCAGCAATAGCATAAAAATTCAACTGTCTGAAAAGTAATGGAATAGTACTCTTTTATAAAGACTTTCTGCTCTAACAACACAGAATTTTAGATAAACAACTATCACAGAACATTTGTTCTGTTTTCCTGTGGGCATATAATATCCTGTGGGCATATAATATCCTGTCACTTATGATAACCCTCTGAAACAGCAAAAATATGTATTGAAACTATGTTTTTTTAATAAGAAAAAATTAATTATTTGCTCAGACCCAGCAAATGGAAGAGTCCCATCATGTGACATGTGACTGCATACCTATATCTCCTGTGATCATCTCTGTCCTGCAGTGCAGGTGCAACAAGGTCAATGCATTAGCTCTGAATCTGGTTCAACACATACGAGCACTTAAGTGCTCAGTAAGGGATTAAAATCAGGTGTGCTGCCTGAAAATCTTCAAGACCACATGTCTAAGATTCCAGATAGATTTATTGCTTCTATCAGACTGTCAGATGCCTATAAATCCTAAACAAATATGTTGCATGGAACAAGCAATGGGATATGAAAACATAGAGGTTTCATCAGTAAATCAGACTACAAGGATTTCCTTCTTTAACCAGATCTATAGCATCACTCCTTATCTTCAGGGAGAAGTTAGAAGAACAATGGTAATAAAGTATTTCTTTTGAGGTTAATGTGAACATATAAGCTAGAAAGGATAAGTTAGTGTCTGTGTACATCTAGGATAAAGATTCCAAATCCAACTGAAAACAGGCTCCAGGTGATGCTCTCATCATCATACTTAACTGCACCATTTAAGCACTGTTTCCTTTTACAATTACTAATTTGGTATAAAAATATAATTTGGAACTACTTCCAAAGACAACTGGAGAAAAAAAATACATTAATTAGCTGCATTATTACAAATCTGAATGCCTGAAACAACTTGTGAATGTTATTCATGTTCCATAAAGCTTGTTCCCTGTCTCTTTTTTTTTTTTTTTCCTAATATGTGCTTCAGGCCAGTCTTTCATTTAATAATTTGTTACCAACCATGAAAATAAAATTTCTGAGTCATAAACTAATTGTGTGTGGACAACAATAGTTATCTTCACATCTTAATATAGATAGTTTAGAAAGACAAATTTAACATAGATACAATTCAAACTCCATGTGTTTTCATCGGTAAAATTTGAACACTGTTTACGTAGTTACAGGGATGGACAGAACTCGGACCTTGATTTAATGGCTGATGATCATCAGAAGTCATTGCATAGGTCACCTAAATCTGAAAATAGATACCTTTCTCTTTTTACTGACTTCAGGGTAATGGCCTAAATTGTCTCTAAATAGTGGACAGAGATCTGGATTAATCCAAGTCCTTACAACATAATGACTTTTGCATACTACTTTGCCATATCTATTGTTCAAGAGAAAAATCTGTGTTTATTGCTTCTTTGACTGTGAAAGGAAAACTCACTGGGGATTGCCTCTCCAAAACAAGAGAAGAAATCTGTCCTGCTCGAGTCTAGTGCCTTATTCTGTAGTCCTTGCTCATGTGAAACTCTAAGTGTTTTGCAACATTAAATCTTGAGATAAATTCGATTTTCATGAAGCTAGACTCTTCTAGGCTAGCAGTAAATTTGGACCAGTGGGAGTTTTGGCTTTAGAAAGGTTTCACAGTGAGTTGCTTAATTAATTTCTAATGAGTTGCACAGTGCTTTTGCTGAGTAGATGTGCGTTCATTTTTTTTTCTGTAATTGTGAATTTTCTTGGTTCATAGCACAACTATTGTGTCCTTTTGATGTATAATAGACATATCAAGTCATAGAGGCAAGCCTGGAACAATCTGGTTGACTGTATTTAGGTATGCAACCAAATTGGTTCTCCTAATATTCATTATGACACTTGCACCAGATATGTAATCTGAAGCCTATAAAGAAAAACATAAAATTCTCTCACAGACTTTTCAAACTACATTCCAAACTTCATCAAAGTGTTGCCCTAAGGAGCTAATAACCAAACTTCACCATCCTTATACTCTGCTCCTATAGGACAGTGACTATCTTATGAGTTTTCATACTATGAATTAATTTCTCAATCCTTAAACAATCTGTTGACTGTAATTTGACATCATACTCTATAGGGGACAGCATAGTCTTGTATTTTCCCTTCCAAATATTTGCCTTCTCTAGTGAAAAATAAAAAAAAACATAATTTGTTTCCAAACAAATATCTTTACTCACTAGAAATCAGGTTCCAACCCGCATACTGTTCTTCATGGTGAACAGAAAGTACATCAAGCTGTGACACTGATGCCATTTAGACCATCTAGAATTTTACTCAGTGTGCTTGAGTAACAGAATTTGGCCAGTTGTGATTATGTGCAAGGCCAGCAGTCAAAAAGTTCTGAATCTGCCCAGGGTGCTACATGAAAATACAAAAAAACAACCCTGCCATTGAGATTGGTATCTTAAGACTCAGCAACGGGTTTATGAGCTGTAGCAGTTCCGTATTTTTGGCACTTACTGCTACTATAAACCTGTGAGAACAGGAAAGTCATTCCAGTCTTTGGCTGGTAAATTACACTAATGCATAGGACTAGAAATAACTCCAACTGTTCCCACTGGTTGTAAGATATTTTATCCTTGATATCATAGAAAAACATGATTATTTTCACATTTCACTCAACAGATGAGATGTGAAATGAGTGTCATGGATGATAAACGCCACAATGGATGCTAAGTCTTATGCTATGTAAACCAAAACTACTCAGCTCACTACTACACAAAATTAACAATTAAAATTACTGTGGAATGTGGGTATAAAACAAGCACAAGTTCAGAGAGAGAAAGGTCATTTCAGAGGAAATGAGTTGATGACAGCAGCTGTCCTGGCCAGCAGCAGCTGGGTGAAGTTACCTGTCAACTTTGATGGGAAATCCGGCCTGTGCATAAAGTACTCTTATTCTTGTCCATTTCTAGAGATGTTGAGATGAGCAACAGCACTGTACAATTGAAACAATAATTTGGTTTGGTTTTAGTGGAACAAATAGAGGAAATGAGAAAGCACAGAGCTCCGAGTTTTGTGCAATGGACATTCACAGAGGGCACTTCACAGTGATTTCAGTGTGGTACGAGTGGTCTCTGACAAATAAAGGTCTTTCATCCAGAGCTAAGGGAAAGGCCCTCACTAAAATACCAGCTACAGCTTTATACTCTTGACTTTCTGAAATGAAAAGTCTCTCAGAAATGCATTAGTCACACTGTACTCCTGCATGACTATAATACAGATGGACTAGCATACTTGGAAGAAAAAAAAAAAAAAACCAACAACCAAAACCAGGACAGTTACAACAACAAGAAACAGGATAGTGCTTTGTTAACTGTGCCTTCCCCTCCCAAACCTCCCTGCTGTAATAAAGAGCATCTGCTATGAATAAGAACTAACATGTTACTAACCAAATTCCAGTATTGATGTAGGCATGATTAATACATACCCTCAAATCATGGCATTAGCCCCTTAAATGGAGCAGAAATAATAACTCAAAATGCTCAGGTGTTCTCTACAGCAGGTGGATATTGTTTCAGCTTTCACTAAAAGCAGTGCAGTGCTGCATTACAGGTTCATCTGGGCTTGACTCTTCCCTTGCTATTGCTACTGAACAGGTAAATTAAATAGGGCACTCCTCGTATCATCAGAACTGGCTGATGCTACATGCCTCCAGATATTACATGCTGGGTTCTGTAAACAATACGTTCAGTGTTGAGTTTGCAGAAGCTGAAGCCATTTCATTGCCGCTTCTATAGATTTTGGTAACTGTGCTGTCACACACCTGCATGCTGCTGCTGGAGGAAGGGCAGAGGAGGCTGACTGCTGTGTGATTGTCTTTAAACTAGGCTCTGCTGTGGCTATCCTGAGATTCAAAACCAAATTATTTCCTTTTTCATTGAAAAAAAATGCTGTGGGCTAGCATGTAACAACATGCACCTCATAGCTGCATGATACTAAACTTTCTCCTAATATGGAAGGGACTCCCTGCAGGTTCTTTAACCTTATAAGACTTTGATTTTCATATTCCAAAACTGACCCAGTAAGAATAGGGAAATAGCTTATTCTTAAACAAAAATGAGGCCCACAGCCTTTGCTTTTTCCCTGCAAATCAGACACCTCAGTGATGCATGACTGCAGACACAATGCATACCATGATCTAGGAACTACATTACTCAAATAGAACAGAAACACTTTCTATAGGAGACAGAAAGAATGAAAAAAAGATATCAGAAAGAAGGGAAAATAAAATGTAAAATTTTCTGCTCAAGAAATGGTTTTTTACCAGCTCTTCAAAGTTCCAGCAGTTTCTAAACTCTGCCTGCAATTTGAGAGACTGCACATTTTATGGAAACAGCTCAGCAGGGTGAAAGAATATTTTGTGTTTTTACCCCTACTGTATGCAGAATTCTCATAATTCTTAAATGGGAACTAAGTCAACCAACAGTGAGTGCAGCATGGGGGGCAGATACTGTATGTGTGTATATTTTATTTGTATATGTATAGGCAGTACATATATATATATATAAATATAAATGTATATGTATAGAACTGTTTTGAAGAGCTATCTGCTTGATTATAAAGCAGCAAAGTGTTGAAGCAGGTACTTTAAAAAGTTTTCATTGAAATACACTGCAGCCAAAGAATAGTTTCCATTAAACAGGGTGGAAAGAGATATTGGGTGAAGTAATGAACAGATACCATTGTTGGTTTGTGAGTCAGAGATCAAGAGGTTGGTGTCAGAATTTTTGTCTGCTTGGAATAATAGCTTCTTACTTTATATATGTGGAAAGGAATAAGTGCCTTTTTATACTCATAAGATTAGCTTCGGATTTTCTGTGATGAGAAAAAAATTGCTTTCTTAGAAACGCTGACTGAATTTGCTGGCTTGTGTCATCTTCAAACTTAAAGTATGAAAATTTTTCTGAAGAATGCACATTCTAGGCAGCTTAACAAAGGGTTTGAGTTTCCTCTGCAACATTTACAGAATAACTATGAAATCCTCCAAACTCTCTCAGGAAAGTTTGGGAGATACCTTCCTTTTTCAATATGTTCTTCTTTCTCTTCTCCACTTCTAACTTTTTAAATAAATACAATTTACTTGCAAGCAGGAATCTACTTGTAGTATGCTGAACCTGAATTTTATGACCATACATAATTATGGTAGGTGTATAGATCCTGTAAGCTGAGCCAGACAGATTTCATTACAGCCATTTTTCAGTATTCTAATGAAAGGGCTCTTGAAGTAATGAAAAACTGGTGTCTGATGGGATCTCTCCTCACTAGCAGCAGTATTTAGTTAAGCTGTTAACACTGTTCATGGTAAACATTTTATTTCCTTTTCATCTCTACTTTTTTGGTGTTTGGTCAGGACCCATGAAAGGACTCAGGCTGAGTCCTGGAAAGAAGACTTCTCTCCTAGTAAGTGAAGTGCAGACATTGGCCATGCTGTATTTTATGCCTTGGCACAGACCCCAAGGATCCCTGGTATGAGCAGAAAGTCAAGCCAGGCCTTACAGACTTCTCAGATTTAACCTCTCCTCTGAGACAGTCAGTGACTGCAAGAAGTCAAAGTCTGTCCCTTCCTTACCATTCCCAATTCCATACTCTGCAGATGATCAGCACCAAGAAAAATTAGGATTTAGTGGGATTTCCAAAAGGATCCAAGCGCTCTACAGACACACATCCATGTACTTCAACGTGACTCTCTTGGGAGTTTTTGGCACTTCCTTTTGGGGTTTTCAATACTTTTGCATCTAGTGGTATTGCTAATATACACAAACAACAGATGACATTGGTGGAACAAGAAACAAGTTGAAGTGGCTATTTTCTCTGTCTCCCAAGAAGCAGGACCAACTACTTGTGCCAACAATTTGAAGCAGTTTGGAAAGAGGTAATTGCTCAAACAGCAAGAATCCTTTTGGTACTAAGTAGATTCTTGTGAATTTTAGAACTGACTAAAAATATCTGTTGTTGTCTTTACTTACATGAGAGCACTGTAAGGCTGCGAGTTAAAAATTGGGTGATCTAAATTAGTTTTCAGTGCACACTAAGTCATTTATAAGGAGATGAGACGTTCACAGTTCCACTGACGTCAGTAGCACTGAAGTATGTAGCCCTTTAAAAAAAACCAGAACATTGTGCTCTGGTGTCTGCCTAAGTGTTTGTCACAACATTTGGGCCCTTTAAGCCCACACAGAGTACTTAGAGATAAGAGGCTCTGTATCCTATTAAGCTGCCCTTTGAGCCATGCAATTTTACATTATTTCCCTGTCATTTTTTCAGGCCCCTGAAACCAAGCTGAATAGCAGAATCCAAATATATACAGTAGCCATTATTGGCCAATATAATACAACAATCTGTCTTTGTTTAACTGCAAATTGATTCTAGAACTGAATTATTTGTTTCACCGCAATAAAATAAACCAGTGTAAATCCACACATGTTTCAGTAGAACAGAGCACTCCTCAAAAGACATGACCAGTTCTGAAACCCTCATCCCACCTTTGTTTATCAGATCTCAATTTATCATCCCTCCAGAAACTCCTGCTTTCCCATGTTTTGCCAGGGAGGGATGGGATGGTTGGTGGGTTGCTAAACAGATGATAAGGTGTAGTTGACCTGGGAGTTTGGATAGTTTGTTTAAAGAAACTCTATTCAGTTTTGCAGTGAAATTCTGTCACCTGACTGCTGCTGGCACATAGCGTGTGAAACAGCTGGAATTTTCAAAGCTCCTGTTTAGCTTTGAATTTAGGCATAAATATAGGCATGGATATATGCATAAAAATTTGCCTATAAATAGGCAAACTTATCTAAAACATACCTGATGTGTACCCTAAGTATATTTAGATAAAGTACCCTGAATACACTTAGATAAAATACCTTGATCCAAATAATTTTTGGTCAGGAAAAACAAAGTGGCAAGCACAAGAGCCCTTCTTTTACTGGCAGCCATGGTTTACTCTACAGCACTAGTGAAAGAAAGGCTCAGACAACCATTTCATACAACCATATGGTCTTCATACTATCAGAAGAAAGTTTGCCATAATTTTTCAGTGTATTAACTGTTTAGATTAATATTAGATTGAAAATAAAGTAGTATGCTTGCCTTCATACTGTACAGACAAGTACTGATAACTCTGCAGTCAAGAGCTTAAGTCAGTTCTAAGTATTTTGAGAAACGATATATTGTAAAACAAACAAACAAACAAAAACACCACATACAAAACTTGCAGATCAGATACAGAGTCTCTATAATTGCGTAACATGTATCCATTCTCAGACATACATGGTTACTGGAAGACACCTTATTGCTCTTAGCGCTTATTAAACCTGCTTGGGCCAAGAGCCTCTGCAGCCTCTGTAATTCAAATCTTATAGTGAAGACATGATTATTTGCTCACATAAATTGCAGCTTAGTTTTCTCTTTCCTAAAATTTGCCAAGTCAATGACTTACAGAAGTTAAACTTCTATTAATTTTTTTTTTTCCATTTTGAAACTAATGCCAGCAGCTTGAATTTATCTCAGTAGGTATTAACTGTAAAACCAAGTGGCAGAGCTTGAATACCTTCACTTCAACTGCTTCACTATTCATCATTTTGGCAGCCACACTAAACTCGTGATAATCAAAACCTCACATTATTATTTTATGTAAGTAGAGATATTAAGAGCTAATTCTACTCGTTTTTACTGTATCAAGATAGGATCAGGTGCAGCCTTCGAAATGAATATTATATCTGTACCTCCTCCCAATAGAGGAGAGAGGGGAAATGTATCCTCTCCCAGCTCAGCATTTGCCCTTGCCACCTGCCTGTCAAACCTGGAAACTGATCGCTCCAGTCTTTGTACACCTAAACACTCCCCTAATCAGCTGTCAAAGCCTTCAGCTGCTCTCTCTTCTTTTTCTGCCCCAAGTCTGCATTTCATATTTTCCATTTAAAAATTTGCAAGACCCAAAAAATCCAGGCATTTCATCAATTCCACAAGCAAATGTACTATACTGTTCAACTTGAGAAACAGGAAACAAGGTCATGTTAACTACAATGGGTAGTGATAGTCTTGGGAAGACAATTTACGGGAATAGCGCGATACAATCCTGGGACATGTGCAGAATCCAAGTGTTACAGGAAATTTGGATCCTGTCCTTCCTTCCTTCTGAGGGTATTTGAGAAAGGTTTCACCCTCCTCTGACACCACAGTCATCCATCGTCTGTGTTTGCACATCAAGAAACACCACCCTACCTTATGCAAGAGTTCAGAAAACAAGCTTGATTTTTTAGTATGTAGGAAAAGGAGCAACTGTTAAATGAAACAGCCTCCAGTGACCTAATTCAAGAAAGCTTTGTCAGGTGATAATCTTTCTCACCCTTTATATGTCATTCCCTGAAGAACGTAAGTGTTCAAAACAATTTAGAAACATTCAGAAATGTGAGAGAAGCTGTCCTCCTGTGTGGCTCTGACAAAGATTAGAATTCCCAATATAGTCACTGGTTGCAAAAGTGCTCTTAAGCTGCTGTTTCACTGGGTTTACATCTGAGTGCCACTAATCAAATTAACTGTGATGGCTGCAGTAAGCTGTTTATAGAGATGAAAGACCTACCAAAAGAAGTTTCTGTTACAGCTTATGAAGCTGAATACTGTTAAGCAAATAAACACCCACTGCATGGAAAAATCTTGACTTTTATTCTTTCTGCTCTTCCTCGCTAGAGAGTTAAGTGTACTTAAGTGTTCTTGTTATGTCTTGCACAAGCCCAAAATCCCTCTTCCCATCATATAACTGTGCTTTTTTTCCCCTGAAAAACAGAAGCACTTAGTTTTGTTGTCTCTCTTAATAAAATATATCATATGAAAGGTAATACAAGCAGTAAACTTAATGATTTAATGGAATATATTATTACAGCATGATGGTCATGTCAAGCTGCAAGCTCTTCCCTGTGGTGTAGTTAAAAACAGAAAAAGCAGTCAGGAGACTGTTCCAAAACAGGAAATTGCAAAGCAGGCACTTTCAGCCTATCAAATCCTTGTGAGTCTGAAAATGAATATCAGGCTGTGGGTGTTTGTGGAAAGGATCAACTGTGCCACAGAAAAAAAAGAGGTAACAGAGCAGCTACTGAGATTACACAGGAGGTGCCTCATACGCAACCAATTTCCTGTAACTACAGCAAGTGGAGAAGTCAAGGGAGGGCACCAGAGGCATCATCATAAACCGATAAAGATGGTCTCAGCCAGCTCTTTAGCAGGCTCTGGAGCAGATGCCCAAGGATGACAGACTCGTGAGCTCTCTGCAACCACACAGGTCTTGCAAGGGCCACTCACAGAGGATCTTAACTGACCTCCTCTCAGTTCACATTTGCCCATTTACTTTACTTCCTCATAAAAACAACTGACTTCAGTGTTAGCCGAGGAAAGTAATACTAACAAAAAAGTGACGAAAGAATAAATATTTTCTTATTAAAAGTTATGAAATCTGTCTCCTCTCTCCATTTTCTCATTAATACATCAGAAAGTTACAAAAAAGAGTTGTATTTTTAAAATATTTAGTACCAAAATATCTGTTCTTAATTTGTACAGGTCAGGCTAGGTAGAAAGAGGGAAACAAAGCCTCAGACTGCTGTGTGATCCCGCAGTCCTTGCATAATAAATACAAGATTATACTACCACTAGTGAGTGCCCATTCTAGCACTGCTACACAGCAGGCACAGTGCTGACACATCCCAGAGGTCCTTCTAAATTAGGTTTAAGAACCCTCCTGACAGGAAGAGTTAATTAGCAGTATTCATAACGTCAGAGGTCCCTTCCTTTGAAAGTATCCCAATTCTCCTAAATAAAAATGTAGTGTAAGGTTCCTCTGGATTTCCAAGCAGAGGAAACTGTGTTTTCTCACCTTTTTTGTATTAGGAACCATTTATGTATCCATTAGATGAGAGAAAACTGCAGTTTCCTGAAGGACAAATCTTTTATTTTTTTGTTCTTCTTAAAGAGTTTTGAGCACTTATACTCCCAATGAGAAAGATGTGGACAATATGTAGTAGAATTTTGTGCCATCATTATATCTAATGATAGTATCTTATGATCCAGTCAGTCAAATGACTACCAAGTTTCACTTTTATAATCAACAATGAAGAAACATTTCATCTTCTCACCACTCTGGCATCTGACATTCTGATATATTCTCTCTTTTTTTTTCTCTTTAGTTTTAGCTTTTCAGGCTAGCAGTGGTAGATTAATTTACATTTAAAAGTGGTTCTCTGTAGACTTCACAAAAGTGCTGATACTTTTCCAGTTCAGCACAAATTTCTAGCAAATGATACTTTACAAGAAGCTTCCCTTTGATCATTTTGTTGCATAAAATAATTCTGTTCCTATCACTCATCTGAATACCATCACTTTTCTGTAGTTAAAGAGAGCACACATGTCTTAGGTATATGCTTTGTGGCTCTTGGAAGAATAAATTTGTGATTGAAAATATTACAAACAGTTGTATTAGGAGATTAGGTTAACTTTTTATTTAAAAGTTCCAACTTGTACTTAGCAAATACAGAAATACTGCTAAGCCATCATTTAACCAGCTCAATAGCTATGGATATCATATTCTCACTTTATACATTATGCACCAGATTAGCTCTCAGTGGTCAAGTTATAAACATTGCAAAAGCATAAACACATAAAGTGGGACAAAATGATTTTAAAGCTTAGCATGGAGAGACATGAAATAACACAAAATTTCCTGATACAGCTTCCTAGAAACTGACAGTATAAATTTGGTCAGATAACTTTCAGAAGCACATTTATTTTTATTCAGTGTAAATAGTCTCTGATATTAGAGAGAAAAATCTTTTCGATAGAAGCTGGCTTTTAACAAAGCATGTTTTAAGCTTCATACTAGAAACATATTATTTGCCTTGAAACATGATGGCATTGGATGTATCACCCTGATGATACATCAAGACAGTGAATTCTGAAAAGGTGAACACATTAGTAAAAATTACCTTTAAAGACCAATGTTTGCATTCATATGCACAACAGATGTAAAACAGATGTCTTAATACTTGAGCTACTACTTTAAGTACAGGCATAAAACATTTTGTGCATGTAAAATGACATGTTACAACAACAGTCATATTAGTGCAGAAAGCCACACACAGACCTCACTGCTGTCATATTCTTCCCAGATGCTGCTCTGCTACTAGGATGTGTCTACAGCCTGTTTGAGAAAACTGGGTGCTAGGGCAAGGGGAGACCCGCACACAGAGCTGGGTGGAGGTGGGAATGGAGGAGCGTGTGCAGGGCTCACCCTTCACTCTGACCCGCATCAGCCCCACGTTCTCTGACAACCGCAGCTGTGCAAGAGCTGGTGGTGACTGTCTTGCAGTGGGACTAACACGACCTATCGTGAGAAAACACCTTATCTTAACCAAAAAATAATCAATTCTTACTAGCATGTTTAGGAAGAAAGCAGCTAGACCTCCATAGATATTAGCAATGTCTGATTTCTTGCCAAGAAGAGTTGTGAAGTCTTAGCAGGCAAGCCTGCAGTGATAGGGAACACCTTGGAGAAGACTTTTTTCCTACACACCTCCTAAAGTCTGTAAAAGACCCACGGAGACTTTCAGAGTTCAGTGACTACCTCTGTCCCTCCCTTGGCAGTCAGATGGAGCAGGAGGGAGGCAGGAGGAAACAGCTCTGCCACTCCCAGTGCTGGCTTTGCTGCTGACGAGGGCAAGCAACACCCACCGGCACTGGGCATTCTGTGCCTGTGCTAGCCAAGGGGATGCTCTCAACTGCCACAAATACGGGACATGCAGAGGAGCTGCTCCCTCTTGCTCTCCTCACCACCCTCACATCAGGCTCAGCAGTGGAGCAAGTGGCTGCAGAAGGTATTTCACCCATCAGAGCCATAGTGCCCCTCATGACACTTTTCAATGTGTCTGTGCCTCATCTTGGCTAAGGTCTCTGTCGATATATCACAAACAATCCTGCAGCCGTTGCCAGGATGTGACCGGTTATCTGAAGCCTGCGTTCATCTGATCATGTGAGTGGGACTGGCCCACGGGGACAGCGTAGCTGGAACTGTGATTTTGTGTATGCCTGAATATTATACGTGTGATGGCTCCTTTCCCCTCTGAGCCTGCACACCTTAAGGATCAACCAAGGCCCGCTAAAGTCAGACAGCCTCTTTCCATTTCCATAAGGCTTTGGGTCTGCTCTTTAATGTACTGCTGATGAACTGTGTTAAAAATACATATGCTAAGCTTTCTCTAGCTTAGTCAGTATAAGCAATATTTCTTTTCATCTACAAATAAAAGTTGTTTTGCAGTTTATATGTTTTTGTAAAGTCCTCACTGCACATTGAATAGCTGCTCTCTCTACCAAAAGGCACCACTATTTGTCTTGCTAGGTGTATTGTTATTTATTGCCGGAGACACCAGTTTCATTTTTTGATTAGGGAAATATGTACGTGTTGCTACAGTTAATAGGCCAGTTTTACTACACAAGTCACACAGGAAACAAACAATATATTAACTGTCCTATTGAGCTACACAAACAGTGCAGAGTGTTCCATTTTTCAGCATCCTCAAGAAGTGACCTTGCTATTACGCTAATGATGCCTGAGTGAATATTCACTTTCAGGTAGTAACAACCCTCAAAAATAATTCTTCCAGTCCAATTATACTGCCAGATTACAAAAGGCCTTTCAGTGAAGTTTATGGGCCAGAATCTTAGTCACTGTAAATAATTTTAACTCCATAGGTTTCAGGAGGAGTAATCCAATTTATATCCTGGAACTACCTCTCTATTCTGTAAACCCTGTATTAGACGTTATGTAATAATTAAGGATGAAGGAATAAAAAAGTCAGACACCCGAACTTGATTCAGGCAATGACTTTGCATTTCCTGAAATGAGGATGAACAGAATCAAGCTCTAAGAGATTAGTTATAACTAGAAGATTAGTTTGGTATAATAACGCACACTTAGCATAACACGGAGAACTCTTCAGTGCATTTTGAAATAATGCATTTTAAATCTGCCAGTTGCCTCTGGAGGTCCCAGTCCTGCAAAGCTCACTCATGATTTAACTTTATGTACTATAAATAATCCCACTGAAATCAGACTATTCACAAAGCAGACAGGCAAGCAGAGCTTAACTGCTGAACGAATTAGGGATCCAGCCAGAGGAAAGTTCCCTGGCTCCTGCCTCTCCTTCAGACCTGACCTGTAAATAAACAGGGAAATGTCTGGCATTTTGCTGAGTAGAAATGGTCTTGTTTGTCAGTGGTTTTGGTTCTACTTCAAAGAAAATGTTCTATTCTTTCTCAAATTAATGTGATTTTCACAAGAAACCAAATAAAGGTTTCATTTTCTATAGACATACTTTTAATGCTCCCCTGAAGTAGGAAAAAGCTATCCACTCAAAATTGCCAAAATAAGGAAGAATATATAATTAATTTTCATTAATCCTGCTGCAACTCTTGCCTGTAAACACATTTGAAGCCTGTATTCTGGATAAGCAGCACAGTGTTAAAGCTGGTTTGAGGCACAGTGTTTTTAGGTGTCATATCCCAAATGAAAAAATCCATTATGCAAAAGTTGCTGCCTCACTCCAGCAAGAAAAATATTTTTCTAAACACAAATACAGGCAACTAAAAGAGCTTGGTGCTTTTAGCTGAAGTGTGTTTTAGAAGAAACTCTAATCTGAGCCAAGGCACAAAGCCAACAACTACTAGATCAAGAACCTGAAATTTACATTTAATCAACCTCAAGTAGGGACAAGAAATCAATTTAACACACTATTTGCAGAACATTTACTGTGGAATCATCCTGTATGATGCAGCACTGCTAAAATTTACCCCCACAAAAATCAGCTGTTATTAAGGAAAGTGCAACACCCAAAGAATATATGCCACAGAAGTCATTGAAATAGGACAAGGAATTTCTTTATTTTGTTTCCCAAAACTTCAAACATAACCTTTGATAGGTTAAATGTTTGATCTTTTAGCTACCAGCACAATTTCCTAGTTATTTTATAAACCAGAGCTCCCAGTGATCTCTGCATACTCGCTTGTTTAATATTCCCTCAGCTTATCTCAAGTCTCAATGCAGCAAGGCTTTTTAGTTGCTATGGCCCTAAGCATGGAACATGAAAGAAAAGGATATCTAGGAGTCTCACTCTATATTTTTTTTATTTAAAAACAAGGCCTGGGAGCCTGAGGCATGTCCCCAGTAATTTTTAGGTTTTTTTGGAACTCCCGTTTACAGTTGGAGAATTCCATCTTCAGGGGGTACTTCTTCAAAATGCTTAGTGAGATGTGCAGAAACACCAAGGCTGTATCAGAGTTGCAACTTTTCTTACAGCAAGGAATGGGATCCTGCATGAATGAGCAGCAAAAAGAACTAAACTGCTAAATTTCTCAAAGAGTTCTTGCCAAAAATCTCATGGCCTAGTTTCTTATTAGTCATTCTAGTGCAGTCTTCCTAATCCCAATACTCATACAAATAGCATTTACTTTCCACAACCCAAATAATTCACAGCTCCTTCAATATAGCACCATTACACTAATTAGTTTTTTTCACAAGCCAAACAAGAGCTGATAAGCCAAATATGCTACATTAAGTATAACCAGGCAGCTACAGAACATTCACATTGTTTGCTTTTGTCATTTTTTAATATAAAAGGCATGATATCTTTTTGAGTGCCTTTAAAGTAATGTACTTGTATCATTTAGGTTCACAGAAAAGGTAAAGTACGTTTAAGAAGTAAGGAGCTGCCAACTAGAAAAAAAATAAATTTGGAATATCTCAGAACATCTGTTCTTGTCAGGTTTTTCCAGTGACAGACAAGCGCTCTCAGCTCAGGAACTGCGCTGACACCAGTTCAGAAATGTTTTTAAATTAGAGACTGAGTTAATGCAGAAAATGAAATAACTCACATTGTAAAGGCACCACCAGGCAGATCAGCAATGCAAAATCACAAAACCCACGGACTCCTCTCGATTTGGGTGCTAGCAGCAATCCAGGGAGAGGGAAGCTCCTCTGACAAAAGGCATCAGAAGCAACCGAAGCCCATTCACCTCATGTCCCCCCATCCAGGGGTTGCAGGATCACAGCGCACTTGGCCCTGCCAGCTCTCACACCGTAACCCAGCTGTCTGAAGCTGGAGGGGGCTGCTCCCATCAACGTCTGGGCCTGAGCAGGAACACCACAGTGATAAGAAATTACCTTTTCCCTCTTGCCATTAGCTATATCCTAATAGTATATTGTGCTTGGACTCTTGGGCTTGCTTGAACTGACAGCAGTACTTCAGTGTTTCAGTCAGAAAAATCATGAGGTGCTTACCACCATGTTAATGAGAAAAACAGTTCCACTGGCTTTGCAGGGACCAATTTGAAACTTCAGGGCTATAATGTAGCTTACCACAAGCCTAAGGCTGCTGTTCCTGAACTTGGCTATCTCTGTGTTACATTGCAACCTGCAGTATATTTGATCTCAGTTTGCTCCTGTGTGAAGAACAGCATGACACAATCCAAGTGAACTCTTATCACCACGGCCAAAGAGCTGGTATCTAGAAAAGCAAGGATTTGCTGCTCCCTTTAGAGGTACTCTGACATCAGCAAGAATTAGACCCCGCATCTTTCTCTAAATCTTTTCTTCAGCAAAGAATGCAGTATATATGAATTAATCCAAATAATTAAGATAGTATTTCACATCCAGCTTCTGAGATATTTCAGCTTTGCCTGTGAGTTTTAAAACAGTACTAGTGATAGAGATGTAAACCTGAGCCCAAAGAAATCCACCAGAAATTATACATATAGTGAAGGAAAATAATCTCTACTGAATTTAAAATATGCTACAGATATATTTTCATTTTGTCCTTTGCCAGAAAGAAGACCAGCAAATAGATATAGTGGTATAGCAGAGAGATCAAGAACCTTTTGCTGCTGAGGAGATGGCAGATAGGGGGTAAAAGCCAAATATTCTCATCTGTTTTCAACCTCCCAGATGAAAATGCTGTCCAGTCAAAAACATGGGAAGCCTGGCGTGTAAAGGTAAAAGCTGCCTAAGGTAAGGATCTCCCAAGAAATAGAATGTTCGCAGCTAACAAAGACACTAAAGTTGAAGAATTTATGCACAGAGAAAGAAAATGTGGCCTAAATAGATCATTCCACTTTCTATTTCTAATTATTTGAAAATCTTTGAATTCTTATCTTTGATACTAACTGATCCTTGCCTACTATGCATGTTCTCTGTTGTTTAAAGACTACGGTGTTTTAAATGACTGCTTTCACAAGCAGTTTTGTTGCCATTAACATATAGTAAAGGTTATTTAGAAACATCTAATTGTTGAACCAGTTCTTATTTAGATCAATTAAGAAAGAAAAAGCCTGTCCTTGGAAGTCAGCAATATTTTAGATGAGGACAGAAAAATAAATTATAATACTACATTTCATTATAAACTCAGGTACAACTTATATGTACTTGCTGTTCATTAAATTTTGTTTAAAAAATGACTCATCAATAGAAGACAAAACTTTGCTGCAGAGCGAATCTTTTGGAGCTTTTCACCTGAATTTCTCAATGAAACTTACCTAAATATTATTCATTTGAAGTCAGCAATAACTGTGACAGAGATACAAAGCATATGACAGATACTGCTGAGTGCTGTGGAACATGATTCAAAAATTACATAGAACATAACTCAGAAGATATTGCTACTATGTCAAGTATACTGCAAGCACTCGGAAAACTTAATCATCTTCTCCACTGAGAGTTCCCAGCTGCCATGTGCCAGAGCAGTTAAATGAAATAGGTATTTTAATAATGTTGCCAGGGAAAGGAAGATTACCATGAGAAAGAAAATATATACTTAGGGTGTTTTATGCAATTTAAATGTATAATAGAACCCCCAAAACTTGTAAATTGAACCCTGGTGTAGGGGAGCACTATTCCCAAGCCTGGGATGCCTGAGGAGTGTTTAGAGGTTAGAACAGGGGGTCCTTTTCCAATCACAGTTTATCTTACACAAATACTGTGCATATTTGACCCCAACATGCGCAACACACAGTCTGATGAACTGTATATAAACTGCTATAAAGTTCCTTGGGTTTGTCATCTGATATTTACACACAGATTGCACCATGGCATATTCAGAGCCCACAGAGCTAAGTATTGCAGAGGTTTGAAACTCCCAGAAGGCACTAGAGCACAACATGCTTAGGGGATGTTGATGTCTGGAAGTCACACTAGCTGACATCAATCCTCGCTCCTCAGACAAGGACCAGGCAGTAGAGAGGTGTCCCACCATTCTGTGTAACTCCCTATTGATTCAACTAGTCATTAAGAATAGGGAGAAGATTAGGTACATAATCCAAACTGCATTGTCTTTTGACTCCTACCCACACTATCACTATCCTTAGACTCTTGTATTCATAGACTTTTTCAACAGAACCTGAAACTACCATTTCATACCCAACATGCTGAGGACAAAAGTTTAATGATTTGCGTTCCCAAAATCAGATATCTAAATAGAAATTTACACTGCTATGTAAACAACCAAATTTACTACAATGGAAAGTGCTCAGCTCCTGTTATAAGAAGTTTATCAGCAACTCTCCATGTAACATTGCTGTCTGTTTTATCCAAAGAAATCTGTAGGTGCAAAGAGCTGCTCTGACTGATCTGTAACCACAAAACTCGTATGGTATCTATGACAGAGAAAGTAATCTTTCCTCCTCACACCATTCTAGACTAAGTACTGCGGACATGACCTGTACATCAACTGGTAATACTGATGATTATTGGTACTGTAATTTTCCTCCATAAAAACTATTGCAATACTCTTGGAATTTACGGCCTGTAAGTAAAAGAAAAATCAATCCATCATTTCTTGTTTCAAGTGGAATTTCCATTGTGCTTGTGGGTTTGATCCTGTCAGCATATAAAACATGGTCAGAAAACCACAAGTGTAATGCATCTATACTGTGTATTGGCTGCAAGTCAGAACTTCACATTGAAAGTCTATTTCACTTCTGTGACATCCTTTTCTGCTATCTGAAAGTCCTTTGGGGATTGTCAAAACAAGAATGAACACTACAGATTTGCAGTGTTTTTAGCAAGATGAAAGAGAACTTCAATAAGTCCTTTCTTTTTGGAAATCAAAGGATTGTATTAACCTTTCAACCCACGAAACTCCACAGACACCTCATGTTCAGGCTGGTGCCTTCATAGTTCTATTTCTACCTCAGAGAAGTCTTCCATGCTGCAATATTAAGCTGCATTCCCTCCCAAATCTTCTCTGTATATGTTTGTCTTAAATGGATAATAGAATCGTTTACCAAAAAATACTTTTCATGAAGCCATGTTGATGGACATATCTTACATTTTTAATTTAAATGTTTTGTTTACAGTCTCTATTTAACTATTACTATTTAACTATTATTAACTAAATTATTATTATTAACTAAAACTGCTTGGTTTGTGATTAACCACTCATCCAAACCAGGAGTTTCCACAGTTTTCTCAGATCTGTGAAAAAATAACACAGTTGTTCATCTAATGTATTTAAAGTCTCTGATGGAAATTTTCTGAATCCATGATTTAAGAAAAATCCTCACTTCAGTCAGTGCACCACCTTTTTTTTTTTTTCTCCTAAATGGTGAACATCCTAGAACATTCTATTATTTTGGTATCTGCCATCCACATGTGTCCTTGCTTTGTTCCACATATAGGACAGAAAGTGTTGACATTTCTTGCATCTTTTGCATCACTATTGAGGATTTCACCATCTGTATATCGAGAAAAGGATCCAATAAAGGTTTATTTTGATCCCTGTTACATTTTAAAATGCTTTTTTAAATTGTTCTACCCTTTGGCCATTGACATACTTCCACCAGCATCCTTTATCAGCTGCTGCTTCTTTCCAGTAATGTGTGTTTTAACAAGAACGGCTTTTGATCACTGTAACAGATTATTTAGTCAAGACTCCTTTATCTGACTGTAGTTTTGGTTAACATTTTTGACTTAAAATGTATGTTCCAAGTGAAAAGTATCAGTGGTTTTGAGTCAGAGAGCTACCACACTCAAGCTATATTCTGTTGTACAGAGCAAGAGTAGTGAACTGTAATTAGCGAATGGACAAATTCCGTTTTTCAAAAGGAAATCCAACTGAGTTATTTCACAGTCGGCTCAGAGCAAACCTTTACTAAGAAATTACATTTTATTTTTAAAAAAACCTGAAGAAACTGTTTAGTAGCCCTGCCAGCATTCACCACAGTTAACTATTATGACAAAGGCTTTTTTCATGCATATTACAGACTGTTGCTTACAGCTTATATTGTTCCCTAGTGAGGTTTGCTTGGGAAAATATAACAGGAATGCAGACACAGTTAGTTTGTATGTATATGAGTCTTACACATACAGCTAAGATTAGCATTGACAGGAATAATCTGTTTCTAAAATGCGTGAATGTTATGTCAGCCAGTAGACGATTTAACTTTAGATCACAGTGACTGTGGATGCAAAAGTAAAATGGAGTTAGATATCAGGACTGGCCCAAACTCACTTTAAAGACTAGAGATGATGAAGTGTATGAGAAATGCATTTACATTTGGATAATATTATCTTTATTCTTTTAAAATCAAGCCCACAAATCTCTTTTTTTTTTTTTTTTTCCTTCCAACTGGTGATTGAAATGGAGATACAAGAAAAAATTAAAGGAAGAATGTTGTAATGGAACAGATTGTTTTAAAATATAAAACTTAGGTATTTTGAAAGCTAGAAAAACATTCCATTCGTAGTGATGACTGTGTGTCTTATCATCATTACATTGCTATTCTCATAATTTTTTTTGGACAACTTAGCACTCATGTGACCCAATAAGTCTATACAAGAAATATGCAGAATTCAGAAAGCCCTTGATGGCTTTTCATCTGTAAAATTGATGGTATGTTACCTTTTAGATTTTTTCTTTTTAAGATGATAATCATATCTTTGTATTAGGAGAAACCACCCAAACCTGAATCATCTGACATAATATGCACCAACTAAAAAAGGAGAAAACAAATGAAGAAGAAAATAGCTCATATTCACTACACATTTTATGCAAAACTACATTTGCTTGCTTTATGAGGGATTTTTGGAAGGTTTAAAGAAGCTGGAGTGATAGGCTAGTTTTATGTGCCAAACTAACCTAAGATCTTGCAATAAGCAAATGGAGCATGTAGCTAGCTGTCATGTTTTAGTACTAGTTAAGGAGTAAATGTACCTTCTTTATAGAGAGTTTTCCCACATTACAAACACAGAGGAAAGACATTAGTCAAAGCTTGCATTCTACATTAGGTTTGATCTGATGCTTCTGTGAAAGAAGCTTGCTGGCACATTGGAGAACAAAATAGGTATTGCAGAAAAAAAGATGCTTACATTTTAGAGTATTTCAGCCAAAGTCTAGTGAAGCTATTTGTCTGTGCAGTGTGACCAGGATGCTGAGTAGGGCACTACCCAAAACTACACATACTGTCATTCCTAATAGTTATTATTTTGCATTTAGATCCTTACAATCTCATTTGTCTTCAATTCTGGGGGATCTTATTCCAAAATTGAATCTAACTTCAAAAGACAAAGTCTATTTGCAAAGCTGCTAACACCTTGCCATGTTTCTGAGAATTGTCAGGATGGAAATTCTTAAAATACTAAGTATTCTTTTTTTCTTTCATCCTGACTGGTGAAAAGAGTCAAAATCACTTAGGGTTTCTTTTAAGAAACAGCATAATTTCATTTTACTAATAAAAACAGTCATTCATGCAAAAACTTCAAATGAATGTGTCTAATTTGCCCTAGGACCTACTTGAACTTTTGGCACCCATAGTTTTCCTCCTCAAGGAGATCACAGGCCTGCTACCCCTTAATTCCTCTGTTCATTTTGTTTGTTCTGAACCTAACCCTTTACCCAATGCCCTCCGGCTGCTACTGCTGGAGAAGACAGCAACAAGTAGTCCTCACTGGCACTTTGCATGTTGCTAATGATTTTACAAACTGCCGTCTGTTTATGGAGTTTAGAGAGCTCAGCCTCTTCACTCAGACACCAAAGCTAAGCACCTTTATATCGGTGGTTTAGATATACCTTGCCCCAACTCTTTTTTAAGCTTTGTGTGTTTCTTTTGGAAAAGAAAACAAAACAAACCTTTCCCACAATCATCTAATGCATAAGGGCTGTAAACAGACAGCAGCAACATGATTTTCTTGAGGTCATTTCCATAACACTCTCCAATACCTTCAGCAGTCACGAACACCATGATATGTGAAATGCAGTAGAGAAGGCTCCTTCTAGATCTGGTATTCTGTTTCCTTCCTTCTCTTGGCCATCCTATGTTTATCTTTATTCCTTCTGTCATTCCCAGTTGCTTCATGTTCTTTGAAGACCATAAATTATCTTTCACTCAGGTTGATGATTAAAATAACACTTTTTTAAAAGTGGAAGGGGAAAAAGATGAATGTGGATATGATAAACCTGGCATTACATGGAAGAAAGACTTAAAAGGTAGAGGTCATAGGCAGCAAATTTGCTTATTTGACTGCATTTATTCTTTCAGTCATAAACCAACTTTCCATTTGCAAATTATTTTTAGATGCTTGTTGAAGCTGACTGCCAGAGAACAGACTCGGTCCCAAGAGCAGGCTAATTATCCCCAGGGCCAAAGATTTCAAAACTTGAAAGTAAAACAGGAAGAAAAAAAAAATCAGAAATATGAAAGACTGGCTGTTCATTATTTCTATTCTTAGTGTATATTTGATGACATGGTTTAAACACTTTGAAGTGAACGGATCTTGATCACCACAATGGCTGATGCAGTTAGACTGTTTATGGGGGAGGGGAATCCCACAGACAATTCCTGCCCATAAGACTGAAATCAAGTCTTCTGAAGAAAAGACTATCCCTTTTATTCTTATGCATATACCAATTGCTAACTCCTACAGATAATTGACAAAATGCTTTATAACATTTGTATAACAAAAAGCATGATAATATAGTGAAAGATTCAATCAGACATAGAGTAAAAAAAAAAACAAAACCAACCCACACCTCTACTTATCATCCACAGAAAAAGGAAAGCAAGTAAAGGTCCTTACCAAAAGCCTAAAAAGGACTCAGCTAATGATGTGAAGTCCCTTGAGTAATTCCTAATCAGATTGTAAGCATAACTCAAATATAAGATTTGCATGATGCTTTCAAGTGTCATTACCGATGCTTGATTGTATTAATTAATACATTGCCAGCACCAGCTAGATAATCATCAGTGCCCACTTTGTGAACAATTCCTTAAATTGTAAGTCAGTACAGGATATTGTGAAAATAACTTATTGTTCTGTTTACTCCAGTAAGTATGTAGTTCACTGCAATTATATGGGAATATAAAATAATTTGCATTTCTAATGACCTAGGGGCTTTTTTTCTCTTCAGATTATCTGCTGCTACATTTTCAACTGTCATAATCAGTCAGACAGGATTCTCTCAATGATAATAAGGCAGAATGGAAAATTCAAGCCAACATACATAAACAGCGAGACGTCTTTCATTAGATTTGGTAGCATACAGCTGCACTTTGTGCTTTCAACCACGCTGATAAATACTTGCATTGTGTATGTTAATCAGACTGGGAAAAGATATGGAAAAATGGAAGAGTCAGAGATTTAAACTAAATTGCTGAATAATTACATTAGAAGATGTGCCATTTACTGAGGGTTTCTTTTTTTACAAGTGAAAAACATTAAAGAAAATGCACGGTAATTATTTTTTTTAGTGGATGCAAACCTTTGTACCAATATGAAAAAGAAATAAATAGTATCTCCATTATAATAGATATTAATAGGCATCCCAAGGACAGTGGTACACAGTATCTCACAATACTTCAGAAAAGAAGCAAAATCAAAGCAGTTCAGTACATAGCAACCAAGGTTTTCACGAGGCTCCTTTCTATATTACAGGGTAGAGCAGAAAGGTTCAGAGACATCCCATGACAGGGAAGGCACCAGCACACGTCATTCTCCTTGGTCACAGAGATTACAGCCCTCAATCTCATTGAATCTGATGAGACTATTATGTACTGAAATGAACGCTGTTTGATTTAATGAGACTTTTCACAGATACAAATTGCTTTCTTTAGTTGTAATGGGTAGCATGTAGGTAAGAGAACAGAATTGGACCCTCAGTCTTCTTATGTATGGGAAAGAGCAATTTCCTGAACTGCAGGACTGAAATGCCCCACCCCACCAGGGAAATGGGAGAAGCTGTTTCATCTTCAAGTCTTTTGGTCTATGTTTTTTTTATCCACTAATATTATTGCTGAACAAAACACGTTTCATTCAAGATTTTTTTTTTAAACCCTACATTCAACTGTCTTGTTGGTATGTGCTTTAGTTATTACTGGAAAAGTGTTAATTTCCCTTACCACCTGGCTTGAGCCCATTACAGTTGCCAAAATCTTTAGTAGGCTTTTGCCTAAGCCTATTGATATCTCACAGAACTTCATTTCTATTCCCAAATCTCAGTTTGGTATAGGGCCACAGTACAATTATAGCAAGTTCTATTCAAGAAAATTGAATTTACTTAGATTAAATTGCATTACACCCATCATATGAATCCTAGAGCCACCAACTACTCAAAATCTCAGTTGAAGTAATTTATTTAAAGCAAACAACTATATAAACCAAAATTAACATATATTCCAAGTACAAACTCCAAAAATGTATTGGCATTTAAAGTCTGTTTGCCTGGGTATGAAATGGGAATAAAAATACAAGTGTTAAGCAATCACCAGTTTAGAACATAAAAGGTTTGGGGGTTCCTGTCCATACACTGAACACAAGAAGCAACACAAGAGTAGATCGGAGGTGGTTACTCTGTGAGGGTGGTTCAAAGAATGCTGCAAGTCTAACACATCTCAGTCTTCACCCTTCTTTCTACATAGTTTATATAATCAGCAAGAAGTACTACTGCATATTAGTAATTTAATCAATCTGTAGCTAACCTTAATGTTTCACAGATCCTTCTCCATGTGAAACACAGTATCATGACATATTATGCTAACTTACGATGAAAAAAAAATCAGTTATTATTTTCACAGAATTTCATCAGTGTAAGACATCTCCATCCATTTCTATTGTAATTTAAGTTCATTCACTGATTGCTACAATGACCTTCAAAGTTCTTGCAGAAGTGAGTTCAGACTTTCTGTGCTAGCTATGAAAAACACCTCACTTCTTAACACAGACATTTCTTTGAATAAATAGACAAAAATCTTATTACTTAATTGACTTCATTAATGAGCTCTAAGAATTACAGGATCCATTCTGATTTTGCTTCTTAAATTGACCACACTTGATGAAACACCCAAAGCAAACCACTAATTTTTACCATTGCTACAGGGCTTCTGCGAAGGAAATGCATTCTGACAGACAAATTACAATCTCAGCTTCTATCAGATTCTTTTGGGTACAGCAACTGAGGATATCAAATGCTTAAATAACCAGAGTAGTCAAACCACTTAGTCAGTATGTAACACAACTTCAAAGTTGGAAATGACATGAAATTTGAGTTAAAATGCGCCTTTTCTCCATCTAGAATGGCCTAATCCAAGAAATCACATCTCCCAGTAAGTAAAGAATATAGAACATGCTAGGTATATTTTCAACAGCTATTAAGTCAAGGGAATTAGTGAGTAATAGATCTTTCAAACTCAGGAAGACAGAATTTCCATTTTAAGCCAGCACTCCAAATGGAATTATTTGAAATGGCAAGAGGAGAGGGAATCATTTCAATCTTTTTTCAGTAACTAGGTGAGCTCTAACAGTCAAAAGTCTAATTAGACCTTTGGTGCGTAACTAACTGAACCTTTCCCTGGCAACAGTTGCAGCAGCTGTCTGGGACTTGGAATTGAGCTACTGCAAAAACAGATGAACACCCATAGCAAAAAAGAAAAACCACAAAAGCAGAACCTGGAAAATCAAAAGGGAACCAGATAAGAGTGTAGCAGTGTGTGCAAGTTTTAATGCTTGGGATTTTGCTGGACAGAAAGGAAACTTACAGGATCTACAACATGCACCTTGACTTCATTATAAGAAGAAAGATTTTTGCTGTGCCTACAGAACCAAAGTAGCCAAGATGCCCTTCTGGCACACCTTGACCTTGTTGCAGCAGTCAGGAGTAAGGTGCTGCATTCTCCAACATACACGTGCATATCCAGGCCCCTGGACAGATATTTCAGGAGGTGGGAAGCAGCGAGAGCCTGGTGGCAAAACCCACTAACAACTGCTGTCTTACCTCACAGGCCAGAAAAAAACCCTTCATCAGCAACAGTCCCTAAAGGGAAGATTTTCCCCTATGTCCTTGCTCTTACAGTGTGTCTCTGGGTGCTTTCCTCCATCCCATTTGGTATTTTGCACAACATCTGTGTTTTAGTACTTTCTTCTCATCTGGAAGGACCTGTAAGCATGCATGTTTCTATGCATATGAAGGATTTCATGTGTTTCAAATGAAATTTGCCCAAAAGCAAATATGCAAGCCATAAAGACAAAAAGAATATGTGTGTGCCTCAGATAAATTTCAAATACCCTGAGGACCTAATCTGAACTTTCACTTTGTCCTGTCTTCTGCCTGTCTGACATAGCATAATACATAAAAATGAACCAATTAAAATCTAAGCGTTTTACTTCTGAAAAATCTCCAAGTTCATCCAATGGAAGAGCTTTTATACTCCCATTCTAATGTGCTCCATGTAATGACAACAAAATAGGAACAGAATTGTCCTTAAAGCTTGTGACTATAAAAAACAGAATATTAAAGGAAAAATACCTAATGTAGAATAAAATTCCCACCTTGATTTGTTTTATGCTAAATCAAATATTATAAATAAAGTTTTTAAAAAACCCTAAAACCACTGAGAGATGAAGTTGCCAACTATTTTTATGGCAGTCATTCTTCTTTTTCAACTACTTATTTTTTACTATTTTGTTTTGCCAGACAATGGGTTTTCACAGTTCAAAAACTGTCACAAAAGAACATGCTTCTTATGGGCCCAGTCATTTTTATAAAATTATGGGTCAACAGAGCAAGTAGAGAATGTTCTTACTGAGTAAGCAGTTGGAAGCTGTGCCATAGGAAGTCTCTCCCGCTCTGCATGAGCTGCTCTGTGATCAGAAGGAAGGTTATTTTCTCTTGTGCCAAACAAGGCAGAATAAAATAACTACACAGACACATTCTCCAGCTCCTGCTTTGGAAGCTTTTAACTGCAGCACAGTGAAGTGACTGTAGTAAAGTATGGTCTATCTGTTTACTTAAGTAACTGTTAAATGACTTAATGAAATTCCCTGTAAAACTGGAGTTGAAATGGTGTTGCAGACCCTCAAGGCAACAATTAACCCCTCAACATGCTTTGGTTTCCAGTAGTTTCAGAATTTTGGAGCATTTGAGATGTGGAGAAACAGCCTCCTTCTCTTTACTAATTGGAGAACGCAGCCAGCTTTAGGATCTATGTATTTTGGCAGATTCCTTGCATCTTCTGGCTTTATTGGTTTGAAATTATATTAATATAACTGCCAAATAACTTCCCTGTCTTTTATAATAACCCAAGGTACTTTAGGTAGTTTAACTTCCAGCTCACCCAGAAATATCCACAATAAAACAGTGGCAGTCCAGCCAACATTAACAGAAAAATAAAGTATTTGCCTAAGGCTACATGGAAAGAAAAATATTGCAGAACACATAGCACGATCCAGTGCAACTTGGTTGTCACACTGTGACCAGTCAGCCATGTTTTACTCGGCGTTCTATATTCATTTCTGTGTGGACTTTATTCATATTCCATATTTATACTTCAGCAACATGGAAAAGCTCTTTTCTGCTTGGAGACCTATCTATTTTAAAAGAGGCAATTCTCTGATGAAAACATCATATTTGTTCCTACTATTCATACAGTTAAAAGAAAAAAAAAAAAGGGGGGGGGGGGGGAATCTAGTATAAAGTAATTTCCTTTACTCCTGAGGGAAGAAATACGCAAGCTCCTCATGATACCTGGTTGACCTCACATTCTTTAATGGTTTTTCATTTATGCTCAAACTACACTTTGGCATCCAAAATTGATGAAGTATAATTTTTCTGTGGGTTGCTGGTAGACTGCCTCTCTCTTACTTTCCCATATTGTATAGAATAGAAGAGAAACATATTTCAAGTTCTGCAGGATTCCAGTTTCACTGACAGTGAAATCTGCATGTGATTTGACAAATGAATCCGATGATTTTTCACCATCCACCATCTTGGACAAACAGAAGGGCATTATCACTAATTGCACAGTCCCATATATGACCTGACAGTACTTCTAGAAAGTCTAATCTGTTAAAGTCACAAATTAAAACACTTCATAATAATCCAATGAGAATGGAATTATGCAATAGTCAATGAAACGATGAATACATGTGCTCCTTAGAAATTATATCAATGTCTGTATATTCCTTTATATTTTAAAAGAAAAATAGCCAACTATAAACCTACATGGCTAAACACTAATGTCTTTGTTAATTCAGGGACTCTGGTGATTTACAGCTTACCAACCCTAGCTCAAATATTCTTGTCTAATACAAGCTGATAACTCTCATTGTGTGCAAAAGACTTTCAGATAAGAAGGAAAGCTCTGCCACCAATAATCTTCCAATTATTTTGCAACAAATGCAGAAATGACTCTTTTCCTTTATTTGATGAGTACACACTTGCCACTGTGCATGAGGGTCTCTTATTTGGATCTTTGCAATACAGAGAGACATAAAATCTGTGAAATGGTGAGCTTTTTGGTAGCTATAATGTCCTTCACCAGTGACATAAAAGAATAAAGAGAAAATTTCATACACATAACCCTATACTTCAAGAATACTGTAGTTAAAGTCCAGAATAATTAACTCATTAGGGCTTTGAAACTGTCAAAGACTAGATACATGTATATCAAGATGCTAAAACGAAATACAAATTCTGCTCCAGAAACTTAAATTACCTCTATGACAAGTCACAAAAGTGGAGAAGAAACACAAGACTGTTTACAAGAAATGGCTGTAATCAGCTTGCTGAATAACTGTAGGTATCCAATTTTTTAAAATTGAAAGCTTTAGTACCACATTCCAGATTATTATTCTAAATCATTATACCTTTATCTCATTACAAAGGTAGCATTCTTGTGAGCTTTTATTCATGACATGAGAGAACCATGCCCTAAGAAAGAAAAATGGCAGAATGCACTAGCTCATAAGGGTTAACACTGATGGTTATTCAGCAACTCACTGATTCTCCATATTTTGGTCACGTACAACAGTGGATTTATTCTAGAAGATGAAGTCCCCATGCTAAGTATTTTAGGTAGTTTTACAGAACTGCACTTCCACAAGAATCTTCTAAAGTAACCATAAATAAGTATTCACAGAATACCAGAGATAATTGATGTTGGCTGTAACTCTGTTAATAACAGCAGCCTCATATGCTGTAAATAAAATTTATTTATAGCTACAGAGGAACCATATAAAACACAGTATACACACCACTACAGATATCAAAAACTGATTAAATAAATGATGTTTCATTTGCATGTGAAGGTAATAAACATTCTTGCATTTGCTAAATTTATTTGCACCTTACATCATTCTCTGGCTCCTCAGCAGCACATAAATCTCTGCATTCACAGGAGAATTCTAGTGTTTCCTGACTCTTCAGCACTCTATGTATCCTCAGGATTCTTATTCTCCCATACTGATCCTGCATTATTTACTAGTATTACCGTATCTATTCTCACTCCTGTATCTTTGGAGTAACACAATCTCTGTTATCAATATTCAAGGCTTTCTAAAACCCTAGGTGCAACACATAAATATTGACTTTCTTTACATTAGGACTAGTGAAGTCAGTAGCTTAGTCCTGCTTTCCATCAAAGATACATTCATACATAGATAAGAATAGTTAATAAAGTCAAGAGATAAGTATTACATATTTTTATAGATGTCAGAATAATGTGCAACAGCATACCATTAGCAAGTATTTTCAGATATATGTGTACACAGTACCATCCATGAGCAGCTTACTAGGCCCAAGCAGCTAACAGTTCACTTCAGAGTTAAAGCTTCGTAGTTAAAAGAAATTGTAGTAACTTTGCAGTTGAAGCATGTGCTTAAAACTTTATAAACTATCTTTAAATATAACCTTAATTGTATGAAATATGAATTTACTTTCAATGTTTGATAATCATGGATGTTTAAGTCAGACCTCCCTTCTCTATGATTTGACATTTAAAAGACAAAATGTATCTACTCAGTCCCTGTGTCTTCTCCTACTTCATACAGCATCTCTGCACTGAAGTTACTCAACCTCATTCATATATTCATATATTACTGAAATCTATTCTTCGGCCATCACTCCAGAATTTTACAACTATGCTGAAAAGCAACTCTGATTTCACTTTTACTTTTTACTAGCTGTCATTTTTTCTTCTCCAAATATACCTTCTGCTTAATTTATCTCATTTACAACTTGGTCTAGATTTACTTCATACTCTTATAGGTATCTGTTCAGCAAAAGAAAATCTGCTTTCAGGATACCTTCCCTCATTAACTAGAGGCAGAGCTAAAGATCAGCCGAAATAGTTTGAATCCAAATAATCTTAGAAACAGAGTACCAAAGGACTTTGGGTATATTGCAAAAAGTAATGCTACTCACTTTTAAGTGATGGTCTAAGGACAGGTTTACACAGAGAACTGACTTCAAAGAAAAATGTAAAGGGAGATTGCTGTCCTGCATAGACTTACATAAACACTCATATACTGAAATGAAAATGCTTCATGCTGAGATGAGCAAGCAGATATTCTGGAATGGTTTCCCTTTTAGATAAATTCCAAGTGAGCATCCCCAGAAGGCAGCACAGGTCTTGGATTTCTTGACAAGTTGCTCATATTTTCTGACTGGTTCATTTTTACTCAGAATCCTCTAGATGAAATAGATGCCAGCACTTTGGAGGATCAGGCTACATGAAACATCACTCCAGCAGCCAATGCCACTCACTGGCAGAGCACAGTTTCTCTTTACATTTTCTCCAGCAACACACAGCATAGAAGGTGCTGGGCCTCCCCCTCTGCTCACTCCTCCATTACTCACTCAATAATGCCTGTGCTGCTGTTTGTAAAACTGTATTAAACTCTGGATCAGATTTCTCTTAGTTTAAAGAGGCCTACAGAAGGGAGAAGAGGAACAAGTAAGCACAGACAGCAGAGGGCAGAAACCCCTCAGGCTTCTTGTGAAGCAGCAGTAAGTAATGTTCTACCACAGGAGCTGCCACCTCTGGCAGCCCCTGATGTGATCCTGCTCCAAAATTCACCAAAATAAATTAATTTCTTATCAGACCCTTTAAGACCACAGTTATCTTTATTTAGGTTCATTACCATGCACTTAGAATCCGTATTTAGGTGTAATAATCTATTTTCTGAGGTTTTGTCGTTCCACAGAACAACCGCGTCTTTAAAGAGAGCACCGTATCTATCTGTTTAAATGTAAGGATATGCTCTAGTGCTATAGATGTCCTTTCCCAAACCAGCGACAGGGACAGACCCTGCGGGGCCATGGCCAGTACTGTTGTACATGTGGCTCTGAAGACATGATCTGAGCACCAGCAGCCTTCCAGCACCAGCTTCATGGCTTTGTTTGCAATAGGGTGAACAACTGCTTATGAAGAAAAAAGAAAAAAAAAAAGGGGGGAATATTTTGACTTCTAACTACTAGTTGTGTTTTAAGACTTTAATGATATTTCAGGTCCTCTTAGATCAATGGATTAATGAGAAGCAAATAATGCACAATCCAAGTTGCTTGAATGGGATCTTTTTTTTCCCCCCACAGCTTCAAACATGAAACCACTTTTTTGCAAAACTATGTCTTTCTACTGTCACATTTTCTGATGTCTGGTTATTTCAAAGGCTTAAGTAAATTACATTTCTTCATCTAAGTTTCCTAATACTTTCTTTTTTCTCTTTCATCCGCTCCTTCCCGGTACTCCATATACTTTGTTCAATGCAAAAATCACAAAATAGGCTAAGGCATGAATTTGGTGTGTGTTTCCTAGATACAATACATAGATACCTCCAAGAAATTACATCAAATAACATAGGCCTAAGGGCTTCACATATATATAAAAATAAAAAAAAAATCCATATTTGCAAGTGTATTTTCATATGATTTTTAAACAAATCTCTAATTATTGTGTATAATCTATAATTTGTGTTACGGACAGAAAGCCAGAGAAACACAGAAAAACCTGTAATGTTATAGAAGAAACCATCAGGGTTAAAATTTTGGCTGAGAATGATTCAAGCAGAAACAACTAGTTCTTCAGTTAATCAGGCCCACTGACCAAATGAGGATGGCTCATCTGCGTTGCTTCCATCTCTCAAATCTCACAAGCAACACTCAATCTTTTCCTGCGACCGTATAGGAAACACTATGAAGCTGCTTTTGAGAGAGTTGCAACTGGGACTAGGAAGAGGAACTGTCTCTAGATACGATGTGATAAACGCATGCTAACACTTCAAAAGATTTCTGATTCACTTCATGCACAAATGCCGAGCTGGCATCAAGTAAAAGCAAATCATGTTTATCAACGCAATCAAAAGACCACACAGCAATCTTCTCATAAAACACATACCGAGGAAATAACCATTTCTTTCAGAGCAAAAGAAAAAAACATCAGGAGTTTTAAACAGCAGTATGTAAATATTTTCACTCCCAATTTAAGTATATGGCTCTTACATGACATCGAGAAAAAGTGTACACCCCTGTTCTGGTCTGGTAATTCAACAGCGAAGTAATATTGCCTTAAACTTTGCATCAGCATAGATGCTTATATTTTCACGTTAATTTCTGTCAAATCTGGATTAAGCTGACTGTAAAAATTGTAAATTTGATTGGATCCACAAATGAGTTCCCTCTGATAGAAACAGCATTTAGTTTTCTTCTCATTAATCACAGCACAGAATAAAATTCCTGCTAATTAGATGTCATGTACCCTCTATGTTTCTGATCCACATTTTTGCTAAAATTAAATTTTCATATGCCCAAGCATCTAACCCTTAATTCACAACTTCCAAGAAACTGGAAAAGTGAGATCCAAGGAAATAATTTTTTCAAAAGCAAGGATTAGGTAATGAATTGTATGATATCAGAGCAATGCAATTTGACAAGCACATTGCCAGAAAGCTGACCTCTAAGTTCAGTTCATATATTGGAAGCTCAGCTGAAATATATTCTCAGTACCAGCTAAAGAACTCTTTGGCAAAACAGCACGTATTTTCTATATAGAAATAGGAAAAGTACATTGTAGCTATTCCTTGAGCTGAGCAAAGAAAAGAGGCATTGGGACAGAGGCTTGTGTTCTCTGTTCTCATAATTTGCAACCGGTAGCAGTTTTCAAGGGCCCTTAAACACAAGGTCAAGCAGGTTGAAAGCCCTTGGTGGCCCCACAGGGACAGTGTGATGGGGCTGGACTGTGTATGAGGAGCAAATGAGCAGCATACTCAGAACCTGCTCCCTGTGCGTGTTTTCGACACCTCTTACTTACAAGAGGTAACAAATCTTTCCAAGATTCTCTTCATATAATCTGTTCTTACTTTTCTGGTGCAGAAGTGGACTCCTTTCACAGTGACAGACTTTTTTGATTCATTTACACTGGGGTTCTACAAACAGTTTATGTTGCATCTCATGAGGAGTGAAAAGGAGAAAACAAACAATGTAAAAATTGCAGTAAAACCAGATTACATTTTAAGGAGTCCCAATGAGATCCTGACACAAGTGTAGGCAGCCAAAGTACATTGGCCATGAAACCTAAAGTTCAGGGAATAAACAGAAGTAGGTAGATCTTTTCATAAGGATATGGCAAAGAATTCCAGCGTGCTGTTAAACAACTGCATATCAGCAACATTCGCAGAATTTTTCAGGAAAATACAAAAATCCAATACTCTTTCAATACTCTTAACTTTAAGGAGGGGAGAGGGGAAACCACACAAAATACAACAATGACAAACTCTTTTAGGGATTATAAAAGAGTGTTGTCCAAGCTCAATCTCTTATCTCAGATTTGGTATCAGCCGAAATAGCATCTTTCCTAAAAAGGTAGATATTTGTTTTGAGTGCTGTCAGAAACAGTGAAGATAAAGCAGCAAACAGGAAGATCAGTGCAATATACTACTGAGCAATTCAGTCACATCAATGTTACTTATTACATAACTAATACCAATATGAAAAGCCTCACAAAAAAAAAGTCAAACCAAAAACCCTGGGCAGGGTGGGGGGGAGGGGAAAGGAATCCTGAAACCAAATTTCTGAAGTAGATCTTTTGAAGTTTTCCTGTCATGCAGAACTATGAAAATAATTATTTGCATTTTAATTTTCAGAAAAGCCTAGAATAATTCGGTATCCCTTCCTCCAGGCACAGAGGAACATTTTACTATGACATTTCTAGATCATCTCTATTTAAGATTCCTATCCTGATATACTCAGATTAACTTCTCACAGCTTTATAACAATGAGGTGATCTGTGCTGCAGCAGTCAGCATTTGGGGCGAGGGGGTGAGAGGCATTTGTTGTCTTTCTGGATAAAATTATGGTATTTTGAAGCAGTTACCATTCAATATCTGCACTGAGATCTCAGTCCCAACTGGATTATCAGGTAGCACTTCACAAAGCAACAGAGTTAAACCCTCAGAACTTCAGAATTTTGAAAGTGTGGCTGAGTTTAATTTAAAGCTCTTTCTCCCCGCTCCAGTGTACATATTTTAGATGTACTTTAAAGCTAACACCTTGCTGAGTGAACACTATCTATGAAATTGGTTTTATCAGATCATTTGTTTCTCTGTTCGCCTATAAGCACAATCTTGTACCTACTGGTTATTTTATTTATTCTTAAATGGCAAACTTCAAAATTATTTAGAGGTACAGCTATGATGCAAGTTTTCTACCTTCCCCTCCCCTTCCAATCACTTTAGATTATTCTCTTTCCAAACAAAAGATAAATATAAAAACAATTTCTGCTTCACAATGCCACCACTCATGTGGAACTAAACTAAATCACACAACAATTAACAATATGTTAATGAACTAAAGCAGAAGTTTAATGGAGACAAAAATAAGTGTTTCTAGCAGTTATGGTGAATAGATTATTTTAAACAAAAGCTTCCTGCGGCTAAATACATTGCGTAAACAATACACTTCAGTTTGTGATTGCGAAAATGGATTTCATTTGCAACAACTGGCACATTTAGCAACAGAGAGAGACTAGAAACATATAGCACTTCCTGCTGCGGATAACATGGAAATTGTCTCTTATCAAAAAAGGATCGTGGCTACCCTAAACCTGTGTTTTTTCAGAAGTGATCACCACACTTGGTTTTATTTAATAAGACACAAAAAGGCAAAATCCTAGAAGAACATTCAGCTGTCTCAGTTAATGAAATATTGGCTTCAGTAGAACCACAGGTTATGTCTAACTGATCGTAATACAAGAGATGAGTTTTAAAGTTATGAGATAAAAGTACACCTAATATATTAATAGTAAGTCGGTAGTTTATACTGCTTAAACAGCCAGTTAGCATGAATTTCCTTTTTTGTTATACGTATTTAACCTCTCCCTCACTTGCTGGATTGAAGTCTACAATTATTTACAAGGAGAAATACTAATCAAAGGAAAGTAAGGTCAGAAATATTCAGAGATATTTTATGAATGTTTTCATCCTCCCCAAATTCTTGCAATAGGATTTACCATTAAAACAAAACAAAAATACTAAGATGAGAAATCTTTTAGCCTCAGAACATAGCTCCATTGGTTGTTCTTTTGAACTGTTACTGTTTCTCACAATTTCTTCACTCTCTATAAATCTGAAGAATAACTAGCAATGGTATACATGGCACACAAACACTGGGGGACACCTGACTGTGCATGTTTGTATGTCTGGAATTCAGAGGAGAAATTAAATTCACTGTTGCTTAAATGGCAGCTTCACCCATTGCTGCAACATGCAGACTCTTTGTGTGACACATATAGGGGAAGGACCTTCAGTACAGGCATGACCTTTTCCTGGCCACCAAACACATTCTGCATTTCACTACCCAATACATACAAGCTCATATGCACACACTGGTTTCCCTCATTCCCAAAATGTCCTTGTTGTCCAAATAACGTTTTTCTTGGTAAAGACAAAACAATTTCAATCATTTTAGAGTTGCCATTAATGTAATTTATCTTGCTCAGTAATCAGAGTAATTCTGTTTATCACTCTTTATAAATGCTTTTCTTAATGCAGTCAACTCATTTGTCTGGCATGGACCCATTCTATTTTTCTATTATATTGTCCATATGCTCATCAAAAACAATCTATAATTGACTGCATAGTCTTATTTGCATGTCTTCCCATCTGTCCTTGTCAAGTAAACTTTGTTTTATTATTTACTACTGGAAAATTAACCTTCTGTGGTCTTGCAAAGTGATTCAGTCACCTACATAAGGTAATCTATTGTTCCATAGAATTTGTAAGGCAGATGCCTCTTTGCAGAGGAAGGCCCTATTATTAGTAAATAATAAGGGAAGGGAGCAAGCGCAAGGGCTGTACGGCTTCCCAGCAGGAACAGCATGGGACTGCATAATGTTTTGTGAAATTTTCAGATCTGGAAACTTTCTTTCTAAATGATAAATAGCAGACACAACAGGCTTTCCCTGCTCAGCTGTGCAAGATAAATGAAGAAATTAAAAAAAAAAAAAAATATTTAAAAAACTAATATGCTACAAGAGAAAAGAACTGGATGTGTTACACCCTTCAGGTTTGTGCTTCTTTATAACTAATTTAAGTTTGGTTTAGTTATGTTATATTGTATAACATGTCACTAGGATCTCTACAAGACACGCCTTCATAATTTTATAAATCAAACAAACAAAATTATACTACACACAAAACCTGCATAGTGTTATCAAGTCATTCCTGGAATGATGCCACAGCACATCAGGTTAATAAGTACTGAAATATGTCTCCTGTCTGTACACATATATTTAATAGATAATCTCCTGTGACTAGTGAAATTTAACAGATACCAGAATCATATATAGAAGTGAAAAGTAAAATTCACTTCAGATTGTTTTATAACAATGCAACAAGTAGGATTTGCTTATTTTAGACCATGAACACCAATTGGAGCCATTTTCCTGACCCCATCACCTCTGTACATATTCAGGACAACAGTTGCACACAGAAAACAGACACAAGCAGAGGGATATATTTCTCCTGAAGGAAACAGCAATTTCCATAATTTGTATTTGCATATAAAGGGAAAAAATACCTCAAGAGTGAGGAAAAACTAAAGTCACACACAAGGCATGTAGGCAAGTACAACTAAAGCACTTTTTTTTTTTTTAAATACCAAAAAATCGTTTTGTTTCTTCCTCCAATCAAGACTCCAGCTAAGTATCAGCTTCAGAAAATTTCTGGCTGACTGAAGAAATACAGAATCAGGCCATCAGCTTTACTGAGAGTTACACAGTTAACTCCACTGAAAAGAAATTTGTTTCTTGCCCACCCACACAATGTCTTGGCAACACTGCCATGTGTTCAACCTTTATTTACATTCAGAGCACTTGAAAAGAAGAAAAAAAAGAGAACAAATGAAGACTAATTTTGACTCTTCCTGTTCAAGACTTACTTCTTCACTAACAGGACTGATCTTCCCCCTTCTTCACAGTTACTACCCGAACACCATACTCTAAGGGTAGGAATGAGGAAGAAAAACTAAACATGCAGAGTCTGCACCACTCTGCTCAGGCTCACCTGGTTATTGTTAGTAAATGACACAAGAACAGTTTAAAAGGGAGGCTTGAGCCTGCTTTATACACAGGTGTGAGCAATCCCCACTTGATCAACAGGCAAGGGACAGCTTTCATCAGGAAGAATGGTTGGTTCCTTAGGTTTGGGTGTTGTGTAACTCTATTTTGAACACGTGTTGAACACAACAAAGAAACTGGAGAAGTGTGTGGAAGCAGAAATTCTTTTCCATGAGGTTTCTGAAAACTAACATGGTTTAGACCTGTGATCTCCTTTACAATGCAGTTGCTGTCACACGTAGTCATTAAAAAAGCTGCATCGCAGCAACAATGTAGTAAGGCATAATGCACTATTTTCTTGTTTGTGAGATCAGATATATATGTTCTAGCTCTGTTTTTGTAATGAGATTTCATAGTAGGTTAGAATTGCCTCAATTTATGGACATCTATTTTATTGTATTTACAGAAATAGGATCAGTTACCTTTACACTTGAAGGATGTTTCTTTAAAACAATCACGAGAAGTCAATTAGGTTTTCAATTAATTCCTCAAAAGAGCAATAGGTGCATGCACTTCACTCTGAAGTAGATGAGGACTAAGTCTTTTTATTGCCCCTTGTGCTCTGCTATGGATAAAACCAAGTTTCCCTCTCCATTTGCTGACCAGAAATCTCTCCAGTCTTCTGTATAACCAGAGCCAGAAAAAATTATTACCTGCTTCAGCTGAGCAAATCACCCACAAAAATATATTTGTACAAACACCTCCCCAATAGCAGCAACACCACACATTTTGCTGCTATAAATTAAAATGAAGATTGTTATGACACAAAAGCTGACTGGCATTGCCTCTAACTGATTTGGTAGCTTAATTTGGACTCCCAAGCAGTATGGCTCTGTTTTCAATCAAGAGCTTTAGACATATCTAATGAAAAAATAAATGTACTCAGGCACTAACAGGAAAAAAAAAAAATATATATATATAAGTATGTATAGATATATACACATGCACACATAACAGTTTGGCTTACTGTCGATAGAAGTCCTTGGGTCTCACTGTTGCCTGAGAGCATGCTGGGTAATCAGACACAGGCTTTTCTCATTAAATGAAATTAAAGAGCAATTTGTCCAATCATCTTTCACTCCTCAGTACCACAGGACAGGTAGGTGGAAGGGATCACTCCCCCATTGTTTTGCTAGGGCTTGTTCTTGCAGTGCTAGAGTCAGATACAAATTTGGCAGTGGCTTACTCTTAAAACTGAATAAGAGCCCATCATTTGGCCACACTTTCTGAAGTGACACAGTGCTTTGCTCCTGCCCCTTCCTGAAGGGCTTTAGAAAGAGGAAGAAAACACCTGTGCCTGGCTCTGCCACCTCCTGACCCAGGAGAAGCAAGAGGAGCACTGTTTGAGGGCTGACACTGCTTTGCACAGAAGAGCTCAGGTCACCAGTGCATTTTTCATTGTGCAATACCTCAGTTTTCTGAAGGTCAGAAATTGAACGGAGCTAAGTGCTTCTTGTTTTTCTGTCTGTGTTTACAATAGGTAGTGTATGAAATAACAGTGAAATGAGAAAGAAATTGATGTAGACACCTTAGGCACGTATACTTTGTATTTTCACATAAACACACAGATCTCAGCCTTCTGTGGGAGTCCTGTGTGACTAACAACTAAATAAAAACTTTGCAATCCACCTTTATGTGCTTGTATGTGTTACAATTTGTAAATATACTCTATAAACAAAGTATTCTCAGAGACACTACAACTATCTAGGAAAAAAAATAGATCATGGCTTCTCTTTATTTTTAAAAACTGCAAAATGGTTGGCATACTGGTCTAATCTTTCAGAAATTCAATTAAAATCCATCTTTTGTATTGTCTCCAGATTTGGTAAACCTCCTCCTTTGAAATACTGCAAATGGAAATTTTTCAGGAATACTTACACACACCTGACCATGATCTAAAGGAAAGGCATCCTATCAGCATGGCTATCCAGGCAGCACTCTTACTTCCAGCAGCTTCCTGTGCTCCTTTGCTCAGGCTATGCAGAACACTTCAAATCCAAACCTGATTTACACAATCCAGATCATTCCCATCTGCCTTCAGGCTGATCTGTGTTGCTCCCCTGTGCCCACCCAGGCAGTCTGTGTCTGCTTGGAAGGTCTCAGGGAACTCTCTGGGTCTCCTTGCATGGGGTGTAGCACTGTGGACCATTGGTGCTCCCATGTGCTATCATAATGCATGTAGTAAATCACAACTCATAATCTAACTCCAGCAGCTGCACCCCAGAACAATTAGCAGTTTGTACGCTGGAAGCAGTGCTCTAAAGCTAGAGGTTTATGCTAAAGCCAGTGTGAAAAATTTGGTGGATTAGACATGCAGACAACTCGGCAAGCTTCATACTGCCAGAACATACTCAAGCTAAAAATCATGAAGTGATCAATTCCTCAGGATGCTACTCTAATCAAGGGAGTTTACACAAGCGTGTCCTGCCTGTGAACATCACTCAAACATGGAATTATTTAATCAAAATGAAATTTAAGTGCCTAAATAGAAATAGGTTTTATTATCTGCAGGTAATTGTTCAGTTGAAGTGTTCTCGTGCACTGAGGGAACGAAGGTATGATTCATGAACATATTCCACTCTTACTTCCACCACAGATGCAAGTTAACTGCTGAAATCTCAGAACATCTTCTGTCATAGTAAATTATGCAAGCAGAATCAAAAACCAAATTAAAATCACGTATCAAAATTGTCATGCCACAGGCTCGTTTTCATCATGTTAAAGGTGATGGAAGTTCATTGAAGTCCAATATTAAGGTGAGGAAAATTAGACCTTGCAGGAATAGTGACTGAAAGAGTTAAAGAAATGTGGTTTTTATTTAGTGCTGCAACACTAGCAGCACAGGATGAGGAATCAGCTGAGTGTATTCTGTTACAACAGCAACAAAAAAGTCTGGTTTTAAAAACTAAAGCAAATTAATTAGTATAAGATTTAACTGGGCACTATTTTAAATATCACTTTGACAAGTTTGATAGGGGTTTTTTTATATATGTTTTTAATTGTAAATTCACCTTGATTGCCCAGCTCTTGCATCAGAGCTGGAGTCCATTATGTTCCTGTTGGACAGGACTGATAAAAGGAAAATATATCTTTTGCTTAGCACCTGTAATTACAGTGGCTAACAGGAAGAATAATTTTCAAATTTTCCTCCAGTTTTCCACATCCTTGAGTAGAAAAATAAATAGAATACCAGTCCACAGAGCCTTAATTTTATTGAATAATATTGACTCAAAGGCAAATTCAACAGGATGTCAATAGATGGATGAAACTAGATTCACACTCACGTGAAGATAGTTCAGATTTGCAATGCTGTGGCTACTCTTCAACTCTTGCAGGGAGGAAGGGAAGAAAGAAAAAACTTAATGACAAGTGTCCAGCATCCACCTGACAAGCCCATCAGAGAAACACAGCTCAGCCTCACCTGAAACTATCTCTGAAAGCCTATCGGAGTAACTTGGATTCTAGACTCAGGGTTGGAATTACTCTTCACAGAGTATTAGGGATGCTTTATTTTATGTCACTCAGCTAGACATATTTCAGCAGACTGCACTGTATCTGAATACAAACCACAATGTTTTTACCCTCTCCAGCTGTGTCTGCAAAACTCTATTTTCATAGTTGCATAAGTGGAGCCAAATAATACACCAAGCACAGTAAAAGTGACAGTGACACCTGACCGGTTCTGGCCAAACCTGTCATTCTGCTTCCCCAAACTCTGAAACCCTAGTTAAAAAAAAAAAAAGCTCATTTCCAGGAGCAAATTGGGAAAGAACACTTGTTTGTTTGGGGTTTCATTTCATTGGTGGTGGTTGTTTAATTTGTTTGTTGTTTGGTTGGTGCTTGTTTGTTTTTCTACTTACTTTTTTTTTGTCCAAAACAGAGGTCTGCCCAAACTTTTAGTTAGCTCTGCACTTCTCTGAAGTTTGCTGATCCTTTGTCAAGAAGTGCAGCATTCAGGTGGCCACAGTCCCACTGAGTAGCATTTCATGCCAGGAATAGCCAGTTTGTCCGTTTGAGCAGGTACATCCACAAAATAAAGTGCTAGTCCTGCTGACCAAGGGTAAAAGAAAACAACCCCTATGGTTAAATAATATAGAGCACTGTATACTCATTTTTTAACATTAGGCTATAGTTTATCTTATGAACACTGAACTCCTATGTACTCCATATTTTACTTCTGTTATATTTCTGCTATATTTTTGTCAGGATGATTTTTATCAAAAGTCTTTCATTGTTTGCTGATGCAGTCAAATTAGGTTTGACTTTGACTCTCAAATGGTCATGTAATCATTGGCCTCCTTTCATAGTCCATTATGTTAAACCAAAGCTGCAGAAACAGGATTATTTCAGTCTCAGAGTGGTTCAGAGACATTAAATATTTAATAAGTTTTTTCCTTTTAGCTGCTGAATGATTCTTGGAGAACAATTTGAAAAAAAAAATCTAACACGCAATTGCAAATACTTCATTTGCATACGCAAACATGGGTTTATTTCACACTCAGTTGCTATCCTCTTTTGGCAGGAATTAAGTGACAAAATAAGGTAAGAAATGAAGCACCTACACTCCAGTATCATAACACAGATGTTAGATCCAATGAACTATGTAGATCAGGTCAAGCATACCCTGTCTTTGCTGCCACTAGAGAAAATGTCTGGCATATCTTCAGCTCTAAGGGCAGAGGTTTTCATATGTAGCAGTATGACCTACATTTAAGGTGCACATCCCCTTTACATTTTCATTAAACTAGTATCTGTAATTAACATTTCAAAAGCAAAACATAATTCAGAAAAGTGGTGCTGTTCAGCCTGCCCTGTCAAAAGTAATCATTTCCCATTCTTTACCCCACTAAGGCACAATCACAAAACATTTCTTTATTTGTTAACATCCTTGGATTTCTGCCACTTTACTACATCTAGCATCACATTGACAAACTGGAACTCCTCTGACAACACAAACAAACATATCAGAAAAAACTCTGGTCCCTGGTGCAGAAAAAGAGAAGTATATAGGTCTAAATCCAAAAAAAAAAAAACCAACCACAAACCACAAACACAACACAAAACAACACATTACAGAGTATATGCATGGAGAGAAAAGGCTGAGTTTTTCAGACCACTAGGACCACTCCCCATATGACACCTACAGCACTGAAAGATGAGACACCGGACAGCTCCCCCATGTTAAGGTGATGTCTTTTGGCATAAAGCTGACAAAGGTGCTTTACCTGCTTCATGGGCCAGCTACTCAACTACTTTGATGTCTGGCAGACCCAAAAGAGAAGGCAAATCAGAAACACTTCAAAGTGAGTCAAGAACCAGTCTGTTCTCACCTCCTTCTTGTATCAGAGTGCTTAATCCATTTAGGCAGAATTTGCTTTATGTTACCTGACTGCCTATGGAAGTGTAACAGCTAATGTGGCTTCCAGATGAGGTTTGCTATCTCCTCTTCACACATCTCCTTCCCACTCTCTCCTGACTGCTGTGAGTGTTCACAGTGACTCAGGCATTCCCCTTCCAGACCCAGGATGTGTAGGAAATGCCAGTTGCTTCCACTACATGAGGCCTGACAGCCTGTGGCCAGTGTCCACAACACCCCAAACAGGTAGGAAAATGCTTTGACTACTGAGGTAGTGTGTAAGTAAAAAGGAATACAACAGTAAAGTCAAAGTCATTGAAAATCCTTAAATCCTTCAAAAATAACGTAATGAGTTATAAGAAGCCAAAGGTGATGACAAAGCAGTTACTAGTGCTGGCAATGTAAGGGGAAAAAAAAAAAAAAAAAAATCAGTATTCATTGTATTAAAGACTTTTTGTAAGAAATTCTACAGTAACAGTACAGCTGAATGCTTGTATATGAAGTGTGTCAAAATTGGGCTGTTAATCATTCAGATGTTCACATTTATATAGCATCCCGTGAAGATCTTAGGAAGGCTAGAGAAATGCTGCTCTTTAAAAAGAATGAAAAATCAATAACCGTGGAGTTTAACAAATGTTTGGCAGCTAAGCAAAGAGAAAACCAGATGAACGAAAGCAGATCTAGTTCAAACATTACCCCGGGGATCTGTGGTATTTTGCTATGTGATTCCTGTGACACATCACAAGTAAGCAATGCTCCGATAGAAAACAGGACACTGGGTCAGATCCTGATTTCAGCGAGGAATACCAACTGCAACCCCAAAAGTATAACACTGAGGTGAAATACTCTGTGATTCCCAAGTCTTTTATCTACCTTAGGTTGCCCCAATACAAGTGATACCTTAAGGCAACCGTTCCAATCACCCTCAGTTGTTGTGGTGTAGGCAGCAAGGTACTTGTTAAAAGCTCTCCACCCCAAGTACAGCTGCACCGTGAGCCCAACCCACCAGCTCAGAACCACTGCAGAAACACAGAACTGTCTGGAGGGGTTTCTAGCAGAGATCCTGTCTGCTGGGAGGAAAAGTTACTCAGGTCACAGACTGAAAACAAACAAATCAAAAGAAAAACCGAAAAAAACCACAACAACAACACACAACAACTCACACACACACACCACACTCATACATCAAATACCAAAAAAAACACCACCAAAAACCACCACATACCACCAAATACCTTGCCACCGGCCTGGGAAAGCTGCCTCAAGTGTCAGACTCAGTGTTCTAAATACTTCAATGAGGGATAAATAACATACTTCCTTAGCACAAAGATATTTCAGAAGTTTGTACATGAATGAGCAAAAATTGATATTCCAGTACTGCAGTAACTACAGAATGCGTAAAATTTCTGGGTATTTACTAAATAGGATATTTGGCAGAATTGTCTTTATATGCTTATCAGGACTGTAGAAGTATAAATAAGAACAGAATTGAACAATCCTCATGCCGTTGAGAAGGGTAACAATGAATTCATGCAATATATTATAAAAAAAGCCTGAAACAAACCCAAAGAGTTAAAGCATTAGTGAAGCTAAAGATTAAAATTCTAAAGAAAACTTACTTAAAGCAACCTTGTCAAGTAGTGAGAACATGCATAATGGGACACTGGCTGAAGAAAGCATCTGTCCCCTCATCTGTCTGAACTCATTATACATATACATAAATATGTACATCCTGTTACAACATAAGTATCTATTCAAAAGTCACCAAAAGCAGCTAAAGAAGAGAGCATTTATTCAAAACCCTAATTTGAAACATCTTAAATAAAATGCTATATATTTATCAATGTATCGTTTTTAAATTGAAAAAAAAAAAGCTCAAATAAATAGCTAAAGGAGGATAATCTTTACTAACAGAGAAAAAAAATGGATGTTGACAATTTTCTGTCCCTCAAATTCAAAACAGGTTCTCAAACTCAAATCAGACCTTCCTTATAATCATCCTAATTCAGATTGGAGCTGGAGGTTTTGCTTTCCAATCCTCTTAGACATTAAGATCTGCTGAATTAACTTTGTTTATGTCTGAAAAGTGAGATATACCTGCCCTAGCTCAGAAATGTATCACAGAATAGCAAGATCTTGAAGTTATCTTCAAGATACCTGCACAGACCACGTTATGAGCTTGTGTTACACTGGTCACTAAGTCAAGCAGTTTTTGAAAGATATCTTCCCCAACTGGTCTGAGCGTGGTTTCAAGTGTCACAAGTGCCTTTCAGAAGGCTTGTTAGCTCAGTCTAATTTGTAAGAAGTACAAAGTACTATAGAGCTTCTAAAACAATAAAAAAAAAAGGCCAGTTCACATAACACCTGAGGATGCTTAAATGCTTGTAAAGAATCGGAGTCACAATCTTGCCAATAAGGAACTAGAGTCATAACATACTACTGGATGAAATGTAAATTTATTAAGATAAAGTAACCTTGATTTCACACTATAAACACTATTGTTTTCTGGTTTGCAAGTGGTGGCACTGGCTGAACTCTAAAGAAACAGAACTCTATGTTAAAGAAACCAAAAAAACCTGAGAACCAACAAACAGAATGAACAAGCAAGTAAATACAAACAACTAACAGTGGCTGCTGAATGGCTCACATCACAATTCCTCTCTACTTCCAGCTCCTTTTCTACCCAGCTGCCAGCTCTCTCCCCTTGGAGTAACTGAACACTGTAAAGAATAAGTTGCCTTATTTTAGTTTAAGAGGTATTAAAAGGGTGAGACAGATAAGGCATATCAAGAGCAATAACAGAATATGGTTTTTTCTATGTTTTGGCCTTGGTGCCAGATTTTCTGGACCCCTCTGAACAAGGCTGGACATCAGCATTTTGTAGAAAAGAGAGGTGCTATGGATTGCTAAGCTGCAGCTGGCAAGAAGCCACAATTTTAATGGTTTTCAGCTCTGAAGCAATTTACTACATCATCTAAATGACCAGATGTATGCAAAAGTAAAAGTAAAAACCAACCTTTGATCAGCTGTCATATGCAAATACTAAATTAGAAGTTCATCATGCAAATTGTAAGCACAGCATATGATCCAGCAAACTTCTATGGTTTACTCACATACCTAAAATAATATTTTGCTGAAACTAGGTCAGTAAACTCAGAATCTTGCAGGATCAAGTGCAGAAAATTTTTAAAAATTACAACTAAAAAGACAACTGGCAAAGTTTTCATATAGTGTTTGTAACATGTTCCCACTGCATCCAATCTCTAGACTGCTCAATTAATTCCTATAGGCATTTTACACTATTTTAAATTTCTACTATTTTTCTTGAGCTACAAACAGAGATTTTCATAACATTGTCCAGGCATGTAAGGATGGTGTTAGGAAAGCAGCAGCTCATCTGGAGATGAGACTTAGTCACCAAGAGCAAAAAGACCTTCTGCAGCTACAATAGTAGTAAAAGGCTGATCTCAGAGCTCACCCTGCTTTGAGCTGGACACTGAGCTAAGGTTCCTTTCAACCTGAATTATCTTATAGAGTTAATATTACTTTTAAGACTGAATATTGCATTCTTTTATAGTAGTATTTAGTATATTGGTAACTTTATTATATTAACTTTGTTTAGTTTTAATTACTACAAAAATACAAGATATAGTCAAGTGAAAAAGATATGACAATTCAGGAATAACTTGTGTGGGAATACATAAAACAAGTCCAAAATTTACCTTTAAATTTCATAACAACAAACTTTGCCGTCATTTGTATTCCATTAATACCCTCACGATAAAATTTATTCAATATTCATTTGCCATTTTTGCATGTATTCACATAGTGGTGATTAAAAACACATAAAGCCATTGAGGTCCTTTAGAGTCCCAGAAATCGGTGCAAATTGTGTTCCTGAAGGTTTAACATGTCTGCTCACTGCTCCTGAAGATACACCAAAAAGCATTTTGATATATACAGTAAAACTTTTGGCCTACTATACTACCTGGTAAAAAATCCTAGTAACATCAATACACCTGCATCTTATTCCAAGTCAAGGGCCAGACAGACACAGACCATGGAAAACACTATTTTCCTGTAAAGCAGCTACCTGCAAGCATAATATAAAGATGGGGGGAAAAAAATTCAATCTGTTAACCCTCTGCTTGCCCTCCCTCTTCCCTTAAACCATCATATATTTTTTCCCCTTATTATTACCTTGTGCTCTCTCCCCATCATACTAATTTTCTAGAATAGGACTTATTATGTAGCAGTAATTTCTCTTTTCTTCAATTTAATTTTTTTAAAATCATGTAGAAACTTCTATTTTACAGTTAAATTTCATGTCTCCATTACTTTCTGCTGAAAAAAAAAAATCCTTTTTGCATGAAAATTTTCAAAACACAAATGATAACCAACAAAGAACTTTCAAAAATATAAACATCCTCACTAACTACAGAGTTATGAAAGTCAAAATCTATAGGTGGAAATAATAAAAAAAGTAAATATTAACATTAGACACAGATCGCTGTTAGAAATGAAAAATCCTGATTATTTCCTAGTGTCTGAAAGCCACACTAATACATGTATTACACTGCCAGACAATAGTTCCATTTTGATCTTTCTGGAGCACTGGAATTTTTTTTAAACTCAAAAACCTTCTGTTTAAATTGAGCTTAATTTAAAATCCATTATCTGTTTACAAGTAAAATGTATACACTTATTTACGTGGATAAAGAGAATATTTAAACAACCCAAACTGCAGGACTCTTGGCTTTTTAGGTAAAAAAATTTCAGAAAACCCAAAGCCCATAATCAATGTTCAGTGTTCTCACAAGATTCGGTCCCAGAAGATAGGTGACAAAGCTTTCTGCCAGAGTTCAGCAAATTAGGTGTTAACATTCTAAAGGTGTCTTTTTTTAAAAAAAAAAAAAAAAAAAAAAAAGAAAAAAGAAAAAAACCCACTTAAATACCCACTTAAATAAGTAGTGACCATTTTTATTTATTAAAAAATGGAGCATGGCAGTCTAATTTCTCCGGAATGCACTAGAGACACTTCAAACATGCAATTCTTCAGTTAATCAGTAGCAGAGTACTCTAACTCACTTCATGCAAACAACTTTTTTCTAAGAGTTCATATACAGCTTTCTTTTTTTTCCACAGAAAACTTGGGGAAGATAACTATGGATCTCTCAAACTCATTATTAGCTGCACCAGCAGTTATATACCAATCATAGCAAAATAATTCTCCATGTAAATTCTAAAAAACTTTCACTTAGTTCCATGAAGCCCATAATTTAGTTCCTTAAGACTCTCTGTTATTTGAGCAAAAAGCAGAAGTTTTCCTCAAAATCTTGAATTCTGATCCCACTGAAGTCACTTGCTGCTTTTCTGCTGAAGGTTGTGTGCTCTTCATAAATAAATTGATTGCCTTCAGTCTGGATAGACCAATTTCTTTAAATGCATTAAATACATTCCAGCCCTCAGACTCCGCTCTGTTTGCCACTGTCTAACTGCCAAAAGCTGTCCAGCAATGCATTTGCTTTTGGCTTTAAACAAGGAATGCCACAGCACTACCAATTTCCATTGCCCAAAGGGAAGAAAAGAGCCCCAGGCTTCCTGACAGCACAGATATTCCCCATGATGTAGTTGCCTCTATGGCTCAGTGCTGGCAGCCCACTCAGACTGCACAGATTCCACCCTCTAGCCCGAAGTAAAAGGAAAAGTCAGTAGCATCTGGGTTGTGCTTCAGAAGGCTTGGATTTCACATCAAATTTTCAGTGTTACCACCTCCTTTGCTACCTTGGACTGTCGACTGTACAATAAGCAGAGACTCACTTCAGAATGAATCCCCAGCTTCCAGTCTACTGTCAGCTTGGGAATTGTGAAAGGCCAGCCAAATCCTTAAAGAAATAATTGTCCTTGGCAATACTTGAGTTGACATGATATTGGCATCCTGAAAGCTACACACTACAAAAAAGCCTTATTAGTTGAGCATTAAAAGAACATCTTTCTCTGACTGATTTTTTTTTTTTTTTTTTTTTAAACAGTAAAGGCTTAACAAGGTCAGTGACATTTGCAAGAAACCTTGGTATAAACTCCTTGTGAGCTTAAACATGCTTGGCAAAGGCATGGCTACTGGAAGCTATCAAAAAGGCGGAGAGAAAACAGATATAAAGTCTAATATACCAGATCCACTCGAGCAAGGAAGCCCAAAGACAAAGAAGATTAAAAAAAATAAAATAAAAAAAATCTCTTGCATCTGTGTTTGGGGGCAGAACAATTGCAGAATTTTTTTCTTCCTCTCCTTGCTCAGGGGCAGAGACCAAAGCAGTAAATATATTATAGACATTCTTTTATTTAAACTCAGTTATTGATCCAAATATGACTTGCACTTGAAGTGAACATTACTATACAATGCACAAAGTACTGTCAGTTTCATTGCTATTAACAAAAAAGAGAAAGAGAATGAATTTAGATCTCATGTCAGAATTCAGCATTCCTGTGCATCTCTAAGCATTTGAGTGTAGCCTTATTTATACATTTTTTCAAAAAAGTCTAGTGTATTGTACAGAAAAAGAATAAGTGTTTGTAAAAGTCACCGCTACAGATTTGTCCTTCTTTGCAAAAGTTGATGGTGAATGACTGACGCATGAACATTGATTTAAGTTGAACCAGAAATTGCCTGAACCAAAAGCAATATGAAATAATCCTACCAGATTGGAACTCTCATCACTGTGTTTCTGACACTAATACAATAAACATAGTGTGCAAGCAGATAAGACACTTTACTTAAACACACATTAACCCATTTCAGGTGAAAAATGTGTGATTTATGGCAGCTGTATTCAGCTCTCTGCAAGTGTACGACAAATTGCTTGTGCCAGCTTTTAACCATGTTGACTAGGGAAACTAAGCTAAATAGATGTAGTCTGCCTGCCATACCTTCTCAGACATAGTTTTATGTAGTTTAACAGGAAAGCACTGGAAGGAACACAGCAGTGTGTACAGTCTTCTTCTTGCTAGGACTGCTTGTTTTCTGCAGCCTCCTCTGTGCTAACAGCCTCTTAAGGAGCAAAATACTCAGAAAGGAGAGGAAAAAAAAAGGGGGTTGAAGTCCACATGCTTTTCTTTATTATTATTATTTCAGCAAGATGTAGAAGGGTAGAAAAACCTCAGCCCTGAAGTGAGACAGACATACACAGACTAAATTAACCTTAATATCTCTTGATCTAGTTAAGAGAAAACTGTAACCCCATGATAACATCCGGACAAAAGCCTGAGCACCTACAAGTAATAAAATTTCAGCACTCCAGTCTGAGTGCTTAGAAACATTTAATTGCCATTCACAAGAGCTGATATTTCAACTTCTTACTATGGCTTAGTGCAGCTCTTCAGACTATTACTTCTACATCGCTTAAGAACAGTAACTGTTCAGTGACTACAGAGTCAGACAGCAAACACTTCATAGCAAGACTGTGTTAAATCTTTTGAAACTCTGGTGCATGAGTCATACAAGCAACAATTCATAAATCATCATTAATATTTACCCTTGTGGAAGAGCTATGGAAAATTCTGTGGTTGACCCAATATTCAAAAGCACTGCTTTAAGTGGGATGACTTTGTTTCACTTAAAGCAAAAGTTCAGGCATTTTGTTTAAAGTACGTTATTTAAATACATAAACTCATTCTTCAAGTTGATGCAGTAGTTGTGGGCTCTGAATTGAAAGTACTGTTTCCTATCAGAAATATACTAAATGAAAGCATATTTATATAAATATCCAATTCCTATCCTACATTATCCTTCAGCCTAAGTTCAAGGCATCCTGACCCTTTGACCAAAGCTTTCATTAAAAAGCAACTAAAATTCAGAGTGACTGGAAAGCAGAGCAGAGCTATAGATGGGGGGGTGGGAACAAAACACAATTCCTTCCCTAAGAAATCATCCTATAAAGACAATGAAGGATCATTCTTTTTATGTGAAGTAATATTGAAAAGAACTTCTACCAGGGATTTTTTTCAAAATAAGAGCAATACAAAAAAGATGCAGACATTGTATGTGATGTTGATGACACTGTCACAAAATTCTATGGCTTAAGGATGTACTTATTGGTAAAAGAGATGCAGTGTCACCAAGAGCTTTAAGTTTTGTCTTCCTCATTTAGAAAGAATATGTCATGCTGTTGAAAAGAATATTGAAGTTATATGTAGCTAATAGCAGCTCACACAGCCTCTTTTGTGCAGGATTAGTAGCAAATGGTTTCTGTAATATGCTGCACTGATCTCTCTTTGCAGTAATAGCAAGAGGAAGCTATGCAGACTGTCAACAGCTAGTCCAACTTATGATCAGAAAAAATTTGAAAGAACACATATACAGTAAATGTGAATTTACATTCAAATTTCAAGTTCATTCTCTTTAGAATAGTCAGATTTTTTTGGATTCCTGTGCAACACAAAATATACCTGCACTAAACGTGTATCAAGCTAGTTTATTTTTTCACTAGTGTCACTTTCTTTGCATTTGGGAATGAAAGTTATTTTCAACAACAGAATGGCTCAGGCACTCAAACCTCAGCCTGTGCACTTCGGAAGTTCATATGCAACATGTGAAAGATTCCAGGCATCTAAGTCCTTATGCTCTACATCCCTGCACTGTGACCTTAAACCATAGCACAGTGTAAACATTATGCATTTCCTAATGAACTTGAGGGCAGGGGCCATAATTTCATCCAGTATTTGTTGTTCAGAACAGTAATTTTTACTTGTCAATATCCTTGTAGCATGAGAGCTACTGACTCCAAAGGGTGGAAAGAATTAAAAAAGCCTAAGAGCAGGAACCAAGAAGAAAGATCAGAACAAACACTTAACAAGACAAGGATTGAAAGTCTGGAGAGCAGTGCAGCAAGGACAGCCATGGCAGAAGATTAAACAGAGACAAAAGGATAGATTTAATCACAGGCTTTCATGTTCATATGATCTCTCTATCCAACCAGTAGAATTTGAGTCATTAGGTTTCTGGGTTTCCCTCAATTTTTTGATCTCAGCATGATTCCAGCTTGTCAGGTATTAGAGATGCAAATCTTAATTACTTATGAACAGGAATACACTTAATTTCACACTTACTTGATTCTAATCACAACAAAATTAAAGAATAAGGATTAGTATGGACAGAACCCTGAAGCTTGACCATAGAGTGACAATTCTGGAGATTATTCTAATGGAGATTAATCCAAAGTCTTTAACTAATTGACCAGGCAACTACTTGCAGCTTATGGACTGGTCACCAGACTAGGCCCAGGAAGTCTGGATTTAATTCCCAACCACATGTTGTTCTGGTGAGTCCTCTCCCTGGGCCAAGAAAGAGGCATTGCTTCCCCAACAGGTACTGCTCTTAATTTCAGTCTTTCCTCCAGAATCCTGCTTGGTTTTGTTCTGAGCTTTGTGTGCAGCATGCATTTGAGAACCTCTCCAGCAGCAGGTGTTCACCACTTGAAGAATACACCAAGCAGCTGCTGTTTCCCATTCCTCACCAAAGGCTCTGTGGTTTTCCAGGACAGCGCAGAAAAACAGTCACTACAGGGAATGGGGACAGAAACGCTTGATTCAAGTAAAACAGTTGGAAAAATATAATATTTAGCACAAGTGAACAAAACTTTAAAGGGAACATTAGCAAGTAAATCAGATCAAATTAGCTCAGGTATATTGATTCTTGCCAATATTTTTCTGCTTAGCTTCTACTTTTCTTCCTCACCTGCTAGTCCATTTCTGTTTCAAATTATCAAGAGCTCTCTTTGTTTGCTTATACAAAATACCTTTAAAAAGCTAGAAAGAAAATTCTGCAGTATACCCTCCTCCCCGCAACCACTGCTATCCCAAATCTATAGCTAATAAGACGCTCTACAACCAAAAGGCCACTACATCACACCTACCTTCAAAAGGAACAAGTATTCAGTGTTTCAGCAGAAAACGCTTGAGAGAGAAACTGCAGATAAGAGGAGGGTAAGCAATACGTTTAGTTAGCCATTAATCTAGGCTGAGAATATAGACTCTCAGGAAATTCGCCATTCCCTACCACATGTTCCACTTAGAGCTACATTTTATAAATGTAACTGTTAGCATGTTCTTCTACTCTGGGCTGTGCAAGACCAGGAGGAATAACTGTAACCAGAAGAGAAGCACTGGTGCGTTTCACATCTCAACAGAAAATACTGGATTTTTGACCTCAAGAACTCCTAAAATAAAAGGTGAAATTACTTTGACTAATGCACTCTAATACTGAATCTGCCTTGAGTGAATTACATGCAGCATCCATGAAAGCTGAAAACAAAGGCAAATCTGGATCAAGAAGACAAACCTAGGCTGCGTTTGTTTGTGTAATGGCAAGCATGGCAGCTCAGGTTAGTGCACAAGGTCTTAGAGCGTGCAACCTACTGTGGAAACTCAGGGGTGGCGACTGCCTCCTGCCAAATTTCCACAGTCACTTCTAAGGCTGGTATTACCAGACACTGAGCTTCATGTCAATGAACTTCCAGAAAAATTGAATTGTCAGAGAAGTCATAATTTCAACAAGTCCTCAACCCCCAGTCCCAACCCAGTTCATCAGAAGTGCCAATCTGGGTGGCTTAGACAACTGCTTTCTCCAAGATAATGCTCTAGGAGTTCACATCTTTGTCACAGCTGGTACATTGACATGGGAGGCAAATTCCAACCTGCCCAAGCTTGCTCTATTGACACTCTTTGGCAAGTCTGTGGAGAAACAGAAGTAATCCTAAAAGAATTAGAAACAAGCTTCAACACGCATGACAATATATTAATCAAGAATAAAGGGAATTAATGACTTTGCTAGTTTGTAAGTTACCAAAAGCAGTCCTTATGGTCAAGTCCTGCAACTATTACTGTAATCAAATTAATGATAAACTTCATTTATGGCTCCTTATACACACAGATCTGCACCTGATATTAGAGGAAATTTTTACCCAAATGATCTGTATACAAGACAACTGAAGCTTTCCTTTTGTGTTCCCTGCTCACTGCCCCATCCACCAGCCATTGTTGCCCTAGTGGAAAAGAGAGGCTAAATTTTCCATGCTTTGCTACAGCTCTGTGAAGCAGGCTGTGGAGCACATAGCCAAGCAAAATATAGGAAAACAGACTAAAAGTATTCACATAGCAGCAAGTTACTGAGTGAATTTCCACAGCTCATTCTAGGTTGGCAGTGCAATACTGATGACTGTGTTTGCCATCACAACACATACCTGATCACTCAGTACATAATTCCTGTTTTTGATGGACTTGACTTTGGCAGCTGTAGCCAAAAATTAAAAGTCTGGCCCTAGACATTTAGGACAGAGCAATACCAACAAAAGAGATTGTTCTTTGCACTAAAATGAACAAAAGCAGTCAGCCTGTTCAGCTGTTTCTTATGCTCAAATAGGGAAATGTATTTGTCCAAACCTTAGGTTCCTTTCATTGCCAATAAGGAAAGATGACTGAAAATGATATGAATTATGTTTGAAGATAGGCTTGCAGGGGACAGAGAGAACATCAGGCACACAAACAACAGGAAAATATATTCAAATGGAATGCAGAATATTCCATCTAAATAGCCCTAGAAAACCTCAATTTCAGTTCTCTCTTAATACTGACCAAGGCTTCCTAAGGTAGAAAAACATTAGTGCTTCAGTGTTAAGAGACCTGTTGCAGGTACAAGATAGCTTTATTTCTGACACCCATTCAGAAAACAGTAGTTCCTTCAGTGGCCTGGCTGAGCGATTGCTATATAAAGTACAGGAATATTTGTCCCCAAGAGGTTGCATGATTTGGTGGCTGCCTAGTTATCTGTGAGAAATGACCACATGGCATCAAAATGCTTTCTGGAAGAAAAGCCTCTTTATGTCAAATTAACAATCCCAGTCACCCTTCCCCCCAATCTCCCTTGAGTTTCATCATTACCACAGTTATAATTAACCCAGGATGCTGATTAGAACACTGTTATTCCTTGCTACACAGTTGATTATTGTAGTATAGATAGAATCCCATTATTTCCCACGTACACTAAAATGCTAAAGCAAACTGCAACCAGCTCAGGTGACAGCTGTGTGTTTGACTGGGTTAAAATTACAATGTCATCTTAGATAACAGACAATACATTAATGGAGACAGGTCTAAATTCTGAGTTTCATGGGTATGGGTTATTTAGAAAAGGTGTATAAAGTCAAGGCCAACATGTATGGTGAGTGGGGGAAAGGATATAAATAAGGGCAAATGCACAGAAAGGTATGCTTATTCCACACCTTGTCAAAGAAATCTTGTGCAATTTTACCCCTGCCAAGTGGCATCTAAAGATTTTATGGAGAATAAGGATGGGTCATTTTTCACAATTACATGAAAAATGAAATTATTTCAATTAATTGTTGTCATTTTAGTTATTGTATATTAAAAAGTGACCCTATAACATTAAGTTCTAATAAAAATGTTGGTATATTTGAAATTTTCTGACTATTTATCCAGTGTTACAGTCCCATGAAGATCCTGCAAATAGTAGAACATGCAGTGCAGCTCCCTACAAGTATTAGCTCTGTGAGATTGGGTAATCTTAATCTGGACATAGGAATATTATTTAATAAATACTGATTTTGATTTGTCTACACAAATAAAACATGACTGTTTAGGTTCTGGATACTTAATTACTACTGAAAACAAAGCATTTCTATAAAACACCAGGCATTTTCTAGCTACCAGAAAAAAAAAGTATCATTTTTTTTCCTCTTTTACTGCACAAATAGCAGATCCTGACAACTAGTCACAGACTCTTAGAAAGCTGTCCAAAGTCATAAGCAGCCCCATATGTTTTATCTATATGCCTAAGCTTTTGTTTGACCTTATATCACAGAATAGAGCACTACTTGCGTTTCTTAAAATGGAAGGAGCAACATGGCAGTATTTACAAAGCCCTACTTTACTCCAAGGAGGTTAACAGCCATACATTTGCTATATACTCAATGGATAGAGAGATATGATCCTCTTGAGTACAGTTAAGATTCAGATTATGCTTTCTTGAAGGAGTGTCTGCCATCATCACCCATCAACAAAACAGAGCATAGGGAAACTAGACTCCCTGTGCTAAAATCAACCTACATAAAATCCTTCCTCACCTTCACTGCACCACCTGCTTCGAACTTACCTTATCTAGGTGTTTGTTTGCAGCCTATTAAAAAAAAAAAAAAAAAAAAGGTGTTTTCAAGAAAAACTAAACTGCTGTCTCATGGGTGTGGAGGGTATTGTGTACGCTCACATCAACTTTTGAAAACATGACTTCAGAAAAGTGTAAATCAACCTGGTTATTCAGACTAGTCAGCTGCAGGGAGGTATCAGCATGTAATCAGTCATGGCAGAGGCTGGTGGGAGGCAGTGTTGAAGGCACCAGCCCCTCCAAGAAAACTCTTCCAGGTTAGTGTGAAGAAACAGCATCAGAATAAAAGTGAAATAATTCTATTTCTGGCCATGCTTATTTCCCTTTTTTTTGCAACCTCTGAGCAAATACTTAAGTATTTTTCAGACCAACTTGTTTGTTTTTTTGTTGGTTTTTCTCCATCCCCATCCCACCCCCACCTCCCACCCCCCCCCCAGTCAGAAAAGGGGATAGGCAAAAATCCAAAGGAACTAAAGTTCTGAAAGTTAAAATACTTCAAATTTCACAGAAAATTGTACAAAATTACATCCATTAATTCAGGGAGCAGCAAGTACACAACTTTTTCTAACCTAAAATACCAGCAGGTACTTATTTACACTTGAGAACTTCTATACCCTTTTGAAATAAAAGCATTTCTGTACTGGTTCAAGCTGACATGTTAATTTTCCCTCAAATTATCTGGTACACTGCAGTGAATGGATAAATACATTGTGCTGTAAGCTAAAAGCCATGTCAGGCATCTCCAGATGAACAAGGCTATTTACAGATGCTTCAAAGCAGTATTTCATGTCACATGTAATGGTGCGTGCTACCAATATATTCTTTTAAGGGTTCTAGAATTATTTTTCTAGACTAAAAGCTGCATACAACCCAGTTTCAAACCTAGAGGTAAATATGTAGATAATTCCTTATATAATATTCCTATTTTTTTGCCACACTAAGATCACTTACTTGTATTTAAGTAAGCCCTGCTATCATTCACTGGAAATCACAGTCTGCCCTTACCATGCAGATCTTTTCCTCTTTGATGGGATATTTTTAGATCATAGACACTTTTTCTTCCTGCTATACTAAGTTTAGGTTAGCTGAATTAATGTTTTTGTTTGTAATCTAATTTGAGTGAGCATCAATAAGAATTTACAAGCATTTTTCTAGGTCTACAGTTATGAAAAACTTATCCAGAATTATTTTTTCTACTTAAGTAGTTTTAAATTGCCACAAAACAAGTAGAAGAGTTAAAAAAAAAAAACACACCACACACACAAACAAACAAAACAAAAAAAAAAAACAACAACAACAAAAAAGACAAACCCCCACGTATTTTAAAGTGAATAAATATAAGAAGTCAGAGTGCTATAAAGACATATGTAGAAATAATCCCAAATCTGAAGTAGCTAAACAAAGATAGAGTCTCAGGTTTGTTAAGAAATCAAATTTTAATGGAGTTCTCTGAAATGGTTTATTTTCATTTAAATTCTGAAATGCATCTTTAAAAAAAAGTTACATATATATATATATGTATATTTTCTTCCTACTGCTGCTCGTAGATTGTCCTCTCCCCTTAAGCAATTTCTGAAAGTAGTTTCAAGAGGAAAGTGACTGATTGGAGACTGACTGATTGGTCTCAAGAGAGCAAAAGGGGATTGTAGCAATTTTTGCTCACATGGATTGGGGGGGGGGGGGCAGGTCTGGGGTAAAAAAAAAAAAAAAAAAAAAAAGTGGTTCATGGTGATTCAAATGAGCCCCATACTTTTTACAAGAAGTAAATCAGCCAGGGGAGCTTACAGCACTAACTAAAAGCAGACAGAAAAAGTGCAGATTTAAGAGTTACTCAGTGCATTTTAATGCCCTCAAAAAGCATAGAAAACACTCCTTTCTGCTGCCTTGTGTCAGAGAAATATATACTGTGCCTTTCTTTTTGTAAGTTCCAGAAAAAGAAGGTAACAGTAAATTTAACACTGTCCAAGAACTGCCTGATCTTCTCTGAGCATTAAGCAGTATCAATAGAAGCACAGAGGTCCTTTCCTACCTAAAAGTATCCATGCAGCATTTCCAAATTTGAGGGGTTTGTCACCTCTTCTTCCCTCGCTCTTTCTAGTACAGCTGCATGGCCTTAGGAAAGTACAAATTGCCTTAGCCAAGATAGCTGGACTAGTCCTCAATAACAGTAAAGGTGTAAAGTGCACAGAACCATCACCAAAGTCACCAGGTCAGATTTAGTGATCACCATGCTATTACTCAGCCACTTAAGACGTGTCGGTGAGGATTTCAGGCACAGCTTCTGCAGCAGGGTAGTTCTGCTCAACCCAGATATTAATAGATCTCTGATGCTTGAAATTACCTTCCTAAAGATTCTGAGATTGGTCAACTGGAAAAAAAGAAACTGAAGCATTACAAAAGGTCACATCTTGCTATCATCCCTCTTCTCAGACTTTCCTTCCCCAATTATAAACACTCGGTCCTCTAAAGTTCACCACGCTTGGACAGCTCTAGACTCAAAAATATCCCTTATTGACCACTGAGGGGATCCTGACCTTGTTTTTCATGTCTGCTCTGAGGTGAAAGTCAAACAACATTGAACTGAATTGTTATTTCAGCTGTCTCAGCTCTGAGGAGCCACTCACTGAATCCAGTTTTCAGCTTCAGTTTCTAAATGAAATTTCACAGAAGTGATTAGCTTCAGCTGTCAAGCTTTCTGATCTTCAGTCTTACATAAACAGTCCTAACGTTTTAATTTTCAGAGGAAAGGAAAATGATCCTATAGAATCCTTTGTTTAAGATCTTTCTGAACAGATTTTGTATTGACCTTGGTAACAATGAATTAGACATGTTTGACCAACTTCACAAACTGGGATATTTCAGGTATAGGACACTTCTGCATATCAGCACTCACGTGATTCCTAGTTACCTTTAGAAAAAGTTCTGTTTGTGTGAAGCATTACATTTTCTCAACCATAACTAACACATGTTCTGTCCATCAGGAATTATGTGAAACAAAAAAAAGATAACTTAAGAAAAACAACAACAACAAAAAGACAAAGATCAATACAGACACTCTTCTTTAAGACAGCCCATCAACTATTTGGTAGAAACTGTGTGTTTCATTGTTAAAAAAGCAAAATACTTTCTATAACCTATCGACATTCTGAACTGCAGTTACCATTTTCACCAAAAATAAAATTAAAATCTCACTTTCTTCACAAAATAAAAAAAGCAGCTCAATAAATCTTCTTTAAGTTGGTCCTGAAATACTAGTGTTCACAAATCCCTCTGCCTCCAAGGCTTTCTGGAAATCTTTATGCATCTTCAAGGGAAAAAAATCTTACCCCTGTTGTGGTTTTGGGATATGTCTTCGTTCTGAACATTGACTAAAAACAAACAGATAATAAATACTGAAGTTTTATCTTGTAGATTTCTCTTGATATTGGTGCATTTCTCAGAACATTAATGTCTCTTTTTTTTATTTTGGAGCAACTAGATTACACGGCCACATACTCTTCCTTTTACCCTGACACTTCTACACAAACGAGAGCTCCTATAGACAAAGTCATTAGGACAACTGATACAACGATGCCAACAGGTGTCCTCTGTAACTAGGTTTGGTAACAATCACAGAGCAGAAATCTCCCAAGGGGGCTGCAGGACATGCCTGCTGAATATGGTGTTCTTTATACACTAAATGTTTATCCTGCTTATCCATTTTAATCTGCTAAAACTATCTTAGCTAGAAACATCTTAAGAACAATTTTATCAGCTTAACTGTCCAGTAAGGAGTATAACCCAGGACATGACCAGAGCACAAAAAACTATAAAAGCCTTGAGAGTATGTGCCTATGCACCTCTATATGTGCTCTTGTGTAGAGTGATAAATTGGCATTAAACCAACCCCCAAAATAACCTTTTCCTTTTCAGAAGGATGCATCTTCATAGAATTGCAGGATGTAAGTTAATAGCTCTTATAAATCTTCAGTAAGAATATAGAAAACATAATGAAATATCCTAGATTTAACTGTGATGTAAATCGTAATTCACCTTACTCCAATCAGTGATTCCCAGGGATTTATTTATGACAATATTTTTAAAGCCGTTTCCTAATGAACAGTAGATTGCATCTTACAAAGCCGCTTCTTAGGTTGCCTTATGAAATAAGTTGTCTACCAGTGAAATACCCCTTGTAGTTTAGAATTCTACACCATAACAAATGGAAACAGACAGCTGCTTTGATTTACTTGCTTATATTCAGCTGTCTTGCCCCTCATTTAATACAGAGATGTATTAAGAAAATTAGGTAAATAGATTCAATTTGCTATGTGCCAATCAATATTACAGAAGGCAGTGGGTTATTTGTGATCATAAATAGAAAACAGCACATGTTAATTGCAAAACTAGGTACCACAAATTACTACAAATCATCTTTAACTATCTCTATTTCTCATTAACTCACAATGGCTTTAATAACCTTTACACTCATCTCATTGAACCAGAAAACCTGATTAGGGGCAATAAGTGAATGGAATAACAGCTCCTGGGAGCTGATAATGTGTATTTTGCTCAGTGAGTATCAAACCTCATCTACTGAGAAGGTCTTCCTCATCTCCCTTCTTCAGAAAAAAACAGCTCGCTGTATGTCGGAAATATTCCATTGGTTTTATCTAAGACATAAGTGACCTGAATCTTCACTGTTGTAATTATCTGTGCTCTAAGGAAATGATGGTCCTTTGCTAATTTCCCTACTCTGAGACTTGTTTATAAAGTATGCAGTGTGGATTCCACTGATTAATAGTTATGCAGGTTTAAATATAACATGACATATTTGATTTAGGACCCCTCTTAAAACCATTTTTCAAGGCTTTAACTGGACATTTCCACAGTACTGTCAACACCATACCTTCCTCAAGAATTCAAGCCAAAACAAAATACAACCACAAAACCCCCCCAAAACCGTCAAAACATCCCACCAAAACCAAACAAAGCCCAAAACAAACAAAAAAAAGCACTTGATCTAAGCTAAACAGATAACTCTAAGAGGCAGAAAGATGTAAAAATCAAATAGTTTTCAGGAAAGCCTGATCTTCCCAGCTGTACAGTTTCAATGAAAACAGTCATTCCATCAACATTTCCTTTCCACATGGGCAGAGGATGAGGGCTGAGGTGACAGGTGCATTTTACAGCCGTAAAGTTCTTGCACAGCTGATGGACACGAATCTAGAACTCACCAGTATTTGGATAGGAATCCAAAGTCCTTAGAAAAAAAAACAAAATGAAACAAACCATGCAACAAACACCACAAAACAAGGAGGAAATGCAAGAGAGATCACTATCTGTGAAACTCTCAGAAATCAAGATGACACAAAAAGTAGGTATTGGTTGTTTAGTTGTTTTTTGGTTTTTGTTTTTTTTCAATTGAACTGTAAGTGTTTATTTGAGAAGCTGGCCAAGCATCAACACCCACACAGCCATCCAGACACAGTAACTCCAGTGGCACCAATTGCATTGAGATGTGTCTTTGTGAAACTAAATGATTATTAAAAAATACTGTGAAAAGCCTTCAAACAGCTTGGGCAGCTAACTAACACTGCTAAAACTATCTTTTCATTTGTATAACCTTCCTCCCATCTCTCAACACTGAAACTCCTCCATGTTATGAAACCACTGTCCAAGTATTGCAAGCAGAACAATTCTGCTTGGGATGAAGTGAGTCTCAGCACACGTCTCTGTGAAGTACAGCGATATTCCTGCTCCAGCGTGTCCGGCATGTTCCCGGGACACTCCCTGGCAGGGCTGGGGGGTCTGTACTGACAGCACTGAATTCAGGCAAGTTAGAACAGCAACAAGTGGACAAACTCATGTCAGTCCTGCTGGGGAAAGACATTCCAGCACCATTTGCGATAATATGGAGAAGAGGAACGTGGAGATTAAATCATTAGTCATACCAGCTTTAATTAAACGTATTTTAGTTTCATTGTTCAGACTTTAAAGAATGAGTCGTGAAGTCATTCTTGGTAGAGAAGCAGATACAGTCTGGAAAGCAATGCGCTCAGAGCAAAACCTCTCAGATACTCACTTCACAAGCAGAGAAGACACCTAGGAGAGGGAAAGGCTATCTGACATTGCCAGCTCTTATGAACGTTTTTTTAATGTAATTACAAAGATGATTTCTGGCCATTTCTTTCAAGAGACATGAAGCCACAGAATGATGCGACTTTCCTAACACATCGAGCTCTAAGGTAACAAGAAAGCCATAGTAGCAAAGAAAGGGTAATAAATGTTTTGTTTGTTTTTTAAGCTTATGTTTTATATCATTTAAATGCTTATGGCTGACAACAACCTTCAACACTGCAGAAACCCACATAAGGCATTTCTTTCTTGCACAAGATTTGCTGGACTCAAAAGGGATAGAAATTTTTCTTAAAGTCCTTATAATAAAGTACAGAAGAATTAAAATTATTGCATCTTATATCTACTATAGACTTCAGAAGAATTTTAAATGTATATAGCTTTTAACTGTCTACTGTAGTGTTTATTAAAATTTCTGCTAAAAATTCCACTGCTTGGCATTCACAGAACCAGTGTGAATTAAGCGAAAGATGATGAACAAAAATGAAGTTATGAAATGTTTAGCAATCCATCCTTTTTGGGCAATTGAGTTTCAAGCACCTGCATGCTTTGGTATCTAATTAAGTTTCCTAAAATACCTTTCCTACTGATGTAATTTGGATGTTGCATAGAACATTTAGAAGTTGCTCCAGTTCAAGTTAATGTGCTCTTCAACAAGCAGCATGACAGACAGGTCAGAGAAAGTAGTCTATTTACATTACATGGCTTCCAACACTAATGACTTGTGTTTGTAATAATAAATATGCTAAATAGCTTTTATGATTCTCTAGCTTTGAAAAATTATTCTAATTTACAGTTCCTCAAACACATGTTGCAATAAGCAGTGTTTTCTTGCAGTACGTGCAGGGAAGGTTTATCTGTAACCTCTCTAACTACCAATAAATTACTGGTGTTTATTTGCATCACCTTGCTCTCTGTGGCCACAAGTGATAAACTGCCACACAAGCATGCTTGTTGAAAAGCCCAGCTTTGTAAGTGTCTCAACATTTTTAAAGTATTAAAATGGGCATGTTAGGATCTACTACTTTTTGTGTCATTCCACTCCCACCCATCCCACATCATTCCCATTGATCAAAAGTGAGCTGCTGCAATCCTGCCAACCCAGCACATCATTGTGGGCAGCACTTGCATACCTCTCAGGCAAATCTTTACACCCTTTAATTCCTTGCAAACATTTAAACCACAAGCCTGTGGAACAGGGAGAGTGATTTACCACATGTTTTTCTCAGACCTAGCTGAGACTTTTTGACACTATGGCAATATTTAACCACAAACTACGTCAATCAGTAATGCTACCATCTTGACTCCTCAGGCAAAGCTGGGGATTCCAAGCTTCCAAAAACAAAAAATGGCCCTCTTAGACTCATTTCTCCATTTCCTAAATCATGAACAGAACTAATGCAGGGCACTTTTTTGTTTTTTGCCTTCCTTTCTTTATTTCCCTTTTCCCAATCCCTTATAGAATAGCAGAAATTAAAATATAGAATTTCACTGACTTACAAGATTCTTTATTTTTTTGTTTTGTCAGACTTATTGCATCAATACAATTCCCCTAGTAGATTAAGAAGCCTCAGAGGCTATTGCTCAGATTAAGCAGTAGCTCTTACTGTAAGCTTCTTATTCTCAGTGTTTCCATCTTCTACTCTATCCACATGATTAAACAATAAGTATATTATATCTTTCAGTACATCTGTCAGTTCAGGTCCCATCACTCTCAGTCTATTTCTGACATTGCCTATTGCAACAAGATTTGCTGTCTGTCCTTCATATAGACAGTCCATATAATCCAATTTTCAAATATTCTTCAAAACTGTCACATTCAGTAATGCTTATGTTATTTCATATGCTGCTTTTAAAAACAACAACATTTGGTGCCACTTTCTGCCATTTTTCAGTACCAAATCTTTATAATGAGGTACCAGGCAGTCCCATTACTTAAATTACAAGTGAAACTAGGTGGGTCTATTCAGACAAGCAGAACACCACACCTTAAAAAATTGCATCAATCTTCTTCTGAAGTATAATGTGACCACTAATTTTAAGGCAGTCTGCTGCCATGGGAAACAGGCATGATCCCATACACGAACTTTCAATAGTTTCCAAAAAAAGGCTAGACTGATGGAACACTATTACAAATTCTATTCAAAGACAACAGTTGAGCACCTGAAGGCAATGAAGAAAATAAAATACTGTAAGTATGATACATTATTTTTTTCTTTTATGATGAATCCTCAGCAGCTGGATCTGACAGTCAAGGACTAATGCAAAGAGGCATACCTAGAACACATTTTATTATGAAACGGCTCAATAGGCTAGGAAGAATATTTGGTTTTTTACTTGAAACATATCTGACAGCAGGATAACTGATTTTTTTGAGGTATAATCGATTGTGAAAACTGAGGAAACTCCACAGAGAGTGATGAAAACAAGAGAGGTGTTTTGGAAAACACAGGTAAGGGAAAATTAAACAGGGGGACCAGCTCTTCCTTCAGTATTCCCAAATTATGAAAACCACACAGGAGTCTGGAACCCTGCTGGTGGGATCATGCCTCCCAGTTGCTCCAGATGCAGAGCTCCTCACAGCATACAGTCCCCACAATCTAATGATCACATCATCATCTCTCATCTCATCCCACCTCAGAGCAGCCCTTGTCACTCCTGCTCCCAGTCCTCCCACTATCAGTCCCAGACACAGGCTGCCCTGTCTACAATCTGCCCACACAGGGCTCGGGGGCAGAGAGAGAAAAAAGATCTCATACAAAAATACTACTATATTTTTATTTTTCTGGGATGGGGGGCAGGAGCAGTGGAGTTGATTTTTATTTTTTTTTAATCTTAAAAAGAATTTAGAACATCGTGGAGCTTAGTTTGTACTGTTTCACAGTTTGAGATTCCTACGTTTCTATCACAGTTAAAGTTGCTTTTAGTTTTAAATGAAAACTGAAATCACTATTTCATAAATGAATGAACTTGAGTGTTAAGCCAAAAATCAGAACCAGCAAACTAAAAATCTCAAGATTTGGCACCACTCTACAGGAAGCTCCAATAACATGACAGCTGTGGGGAGTGACTCAGCCTCTTCCCAAAGAGAGCTGAACACCATCCTGTCTAGATAACTTCTAAATTCAGTTATTCATCTGATTCACTCCAGGATTTTAGCTACGGAAAACCCAGGAGAAGGACATCCAGCAACCCAAGGCAGAGCATTGATCTTTAATCATTCCAAGAAATTGCAAACAGCTTTTGCAGACTAAAAGGTGGCAGGGTCACTTCCTCTAGTTACTCACAGGACAGAGATTTTATCTAATTCTAGTGCATTGGGTTCCAGCACTTGTGAGATTAAAGCACAGCCATTTGGCTTCTTGCTGAGAATATACATTGTTAGGCTAAGACCTGATGTTAGGGATCATGTCACATATGCAAATTATATTGCATATTAATTAGATATGCAAATATGATCAGAAAATGAGATTAATCCCAAAGCCTAAAATCTCCAACTATCATGACTTACAGGCTTAAATTGTGCATATGTGACTGCTTGTTCATCACTGTGACTTTGGCTTGTTTCATAATTAACTATGAATCAGCCACACACAAATAATTTTTCTATGTAACTGGACATTATCTACATTAAAACTGAAATATTTATCATAAAGACTTAACTCTTCCAGTTTCCATTCAAAGACTAGTCAAACATCTCTGGAGTTTCCATTCCCTTCAGGCAGGTGTTCGAGAGTACCAGATTTGCTCTTTAGCCCCTCACTAAATTGAATGAGTTGACTGTGCAAAAACTCCAGTTATTTAATTTTTAACTGATTTTCTGAAGAGTCATGCAGCAAAAAAGAACTTCTCTGAGCTCTGGTCAGCTGAACCGGGACAGCAAGTCGACAATAATCTATGGCACACAATAATAAATGAAAAATGTTTTTCAACACACTTGTGTGAAAATCTTTACCACACTGGATATGCCTATTCAGCTACTGAGTAACTGAGTTTAGGTTGGATAGTTTGAATTAATTATTCAACTTTGAATTTCTGAACTCCTATCCTTAGTCCAGAGACTACCTCCTACTCCAAAAAAGAACACAGAGGTAAAGGCACTGTCATAGAAAGCAATCATGGCCTGCACTTTTCTTCAAACTATATCAAATTATCCATTACCTTCATAATTCCAGAAATGGGAGAAATTAATTTGTCTTTTGATGGAATTTCCACAGTATTAGTTTTGATAGGGTAACTGAATCTTGAAGATCACAAATAGACAAAATAGGTTGGATTTTACAATGTACATTATTTCAGCGGCTACACAGGGCTCTACAGTAAAAAAAAAAAAAACAAGACACCCTCATTCAATCATGGATTTATTAGTCCTTTCATAGGTGTCGATTTTAGTATGAAACAATTTTTCACCATGCCATATATTTTAATAAAGAGCTTCCTATGCTTTAAGGTGCCATATATTGCTGATATGTCTGCAAGTATGGCAACTATGTTTATACCTTCTTCATATCTGTCTTAAATGGACAGTCCTTGATCAATACTTTATATTCTGTAGATTAAGTGCTTGTAAAGAAATTATGGTAGGAGGTTTAAAAGACAACGTTGTATTTAGAATTTTATAAATATAAGCCCAGTAAATATATAAGCCTGAAATTCCTCAGCTCTGAAGCATTCTTTCCTTGAGTTCTGCAATTGATTCTCTCCTTGTTATATTTTAGATACTTCATGCATTTCAACACTTGCAGTTGCCCGATCTTGGTCACTGGGTGACAGGATGGTCATAGTTTTCTCCAGCAAGGATGTCATTAGACAAATTGTAATGGCTAACTAGATGCTTATTCATTCACCAACTATGATAATTTAAGAATGATTTGATTAAAAATATTTATACTTTAGTTTTCACATTTACAAGTGCTCGTTAGCAACTTCTGACACATTCACAGTTACTGACAGCTACTCTGAAATCTGTGAGGTAACTATTGCAAATCAGGAATTGGGAGAAAGCTAGCAACACCAACTAAATATAGAATTATTATCTTATTTCCCATTCCTGTGTTAGCCCAGAGTAAAAATCTGAATAGAAAGCATTTCCCCTGTAAGTAACACTCAGTTTAGGTTGTCTGCCTGAATATTTTACATTTCCAGAATCAGAAATTCAACAGAAAACCTGGGGGGAGGGTGTACAGGAAGGGGGGGGACATGGACCAACAAAACAAAAAAGGGTTTATAATTTCACAATGATAATGCGAGCCAAGGACTCTGTCATTTCCCAAACCTACCAGAATAATCAATAGCCAACACAAATTACCTTCAAGCACTCCATCAGACTTTTTTTGTTTGTAACATTTTGCTTGATAGACTTAGCAAAATTCAAAAGGGGAGGATCTGAGTTGTATCCTTTCCTAATATCAATTTATAAGAACCATAAAAGAGATGGATTTTGTCTGAAGGGATCCAGAGTGCATCACTTCAACACCACATCCAGATGTTTGTATCATAATCACTTTTGCCACAGGGCTGACTGGAAGTTTATTGACAGACAATTATAGACTCCTAATTTAAAGGCTGGAGAGCCCAAGTCAGCTATTAGATTCTACTGGAGCTTTAGAGGTGGAGTTTGAGAGATATTTGAATTATATCCTTCACCAAGCCCACTTTTCCTTTGTAAAGACAGATCACATCAGGTTGCTATCCTCTCCTCTCTCTAGATTTTTACCTACCTAGAAGGGCAGAGCTCTTGACCCTCACTACAACAGAGCTCCTTCTCTCATCACTGTAAGTCTCCCTGATCTCTGAATATGCCAATACCAGCCAATGAACATGTCAGAACAGTCACAATCTCCCCAAAGAAAAGCCAAAGGGCACAGACAAAAACCTAGCCAAGTGGATATATACCACAATAATCATCAAGATTTGTCTAGAAACAACATGGGATTTGCTTCCTGTAACCTGTGTTTTCAATAGGTGGTTATGAGACATGTTTAGTCCACATCAGTGAGTATTTGGAACTGATGCAAGTTGCTGCAACTCCAACAAAAGAACAGATGGCTCTGAAAGCTGCTGTTCATATGCCAAAGATCTCATATGTTTGTATATACCATTATATACCATTAGAGTTCTTTCAGCCATCACACCCCCACTTCCTACTTCAATGTACAATTCAAATATTGAAAAGTCCTGCTTTTTTCCTCTTGCCAGAAGCAGGAATGAACACTGAAAACATGAAACTTCCAGTCTCACCTCATTCCTCAAATCCCCTCTAAAAGTGAAGTTTGGAAGACCATAAGCTAGAATCCAAATATGCCTCAAGAGCTTTTCCTTTGTTGTACCCGAACATGCTTTCTGGTTGTGCTTCTAATGCAAAAATAAGGATAAAACAACAAAATTATCTCAAACATCACCAGAAAGATTTTCCAGCTGGATTTATTAAGTTAGAATAGTAACTTTTAGTTCTTATGTTAATACAAAGACATTTTTGAGATTTTTTTTTTCTTTCTCTAAACCCTCAAGATCCCACTAAGATAATCTATTAAATTAGAAATCTTGTAAATTCACATTTAATTCAGTGTCATGTTTTAGAAACTGAGCAAGAAGCATAGTTCTTTTGCACAACTCTAATATAGTTTTAATAACACCACCTCAGCTACTATTCTGGTCCAGATAAAGATGGCTTCATACCATTTATCAATACTTTGTTTTAAGCTCCCACACAAACATATCCACAACTTGAAGCACAAGCAAATATTGACTTCATCTGAAGACCAACAGCTGTTCTTGTGATTACTCATGCATACTGGCAGTATTTCTAACCACCAATATAGGCCATGGAAATTTTTACAAGCATAACATAAGTAAACTATGTGTCACATAATCAACACAAAATATGTTATCATACTTCAGAAATGTTAAAGGGTTCAAAAAATATTTGATGCAGGGCCTTAACTTGTTTGGGCTCACCAAAGAATAAAGGATTTTATTTTATTTTATTCCGTGAGAGAAGGAGGAAGAAAACAGAGAAGAAAGAGGAGACATTACTGTTATTCTTGGCTCTGAGTCAGATGGGTCTGGTTTATTCTGCTGAGAGTGGAGAACTACTTAAAGCTGAACAAAATAACATTAACATAGATTTTGACTACTTTCTACCTGGTGCTGTAGGAAAGAAAAAAAAACACCACATATTCACATGACAACATGATTTTTGTCTCAGTGAGGATATGAAGAAAAAGAATTGTTAGCATCAAACAGTTCGCCACCATTTTTTTTTTAAATGAGGCAAACTGAAAACAAGTAGCAACCAAAAGGATAAATTCTGCATTAAAATAAAAAAAGAATGCTAAAGATCAGCACAGCAAAAAGCACATGGTTCACACTAGACTGCTAAATTCATGCTCAGCCACATAAATTAGATGTTGGAGATTTAATCACTAGTCATTGGAAAAAACTTGTGATTCTGATCTCAGAGTCCACAAACAAAAGAAACTATGATATATTAAATAAAATTCACACATTTTTCTGTAGTTGCACAATGTATTTGAATATGTATCAAATTATTTGGAATGAAGCACTCATTTAATTTAATATTTTATTTCTATTCCACAGGATATGAAAATTTGCAATGAAAATATACTTGAAGACTCAGCTCTCTTAGTTATAATTCATCACCTTTTCAAATAGATTAAATGAAGTTCTTTAAAAGCCTAGTGAACATGTGTTGATCTAATAAAGACGTTCCACCATCTTTCTATAGCAGGCATCCAGGATACACATAAAGAGAGCAAAGAAGCAGCAGCAAAATGAGAAAAAGAAAGAGCATGCACACTAACTTTGAGATGGTTTCTAGAACTATCTTGAGGAACAACAGTAATACAGACAAAGTACAATTACATTGCTAGGATCAAGATGGGACAACCACATAACAAAACCACACAATTAATTGAATACAGATATGGCTGAAGTGATTAAATTGTGGTAAAATTCACACAACTTTCAGAATTGATGTATTTAAAAAAAAAAAACAAACTTAGACCATTGTCTTATCCATAGAGAATGTGCATGTGGCCTCCAGCCTGTAGCTGACTGTAAGACCATAGGAATGGGAAAGGAGGAGAAATACAGAAGTCCAGTCCATGAGCGATCATGAGGTTTGCTGTGAGAAGATTTGCCAGTGTAAGCACGATACTATACAACAGGGCAAACAACTAGATTTTAAAGAACCTACCCATTTCTAGTTACCACAGTTACAAACCAGCACTACTCTTACATGTCCCTTGACAGGAGCAATTTGCTTATCTCTGTACAAATCAGAAATAAGACGACATTATCCTGCAGGTCTGTAATGCAAGGTCCCAGCTCTTTAGTGCCACTACTGTGAAGCCATTAGTACTTAAATGCTCTGCAAGAGCAAAATTACAAAGCTCTGATCTGGCAAGATTAGGATTGTCAGTGCATATAAAGCAAAGATACAAATGACAAGGGGAAAATGCTTCAAAAATAAGAGACTCAAGATTATTGGGAAGACTGAAAAACCTTTTAAAATACATCAAATGAAAATAAAGTATGGCATTTCCAATAAGATGTGAATGATTTATAATAAGGCTTCACAGAAATGGGAAAACAATGTGTTTTCTTTATAAAGAGAAAATAGAAAATAACCTTTGTTCATCACTGTCACTGATAAAGAAAAAAAAATCACTATATGTAATAAAAATTACACTAAATTATTCGCTGAAGAGTGATTCCAAGGCATTAGAATTATTACTAAAAGAATTCATTAGAAATACTGGACAGTATTCCTTCCAGTAGAAATATCAGAGAGAAGATTGTTTTCTCCGTCAGGGACTCCGCTATATCCTGTTTTCAATGGTAGGCTGAAAGAAGTGGTGCTAATTCAATCAGAGCCAGAATTTCCCAAGACAAAATCAGGTGGTACTGAGGTAGCTGCAGATATTACCATCTTCAGCTCCTCTGCCAGGAGTTTCTGCCCCCATCGCATCTCACACATGCGCGTCTTGGCCACTGTCAGTGAGTCTGGCACATACACAGGATCCATCGGCCACGGAGGCCAGAGCGAGCGGGTGCTTTGCCTGGAGACATGTCTGATGCTGCCAGCTTTGTTCTCCTGCTGGAACCACAGCTGACGGGACAGGCAGGCAGCTGCACAGAATGACGTCTTAACCCCTCATTGCTAAATCTGCTGTAGCTTATTGGTTCAAGTCCTTTAACTTTTTTTTGTCCTAAAGAATATCCAAATCACAAAACAAAGTTGAATTCAGCCTTGGTGAAAACAAGTGCAAGTGCAAGGACCTCAGAGAAATCCTTCAATTATGCCAAAGCCCCAGTTATGCATAGAGATATTAGCCATATGGCAAAGGAAGAGAGGAATTATAAATAAAAGTCCCCAATAACTTCCATGGTTTTTTTAAGTGTAATTATGTGACAAAGACATCATTTCAGAAAAAAATGTATACATAAAGGCAACAGATAAAGTAAAAAAGGGCTTAAGAATTTGAAGAGCAGCAGAAAATATATTTAGGTTTCTAAACTGCCTTCCAGAACTGGATGTTTAATTTTTTTGCAAAACCAGAGTGACTTCAAACTTAACATTACAGAAGTGGAAGGGAAAAACAAAAACAAAACAAAACACAAACCACAACCAACAAAACAAAACAAAAACACCACACAAACACATCATCCAACCTACCCCACCATGAAACATAAGATACAAAGATTTGTGGCTTTGCCTCTGCAGACAAGCATATATTCTCCTCAATCAGGTCTGCGTTTCAGAGACCAAGTGATGCCCAGCCAGCAAGTCACAAAGCACAGCTCATATTAAAAGCTTTTCTGCCTTTGGGTGTGCATATGTACAAATAGAGTAGCTCTAAGGAATGGCTCCCTTTTGTAGCCTCCAATTCCTCTGTACAACAGCATAATTGGTCTCAGCACAGTATAATCAAACACACTGATGACTTAGTGACCCAGCAACACTGACAGGGCCCAGGTAATGAGTGTAAATACCACTGTAATCTTGTTATTAAGCAATAGCGTTTTTACCTTTGATTCCACCCATATTGTAGGGATTTATAGTGATTGGAATAAACTTGCTGAAACCAGCAGTGGGAGAAGAAATGCAGGCATAACTTTTTGTTCACGTCTGCCATACCAGTTATTTGCTCTCTTCTGTCTCCTATTCATTGACTTCACTTCTGTGCTTTGCAGAAAGATGCATCACCACAGAACAAACCCTCAAGACTTGCTACTTATGCCTTTCTTGTGGTGATAGCTCCCATTGGTTTCCTTAAAATTTCCCATAGCTATTTTCAAGGAAGAGTCTTTTTCATCAGCTGCCTTTAGAATAGCTTATACCAGCCTCTAAACAAAGCTCATAAGTCTCCAAGGGCAGTTTGTACACTTAGATATACACTAGAGCATTGACTGAAGCAGCTCCATGTGCTGGGGCTGTTACTCGGGGGAGGAACAGAGAACCTAACTCATAACACACATGTATCCATCCTCTGAAATATCATTATTATACTAGAAAAACAGAGGTAGATCATCTCCAAGACAGAGTCAGACTTCCAAACTTCACTAGTCAAAAGTGGTCAATTTTGTTATTTTAAATTAAGCACCATATGTAGCTATTAATTTGAAAGAACTGAAAAGGAAGAACAAGTACTGGAACTGCTCTAGGAAAAAAGAACTGCCAAGAAAAGGTCCCTCAGTATCACAGCCTCCAAGACAAAGATTTAACCTAATTAAGTTAATTAACTGGAAAAATTGAGAGAAAGAGTAGCTGTCATTTGAGAGAAGAAAAAAAAAAAAAGTGAAGCAGAGATGGCTGTTATCAAGAGTGTGGATAACAGATCATCAGCATCTGCAGAACAGAGAATAACACTGTAACTGTAATCTGAAAATTTCTCAGGGACCCGACTGACAAGCAAATGTGTTCACCCAAATTGAATTAGAAATTAAATAAGCAGAGCAGCCATCTCTTTCTATCATGTAGCCACCACAGGAAATAAAGTCAGCAATTACGTACAGAATGAGTTGCTAGTGAGCTCTATACTGGACTTCCCATTTAAGCAAATAGAAAGAGCACACCATTTCTCAGGAGTATCACAGTAACACCTCATTTCCGTTAAGAAAGATTCTCACTTGAAGTAATTTTAAGTCTGCTGAGCTCCAGACCTCATGGTCCAAACCTGAGCTTTAAACCCATATCTTCCTCCGCACCAGTGACGAGAATTTTCAGTATCAAAATACATCTCCTATATACATGTAAAATTTGAACTTTTATAAAGGTGATGATTACTTGTAATGCTAGTAACACAATTTGTCAGAACAAATAAGTTATTCAGAAAATTATAACCATCTCAGAAAAGGTTTTGAAAGAAAGTGACTGCCACCCTAATCACAGGAGAGTAACAATTCAACCATCCCCACACCTATACACAGGTGCAATGTTAGAATTACAAAGCTAGAATCACAGCACATGAAATTAGTCAGAAAACTATTGAGAGACAACACATACAGAGCAAATGGGCAGGATTAATGCCTTAAGAGCAGAGGCAAGCAGCAGCAAATCTCTACCCAATGATGACACATACTCCTAGAGGTTTCGTTACTTGCTACTAGATAAGGAAAGTTATTTCAGCAGGCAGAGAGCTCACCCTCTCCTCTCTGCACCCATGAAGTAATTTTATATTTTAGGTTAAAAGGATTAGAAAAAGGAATCTGGATCATTTTAAGACCTCATAGGGAAAGGCAAACTGGCAAAGTATGTATATTATCCAGTCCAGTGACAAAGTCTAGGAAAACAGAGATGCCTCATCCTGAAACCAGAAAAAAGGGTCTGATGTGTTAGAACATGAGCCTAGCTTTAATTATAAATAGTACAAATGCATTACCTTGGGGAAGTCACAAGATTAGAACTCTAAAATCTTTAGATGTCTAGGCACTACAGGAATGGCATATTCCTCCCACAAATCTCAGCAAGTAGTTATATACAACAGCACTGTGGTAGCTGCAATGCAAAAGTAATACATTATATATTGTGAAGACAGTGTTTATAGATTTTCTTTGGCTTGAATTGCCCACATAAAATCCAACACATGACAAAACAAAACAAACCCAGAGTATACACTATTTCCTTTCAGCCATGACAAATATAGAGACAGTAAAGCAGGTGGCCAACTAATATATGTCTGCAAATATCACTCTACTTCATTGAATTTCTGTTTTCTCTACACAAGCCTTAGACTAACTAGTATGGTCAAACTGCCTGTGTTTGGTGACACAAGATGAAATTTCTTCCTCTAGTGGATTTCCAAAGCAATAAGGCACACCCAGTCATGAGGCTCTCTCTAGTTTGAGCTGTATAAAGCTGAGGTTCACACTCAACTGAAGCTCATTAAAACCACTTTTTATTGCTTTTATAATGTACGGTGACATCTCTAACTGCATTAACCTACTGAGGTTTAAATTATTGTTGCATTCACTGTCCTCATCACTAAAGCATAATAAAGATGTCACAGCATATTATTTTTAAAAAGTTGCCATTAAACAGACAAAGAAAGAGGTAACTGATCTGGCATAGGTTTCAAGTGCACTCTATCTACACTCACAAAAGCTTTCAAGTGAGGCTTGTATATTAACACAGAAAACTTCATAGACTCCTGCTTCACACCTGCAAAGATTAAACAGTGTGTCTCGAAGCATTTCTACAGAAAACCATCAGCCACTTAGGGCAGAGATTGAATGCAAGGAAAGCAGAAAGATAGAAGGTACTTGCAGAAAAGAGTCTGTATGTAAGAAGCAGAACGGAACCGATTTGCAAGCCACTGGGAGAGAAACCACAGTCTGTTCTTTCCTCCAAGGTCATTAGATTCTTTCTCACAGGTCAGCTTTGGCTACTGTTAGGCAATGGCACAACAGCTTCATTGTTGTTTGTTTCTCTTTTTTATGCTGGTACTGAAATCTTGTAGCATTATTTTCTACTTCCACCATTGTGCCCTGCATCCAGTTTCTATTCCTCATTCATTTACATGAAGGAAAGCTGAAACAGCTTCAGTACAGCCTTTTCCTACCAACAGCGTGTGCATCAGAAAGTACTTGACCTCTGCAACACTATTTTTTCTAGTGGTGGGGGGCAGGGTTGGTGGGGGTTTTTTTGGTTGGTTGGTTTTGTTTGCTCATTTGTTTTCCCCATCCCTGACTGCCCATAATTAAAAACAAAAACACACATTAAAAAACCCACAAACAAACCACACCTGAGTTTGCAGAAAGGTTAAAAAAAAAAGCATTCAAATATTTATGTACAAGGTGGAAAAGAGGTGGTCATATCTCTCCAATAAAAATAAATAAGCAGCAGCATAATTACACAGGGAGGTCAGTATGACTATTATACTAGCAATAGGTAGCATACAGTAGTTTGATAATTAGCATATTAAATAGTAGCTAGACATGCTAGATTTGATATGTGCAATTTTAAGAGTGAGTCACTGCTGTAGGCTTGGATTCCATGAGCTTGCATTCGGCCATGCCAATTAAAGCTCAGAATTTGAAGTGACTGAACTAAAAATGTATTTTGCAAAGTGATCTCTATAAATACTTTGCTCTAGGAGGTTGGGGGAGGATGCACACTAGATGCAGTCTTTGGAAATACAGCTGAGTCATGAGCTAGAATCAGAAAGAAACTGATCTACAGAAGAATACAACTGCTCATTAAACAATTCACCAAATGACAAGAAAAATGAAGTAAAAAATTGCAGAAGAAGGAAAAATTAAATTCTCTTATATTTTCTTTGCACAGAAACCAGCAAAGCTACAGATAACAAGAGTAGAAGGAAATCTAAATAATTCTAGAACATAATTGTGTTATGATACACATATACAACTTAATACCTCCAGTTATTAAATCTAAATAATAAGCCTGGGATTCTGCTGGGTTTTAAACAGAAATGTCAGACCTTATTTGCAGTTATTTCCTACTCTAGACAAGCATCTCTGTCAGCAAAGCTATGCCAATAATAGAAACTTCCTATTTGGGAAAAAAAAATATTGTGAAACTGGAATAATTTGACCAGCTCTAGACAGAAAAGCAACCCTTCTACCCTCCTCCCCAACTTTTTTCTTTTTCTTTTTAAGAGAAATTTCAGCTGCAGCTAGACATAAACAATAGCCAGCTGGAATTTGGCTATAAAGTGAACCATTTTATCATCAAGCCATTGGTCTGAACTGTGTCATACATTTCTAAAAAACACAGGAATGCAAGAAAGGGAAGCTTACACAAGTACTACCATTTCTCCTTCATGTACATTGCTTCTTCAAGACTAGGTACTTGAATAAATATTTTCTTTATCCAAAGGAGTGAGGGACAGTGCCTGGTGGTCTAGCACAGCTGTAGCATTAGCACAGAACAGCTGGTTTCACAAGCCCCAGCCCTGGCCTGTCACACATGTTTAGCTGAAATTAGAAACAGCAGAGTTCAGGGGTTAAGAGACAAGTTTACATGACACACAACTACCCAGAGCGTTACTGGAATTTGCTAGTGAACTCTTGCTCAGGGGAAGAATTTGTCAGGGATGTTTTCAGCAGAGGAACAATTAATTGGAGTTTTCAAGTACACAATTTATAACACATTGTCCTGGCAGTATGCAGGCTGAGGAATAAGAGACAATGCTTAATCAAGCACAAGTTTTACAGTACATTTTTATGGTTTCTGTTTTTAATTTGATCAGTGCAGCCCACGCTAACATACTCTTCCGAAATTTGAAATGCAGTGTTGTGTGCATAAGCACCAGAACAGCAGTGAGACATACTCCGCTCCCTTCCTCTGCTTCTTGTGTTCAGGTTTCTCTCAAACTGCTCATCCCACATGGAAAAGCAATTTCTACTTTTGATGTCTTTCCCCAACCCCCTAACACTTTCTGCAATCAGAGGGTTTGTACTTCCCTCTCAGCAGGCAGGAGACTACAGAATAGTCTATAACCTCATGTGGAACACAGTATATTTGAAGTTTAAAGTAAGTACACTTTAATACAATGGAGCATCACCAGCTTCCACAAGCAACACTTTTGTTCCATTCAGCAGAGCTTCTCTACATGTGAGAAGTCTCAAGGTCAGTTAACTTATTCTTGGGAGGACATTAAGCTTCACAGTCTCCAATTACTGAGAGTTTGATTTATCCACCTCCAGGGAGATGAGAGGATACACACTTGAGAGGCTCCACCAGCAATGGCAACACTGCAGCCTTTGCAGAATTCAAGGACTGCCACAATTCATCCAGCCTGGAGCCTTCTGGTGACTTGGGAGAGCAGCGTGTGCCCTCTCCACTGCTGGAACCTGTGGCACAGTCCTACAAACATCCAGCATCATTGCCAGCACCACAAACCAATGCATCTTACGCAGAATATCCTTAATACCAGTATTTCCTCAGACGATTTGCCATATCACTTAAGTGAATTCTCATCATTTACGGATTCACCACTCTCCTCTGCAATGGATACACTTTCTGACCTTCCAACACATTCATTTGAAAGACAGAATGAAGGGGAATTAATTGCATTGTTTAAAAATCAGAGCTATAATATGGATCTTACTGAAAGTTATTTGAACATCACTCATGCAGTCATATCATCATCAGAAGAATCCTGCCTTCCAGCCTTCCCCATTCATTATCATAAATGGGTAATTGCCATCATTAACATTCTTGCCAGCTGGAAAGAAAGCACTTCTACACTGCAGCTAAAATACTTTGTTCAGAGATGCTTATTCTTCCACAGGCATTTGATTGCAATTTAGATCTCCTATTTATTCCTTTTATTTAATAAAAACTACTACCTAAAGCACTCCTTGAACTCTTAAGGAAACTAAAATATCATTCAAAACACAAATACTGCAACAACTATAAACCAGCAATGACTGTTTTGGCTTTCGAGCATGACTATTTCATATCCATTTCTATGAAGGGGAAAAACAAAACCATTAAAAAGAATCTAACTGTATGAAATCTAAACCATTAATCCCTTCATACAGAAAGTATATGGTAGAAATTAATAGCAAGTGACAAAAGCTTGTTTTTCCTTATGAAAGTTTATGCATGCTATGATTTGCGTGTCTATTTTTATGAAAAGCCAGTTCTCTTTATATAATTAGAACAGCTCTTGAGGCAGAAAGAATATAATAGGCAATAATGACTTAAAACTGAAAAAGCCACACTGGAGTTATCACTACGTCACAGCCTAAGTGTGTTGCATAAGGATAGTTTTGTAAAGCAAGAGACAAAAGCAATCTGGGGGAGGAGCAGCGTTCAGCTGCAGACATTTTTCCTGCTCCTTGGCTGTGAAGATGAATGGTTGGAAAGCTGACAAGTTTTCACAGGCATGACTGAGCCCAGTCCTTGACTCAGAATTAAATGGGACATAAGGCTTTGGCTGGCCAAGATCACTAAGCATGAACAAAACCTAAAACTAAAATCACCTTCACTGTTTATATCTGTGTAAAAAACAAAACCAAAAGTAATTGGGAACAGCACTGTTTGTTGTTTGGCATGCATCCATCATTACTATGGGCTAATAAAACTGAAAAGAAAGAAAACTAACTCGAGTGTTGTTCCAGCCTGGACATTAAAAAGTAGTAAATTCTATGTTGCCCAAATTGAAAAATAAATGAGCTTTGTTTATACCTCTGCATACCATAAACTATGCCTTAGTTTTTTTAAGCTAACATTATAATACTTTGTGCATTTCATACATCATTTGCATTTGTGATATTTCCAGTTTCTGCCAGTGCCATATTAGGACACACATAGCCTATATACGTCTCTACCAGGATGCTGAATGAAGGAGTAGGAAGGGTCCATGGCATAGCTAACCCAAGGTTTTCCACATTAATGACCTTGGCCCACAGTGATACTGAGATCAGTAAATTATTATTCCAGTTCTTTCTTCGAGATAGTGAAGAGCAGCATCAGTAGAGCCACCACCGTGGCAATGGTAGCACTCATCCACACCCCCAGCAGGCAAGTACACAAAGCCAGATGCCAAAGGAAACTTTCCTTCCTCTACCTACATGCCCCATCTAGAACTGTGCAGCTCAGAGGTGTTTCCATCCCAATGACTGAAGCTACAGCCTACAGACTAAACTGAACTTCTGCATTTACTTGTGTCAGAAAATAAAAAGCTTTATAGTAGTTTGTACTTCTTGCAAACTTAGACTGAGCTAACTAATGCCTTCTGGCATTTGTGACACTTGAGACCATGCTGACTGGACAGAAAACCTGATGAGTGAGTTCTCTGGCGAAGTCTGGTAAAGCAGCATCTTCATCTGGTTATCTCATTACAATCAAACAGAAAATTCCACTGCAGCTACATTAAAAAAAAGTTCCCAGGTCCTCTAAAAAATTCCTCTCATTGCTTATTCATGCTAAAAAATAAATAACTTCAGCTTGCTTAACATTAATTGACACAAAAAGAGAAGCTTAAAGTTATTGCTGTAATCTTAGGTTTCAATCTTGAAAAAAAAAATAAGTGAATGAGTAATTATGCATCCAAGAATTATCCCCATTGATTTCAATACGTGCAAAGTCAACTTAACACATGATGTTTCACCTATATACACCTTACACACACCTCAGGAGAATCTACAAATAGACAGTAACTAACCTCGGCTGAGAAGCATACAAATTGTGTAAAAAAGGCACAGGAAAAAATCTATATTTATAGTAAAAAAGTTATTATAACCACACAGAAACATAGTCCTAGAACCAGTAAAATGAAAGTATGGTTAGAAAATGGGGAATCAATTCAATAAAAGTAACATACTAGGAAACCAGCAGAATTCTGAGAAACTTCTTAGTTAAATTTGGGCTAATGCTGAAAGATGGGAATGATTGTGGAAACTTGCAAGTTTAAAACCAAATCACAGAGGAAAACATTGTTGAGAAAACTGGAAGTAATATCGGACAAACATGTAAATCACATTAACACTGATTAACTTTCATCAAATACTCTATTTCAGAAGACTGTTCATATGATATAAGATTCCTTTTCCCTGTTTATTTGGTGTCATATTCTCCAGTACACATATGCTTCTGTGCATCAAAATGACTCATAAAACATGCAAAAAAGAAGATTCAGTGGGACAACAGTGCAGTAATCTTAGCTTCCTGACACCTCATCGTGTTTTCACATCAAAGCTTTCACATCTATAGAAATTTCATTTTACTAAGCTAAGAGTAACAACTTATCCATCTTATATATCAGCAAAAAGACTCCCAGAGCTGCAATTATTAGTAAAAATCAAGAGTGGAAAAAGTCTGTGCTCAAGTACAGCCCTGTGTTATCCTAAAAAGGCGTATGACACTGTTCAGGGGGTGCAGTTATCGCAGTGTTTCTAGCAAGGGTGTCCAATCAGAGAAATGAGAGGTGGATAATACCAGTGAACTGGTATCACATAGTTCACTTCTCTCTGTCGATGTAGGGCATTTTTTTGATGCAGATGACAGTATCCCTTCCTGCCTCATCTTTCCTCTTTCAACTGCTCCCATTCCCCTCAGGAACCTCTCATGCAATAGTCTAATCTCACTGAGCTGAACTGAAATGTAGACTGTACTCCCTTCCTAGAGAATAAGAACAAGGTACAATTTCCCTTTTATTTGGTGCTCTACTCAGACCTCAGGTTGTAACACAAAATTCAGCAGGATACCTACATTAAGTACTGGAAGAGCCAGGTAAGCACTGGAGAGAGGTTTGGCTCCACTCTTGTTTTTCAAGAAGGGCAGCTGGATCAACAATGAAGTCAAAATGAAATATCACTGGCTAGTAAATCACCATAAGCCTCAAATAAATGTAGACAAGACAATCATCATGATTGTTTCTGAACTAATGCTTCCTGAATTCCTCCTGCAGCACTTCCAACTTGCTCAGCATTTTGCCTAAACAAAAGTATGAAGAAAAAAAGCCTCCACTACACCAAAAAAAAGTATTTCTTTGCACTACTGAAAAAAATCAAAGTTACTGGAAACACAAATTACATTAGCAGTAGCAGAAGAATACTATACTCAATCATTTTAGTTCCTTGTACAACAAGGCTATTAGTCTTAAAAGTTTAATTTCATAACAGGTCCAAGTTTTTAATCCATTTCCACAGGCTCTTACTCTGAACCTAAGCCTGTAAGATCCTATTAGTTTTGCAGCTTCTACTCATCCCCTTTCCTCACTCTAACCACCACAACAATGAAAATGTGAAAAAGAAGCACCATTTATTTTACAGAGACTGTTTCTTAGGGCATTTTGGCAAGCTGGTATGGATTTCCATCAGCCTGTTTTCAGAGGTAAGCCTTTGCCCATTCATAACTGGTAAATCCTCAGTTTAGAGCCAGCATACGCATCTGTGTGTAGACCAGACCATCACCCTTTGTCTCCTTGCTCTGAGAGCAGCTTGATTCATGTCAGCAAGATCAGAGCATGAGGCAAGGTAGTAACAGATGAGACAAAAGATATTTAAATCTCATAGCTTGGAACTTATTGTTTAAAGTTAAAGCACAAAATTCTGAATGTAGAAGAGAATCCCAGTCTCATCATTAAGTTTTTCTTTAAGCTTTTGATTCAGTCTATTAAGGGAAGATTCACTTTCTTCTCCCTCTCTATCCAGAAGAAAACAGACCTTGAGCAGATCCAAATGTTTACCCAGCCATTTACCACCTTTCCCAATATCTTCAACAACATATTTTAGATGATCAGAGGCAAGGCTAATATCCAGAAATAAAATCCATTCTCTGCTCTCCAATACAAGACCAAAAAGACATTTCACAAACCGCAGGATTTCTTTTTAATTAGACATCCATCAAAAAAGTATTTTCTCACTACTTTGGCCTTGAAAACACTGTATTTTCCAATTTCTTACATGCTGCTTTATGTTATGCTGTGTCAGTCACACCACATTATGTCATTTTATAGGGCAGGTCAGCAGGAACTGCCATGTTCAGAGATACCTGATGTTTTGCCAAATCATTTGGCACATTTTACATTCTCATCAGTTTGAATTCCTTGTAGATCATTTCAAAAGAGACAATTATTGGCAACTATTCAAAAAATGGCCGATAGTCTGAGTGCTTTGCTGGCATTCTCATCCATCTATAAACTGCAAGATAGACAGATTTTCCTAAAACAATGTAACTGCATGCCAAATTAATACATGTGCAATTCTAGCTTACATTTACTATCTCGGGGAAATGCTCTGCAAGGTGTCCTTACAATGAATAGTACTTCATTCTACACTTTCCCTAAAGGCAGCTCATAATCAGTGTTATTAGGAATACCAGATTCTCACCCTGAGGCTGAGATTATATAATACTTGTTAATTGATTCAAGTATTAATTCAACACCATATACTCGCAAGAGTAAGCATGTATCTTCCATTGTTTCAAACATTTAATTCTTACAGTAATTCTACACCAACTACTGTAATTAAAGCTTTCTTTACACTGAACTCTAGATAAACTGTTCCTTTACAACGATGTATTTTTTTTTTTGTCCTCTTAACACAATGCATGTAGGAGCACAATAGGCAAATAGTAACAAATCTATGGTTAAGGTTACATTCCAGTTATACAAACAAGAACATTCTTGAAAAAGCCAAGAGCAGTCAAAGTGAAACAAAAAACTCACAGTATACGTACCACAGCACTGGACAACACTGAGATATTAATAGTTGTAGGGGATGACAGATTTCTGTGGAAAATACCGCTGCAAAACAAAGCAGAGCAGTAGAGAGCTTCTTTCTATGTAGAAAAAACCTTGCAATGGAAAACTGTTCAAGGAATTATCAACTGATTGCAGTTCAGCAACCAGAAAGCATATGAAGTTAAATCAGAAGAGTATTAATTTTCAAGTAAAATAATATAAGGTCTTCACCTAGTTGCAAACAGGCTCCTATACACAGAGAAAAGCCTGCAAAGCAGTATTGGTTCATAAGTTAATCGACTAGAGGCTAAAGATTTGTCATGAGTTTGCACTGATAAGAAACATATGGGCCACGAATATAGACAAAGAACTGAAATCTGACGGGTCTGACAGACTTTGTAGTTGGGAATTGTGCAGAAAGCTCGCAGGTGCCTGCAGACTGCCCCAAGGGTAGCCAGCGACATCCTAGATTGAAATGGCAACACACTAGAGCACATTTCTGAAACACAAGCCCCTAAGCAGAGGAGACTTGACATTTTCATGGGTTCCTTAGCATAAACGCTTTCACCAAGTATGGTTTTCTAATTTAAAAAGCCTTGATTTCAGTAAATCACAGTAATTAAAAACCAGGCATAATAGACAATCTATATAGTTAGCAAGTCACATTTGTAGAATGTTCTCCAAACAAAGGCCAAATCCAAAAGCCCTCGGAAATTAGAGTATCTCCAATGTGCAAACCTACAAAAAGAAATGTGATGTTTGACTGATCAGAACAACAGAAGCTGGCCACTCAGTGTATGTTTGTGGAGACACTAGAAAGACTGAGGCTGTAAATCTAATTCCCACCCTGAAGGAGGTTTGGTAAATAGCTGCTCTCAGCCAGAGAATCACAGCAGTTTGAGACCAAACAAGCAGTTTCCCTCATGATGTGCCACATAGTGAAAATTATTTTGATAGAATATTTTAGCCTGTGTGGGGGATAAAATAATCTTTAAGCATCATAAGGCAGCTAAAAGTTACTCAGAATTAAATCTAATTTCTACCTACAGTTTTACCAGCCCCAGAGAGTCAAATGTAAGAAGTTTGAAAGGAAACCCAAAACCTACATGGTCTCACAAACTGCTAAAGCAGCATTTTGCTGTCAGATAGAGGTGTCACCTGTTTAAAATGAAGCAGTAGTCCATAAAGCAGAAGGGAAAAGAGAGGAGCAGAAATCAGAGCTTGGAGAGAAAAGGCACAGATGTGTCTAACAGAGGCAAAAGAACTATTCCTCTGCAATTCTTGGTCAGTGACAGTGCAAACACAGGACTCAATATCATCTCTATTCTGCAACATTGCTGAAGAATATGAATTACAAATTCCTTTAGCTTTTTTACTTGGAGACTAAAGAGTGTGTTAGGAAGGAAGGGAGAACTGTAGCTTAATACATATGAACAGTGAGCAATACTACCAATAATATTTTTTTCTAGCTACCTAGTATTTTACCTGCATTAGCTGTGTTCATAAAAGAAAAAAGCCACCAGTAATTTTCATCTAGTGAAAATTCAAGACTTTGAAATAGTTTAATTCCAAATTATACAAATACTGATTTTTAAGCCAATCAGTTATTTCATTAAGGTTATTATATTTCTAGTGTAATTTCAATGCTACATTTTGAGGAAAAAAGTACATTTTAATTTTTCTTAAAACATAAGAGTAAAGTCAAATTAGCTAATTTCCTTTTTTAATTTTAAGATATTCCAATTTCATTAAAGTCCTATTTCCAGCAGCTCAACCTTCATCTAGTTCTGTTGTGCATTTAGTCTGTTTTCTTTGACCTGCATGATTGTTTTTGTTATGAAAGTTAAGAAAGAAACAATAAGATAAACAAGGGACTATCAAAACCGGGGTCAGTGTGGACCAAGTTGCTGCCTTCCTTGGGTTGTGAAATGAGGTCCCAGCCTGGAGAGATGAGGAGAACACTCATAAGGAGGAACCAGCAGGAAATGGGTGACAAAATTATTTCCAGACATTTTTTATTTCCATTCTTGAATAAGAACAAATTCACTAGATTTGAAAATGATTTTTGGCAGGCTACATTGGATAAGATCATTCTTACCTTCACAAAATGACCAGTGTTCTCTTTTGATTCACTTTTCTGAAGGGAGAGAAATTCCCATCTTCCTAGAACAAACATTTCAGAATAATTCCTGTTTTGACAATGTATTATGTAAATGGGACTAAATATCGCAAGAGCGATATTTATCAAAGCATAAAAATCCACTGCATAATATAAGCCTTATAAGCAACCAGTTAATTTTTTTATCATGAAAGTAAATCCATCATCAAAAGAATTTCATAAATTTTCAGTACAAAATGCTTGCTTAGGATGTGGTAGAAATGGGGTGAAAGTAATCTTTTTTGATCTGGCATTCTAAATTGAACAATGTCACATATCTAAAAATTGACTTAAACTCATATTACATTTAATTGCACTGTCAGTCACCTTCTATTCCCCAAAATGATGTTCCCTCTAAGTGAATCAGCTTTCTTGTCCACTGACTACAAAAGAAGCTGTGTAGCAAATAAAAGAGTAGACACATGAATATGCCACCATTTCTTTAACTTTTTCTGTTACAGAGGTACTCGAGCTATGCTACCATGTTAGTAATTTGGAGTCTATCCCAGACAAAACCAGTACAATGAAGAACAGTTTTCTGTTCAGAGGTGAAGCAAAACAAAAGTTTTATTGCAGAAGAACATGAGTGCTTTCTAAATTTGTTTCCACAAATAAAAAAGTTGAGTAATCATTCTGAGTCAAGCAAAATACTTCATTTTCTCACCGCAAAGTGTTTTTCTCCCTTGATAGGATTTAAAGAACAGTAGCAAAATATTTGGACAGAAGTAGTTAATATGGGATACAACCACATACACTGCTTGTTTCCAGATGTTCATTCAACCACAAGTTCGAGCACAGAGTTTCAAACAATTTGAAAAGCCAAGGTGTGTGGTGAGAAAGGCTAGTAAAGCCCTTCACAAACCATCTAGTACCTACAAAAGACACTGGAGAAAGAAACTCCAGCATATGTCCTAATTACCACTGAATTTATGTAATTTGTGTCTTCATTTAAAATAAGTTGATATATATACTTTCATCAAAAAGGAATTTCAGTATTGATATGAGATAAAAATGGAGGAGGGGCTACAAACTTCTGAAAAAGAGCAGGCGTTTGCTTCATTCCAAAATAGATGTGTGCTTTCAAAATTCAGCTTTAATGTCCATGAACTCTGACTTTTACTTACATTCTTCATTATTTGTAATAGCTCCTGCAAACTAATTTACCTGTTTGTTTTCTACTCAGATTTGGAAAAGCCTTACAGAATGCAGAGCTTATATCTTCTCATAGCATTGCTATAGCACGTAAGATCACAGTCAAGGTCTTGTCTAGAAACAAAGTGCTTTGGTAGGGGCCTTTGGCACAAGGACTTTTGGACTAATGCTATAAGCTATTCTGCACATGCTGATCTACTTGTAGAATAAAGGCTCAAGCTTTGGTTGATGTAACGCAAACACAAGTGTCAAGCTTTGCAGACAGGATTGCAAGATGTGAACAGAAAACTGTGAAAAAAGAAAGGACCAAACTGAAAAGAAGATCACTTAGTTATATAGGTGGGTCTCGTGCAAGTACAATACAGGCTGCTGGCTCCTGAAGGTACTAATTATCATCAATATGTTAAGCAACATCTTTTGTGTGGATGTAAGCCACCACTTCTTCATGCAGTTTGCTTGTTGCAGGTATCTTAATGGAATTTGGGCTCCAAGAAAGATTTTTTTCTTTCTTTAAAATTTTGAAATAGCAATAAAAATTTAATTTAGTGATACTTTTTGTTCCATCTGCTACTTATTTCAATAGGACCATTTTTGTGCTTAAAGTGGAAAACATACTCTAGCACCTTGAAGAATTAAGCAAGAACGTAGAACTCAGCAGCAGTCCTGTGGGACACAGTCAGACAGACACAGGTAGCATCCCTGCTGTTTATTCAGGGAGGTTCACTAAATCTCTATGGAATATTAACTAACAATAAATGCTCTTCTTAAAAAGAAAAAACACACACAGAGGACTTCACAGCACTGCAGCAAAAGGAGTCCACATAAAAATGTTGTTTGCCAAGGCCCTGTACGAACAGAACCCATATTCTCTCAAACAAGCTGGCTGGCACAGAGTTGATAACATGGCTCTGAATGGGATGCTGTGCTGTGGAGTTAATCAGACAACACCGCAATGCCCCCCGGTATGGGGAGCAGCAGATGGCCCCAGCATGTTTTCATGCTTGGTCAGGTGTTATTAATCTATGACCAAGAGACCAGGTGGCTGTCATAAATTGCAAGAATTTTTCACAAATCATTCCACTCTCCAAAGAAGCCAAGTACCTGAATATGCTTTCATTAGGTCTTAAAAAAAAATAAAAAGAAAAAATAAAAAAAATAAAAAAAAAAAGAAAAAAAAGAGGACAATGAGGAAGAGATTGTACCCAAATGGTATTTAAAGTAACAGCTAAGTTTAGATAATGGTGCATAGTGAAAGGAGAAACTGGAAATGTTATACCCAGCAGCCTCCTGTGCCTCAGTCCTTTTCCCATTAAAAAATACACAAAGCACATATTCCTGAAGCAACAAAGCTCTACTTCCAAGGCAAATGCAATATAGGAATTACTTAAAAATGCACTTCAGCAACACTGGGCTGGAAGAATTTTCCATCTAGCATTCTGCTGCCAGTGAGCTTTCCCATTTATTATTTGCACCAGGACACTGACTAAGGGCCACCCTCAGGAGATCAAAGACATTGGCATATTCAGAGCATATGGGTAGAAAAGCAGTAGGAGACAGGCCTGCCTTGGAGGAGGCACCATCAGAGAGGAGACCCAGGGAGAAATGCTGGAAATGTTGCTCATCTGTAGAACAGGGAAAACAGCAAATCCCAAAGGTCACATTCTGAAGAGCTCAGCTCCAACTTCATCATGTAAGCAAAAGATCCATATTTGCAGGGGTGTTTTCAGCAGCCCACAGAAGCATCTCCTGTGCATGTCCACACTGAAACAAGGAAGCTAAACTGGAAAGCTAATACCTGTATTCCGTGACCCTGACCAGCCCTTTCACCAGAAACCCCCTCCTACCACACCACTTACCACAAAGTCAGCCCTGGCAGTAATGTAGGGGATTTTTACAGAAGCAGGCAGCTTACTTGAGGTAAAAAAGAGTAAATTAAAATAGTACTGTATAAGAAGGTACCTACTGCTGAACTACTACGTCAAGTATTCTTGAATACAATTATATATGCCATAACATATTAAATTTTTCTTTGAGTTATTGGAATTTTATCTTCATAGCTAAAAGCAGCTATGCTATTTGCACAAGTGATTCAATGTTTTATTTACATTCCCTGCCTAATACCACTTGAACCTTTTAAAAATTAAGTATATTTTGTATTTTTAATTCAGTTTGCCCTAATTGTTAAATAATTTCTGCCACTTCTCTAACAAAACCCTCAAGGCAAATAAAAATTGAGTCCATGTGCTCAGCTTCAGTTTGAAGAAATTGAATCTAAACCATTCATGCAGAGAAGGTGATGTGTCAAAAGCAGAGGAAGAATCCCAGGGGCTCTCTGGGTATCAGGCTTATCTCACTTGTGCATCTGGGGCCTCATTCAAGGAGCTCTAAAACTCCAGAGTGACAAGTCCTAAGCCCCGGCACCAATGTGCACTTCTGTGCAACAAACTGTGCAGGACCACAGAAATAACGTAGTAAGTGAAAACTAGTGCAACTTACAAAACGATAAGAAACTAAAATATAAACTGAATATATTAATTTAAGAATATGGAGATGGAGTTCTTTGAATTTAACTTTAAACCATTTGTAACAGATGGCTAAAGGGGAGCAGTCAAGCAAAACCAGATCCACATAATACAAAATCTTTTCTACAACATTCTGTTCCAGATTTACTCTATGACAAGAGGTGACATCCCAGTGAGAGCTTTCCTGTGACAACTACTATTAATAAATGCTAATGCATGTCTCTCCAAAAGTTACAACATATACTGTTATAGCAATATAAAGAGATGGTCCAAGGGAACAAAGTAAGTTATTTTACTACATAATGTGTTAAAGAACAATCAGTACTCAGCTCATTTAGGATCTTAGAAAAATGTTTACGTGGCAATTTTTATAGAAATTGCAACTGTCTCGTGTGGTTGTTTCCCCTTTTGGTTTACTACTTTTTCAAGGCCCACAAAGGCTCCAGTATACAGTATTCTTGCCTCTTCAGATTCTACTTTAGATGCAGAATGACAGAAGTTTATAAAGCTCATCTTGAATCACACACACACACAAAAAGAAAAAAGGGAAATAAAAGAGTCAAATTTAACCAGGTGTTTGGAAGAGATTCTGAATGAATTAATTTTCTCACTTTTACTCTAACATTTAAGGCAGAATACGGAATGACAAGTTTCCCCTCTAAAAGTAGACTTAGATTAGTGCTTGTTCAGCATAGGGCCAAACATGAACATTTCAAAATATTCAAGGTTGGTTTTTTTAAAAAAAAATAAAACCACAAACATAAACCACATGTCGTCTTAACAGTAGGTTTCTCTGAAGGATTACCATGGTAAACTGTAAACCAAGCTCCAATTGCAATGTTCTCTGAAAGAACATATTGCACAAAACCTCATATAGAGACAACACAGCAATGGCAGGTTATAGTTTGTGAAGAGAACCTGTCACAGAATAAGCAGGACAATCTTTTACCAGGATAGTATTGCAGAGAACTTAAACTGTGATTTTATATTAAAGGACTCCTGGGTTTAAAAAAAAAAAAAAAAAAAAAAGAGTCAGTAACTTTTATTTTAATAATAAAAGTGTAATTTTAAAATATTTCCCTCTTTTCATCAATTCTTGCATCTTGTTACATTTTTACTTTGCTCAGCCTCAACAACAAAAATCACTTTACCAGCAAGTAGATCTACACAAGAAAGAGTCATATTTTGAATGAGGACAGAAAGTAAGTTTCTAAGTTTCATGGGCAAAACCTTCAAAAAATACCTTATTGTGTGTCAACTGCAGTGTCTCTAATTCAATATGAACTTTGAGATTTTGTAAATTTACCTTTCTAAATAAATTCATTTTGAAACATTAAAGCCACACAGTACGTACAAGAGAATATAATGCAAAGCTTAGAAAAGGCAGTTTCACTCCAGCACAGTGAAAAAAAAGCTAAAAGCTGGGTTTTTTTCAAAAATTCCCAATACTGCTACTTTTCTATTTAACTCTGATACAGTGAACTAAATACAACACTGCAATACATTTGAAAAAATTATTTGATTGTTTTTCTATACTCCGTGCTGTTAATATTTCTTTGGAGTTCTGCTTCTCTCTTCTACAGTATTTTGGGGATGGGAAGGTTTAATTAAGTGAAAGAATGAAAAAAGCTGTGTTTCAATCTAGGAAATGTCACTGGACTTCTGACTCAGTTTCCCATCCATAGAAAGACGACGCAAATTATCTACTGCAATATGTACATATTTAAGCAAAAGTATTCTTTAATTACAAAGCCTTTTGAACTAACACAACCTTCCTCCCAGTAAGGAAATGTAAGTGGCTGCTTTTTAGTTCAAATGAGTTCTTTACTCTGGTTCACCAAGCTGTGTGCTCAAAAGATAACAAGAACTGAGAAGACACAATTGAGAGAAGAGAACTAAGCCTATACCACCATGAAGAAATAACTCCTGTGTCTGTATCACCAGTGTCCCAAGAAAGATTGTGTTAGTAAATAAATTCCAGATTTGCTGGTTAAGTACCAGCTAAAAATACTTTAGAGAAGACATCAGCAGGTGCACATTGTCTGCTAATAACACAAACCAGCAGTGATGTTTGAAGATTGTGCTATTTCATTTACAACCCAGCTGCAAACTGATGGTTGTTTCTTTCTTTAAATCAAAGAGTGTTGGGGGGGTTAGGGGTTTTTTTTGTGTTTTGTTTTGGTTTTTGACAGGAAAAGGGTTTAAACAACAAGCAGAACAACTACCTCACTATGTTTAATTGTAATGATTTTTTCTGTCAGCAAGGTCATTCATTAACCACAATAGTCTCTATTATTTATCACATGGGTTGCCCAAGACTTGATATTCTATTACAGCATTGTTGAATAGTAGAAATTGGACAAAAGTTCAAGGAAAGGATGTTGTAATTTAACCATGACAAATGTGAATTGCTTTCACTTATCTGCTTGCAATGATGGACTCATCACAGTGGGTATTTTCTAGATGGAGACTAGTGGTTTAAATTTTACATAAATTCATTAAAATCTAATTGGTGTGAACTTTCCTTGGAGCAGACAAGATGTGTAATATAGTAGTAATTACTGTTTGAAACTTATGTTTAAAATAGCTTGGGATAATGTAAAGGAAGAAGTAGTGTTATGACAGTTACAGTCTTAAACTACACAGAAAGTTACAAGATGTGGTCACAGGAGAGGGGCAACATCCCAGGCAAATCATTCGGAACAGGTAGTGTTGAAAAATTGGGAATGGTTCTTCCTGCAATGCACAGGTTGGCAAAGCTTGATAATATCACCTCAACATTTGAATCCGTACTGTCACATTGACATAGTTCTGCCCGTGAGCAAATAACCCTGACAGACCCTATCCGATACAGTCAATCTGTAAATAAATGGAAGGTGACTACCCTCGTGCCTCAAAAAGCCAGTTCAGAATATTGCATGCCAAAGTAGTTGAGAAGTCATGTTGATGTATTGAAGCAGACATGTTTCACAATTATGAGTTTCTTGGACTGTTTAGCAAGCGATGAGCTTATATGGACAAAAAAAGAAGTTTACCTTCCCATAATGTCTTTTGAATTGCAGAACTTAACGTACAAAAGCCCACTTTCTACTTAATCAAGAATCAGAAGGCCTGAAGTATTAACAGTACTATCTAGACTAAATGGTGAAGAGTTTATAGAAATTCTTCACATAAATATGCTATGAACAAACATAAGCCAGGAGATAACCAGCAATATCAGAGCACCACACGGTCTTACAGAATACACAGATTTCTGAATGAGGCCCCTGTGCTAAAATGCACAGACACTTTTTCTAGAAAGAGCTTAAATCTGGCTTCAGATGGATGCAAGGATCCAAAACTGCAAGAGGAGGTGGGTTTCCTACTGCCCAAGCATTTAATAATATAGAATCAACTTTAATTTTTCTTTAAGAAAGAGGCTGGGAATTTATTTTTCTCCAGTTTTCATCTCTCATTACTGTTGTAGCCCTAGATTAGTATATACAACAAGCAAAATCTGTATGCAAAAATACTACACTCTTTTTCTTTGAAAATGACTTTGTCTACCCTGTTCTCTGAACACTGTCGTTTTTACCATTCTTTTAGCAGATACTTTTCATCTAAAAGCTATCAAGAGGCCTCAGCTCTGGGAATGTAGGCATCCCTTTATTTGACAATGTTTTTTACCAGGTCACTGCTTTAATGCCTTTAAGCCCTTGATAAATTAATCATCAGTGCGGTCAAATGATTTTGTCAACTTCATAACAGTATCTGCAGTTTTGAATAACTGGCTTCCAATGGAAGGCCTGCAATGAAAATCCTTTAGCAATTTTTAAAAATCTCCTCCTGTCCACAGAAGTTAAAGAATTATGAGGAGCATGTTGCTATCGTTATGATGCCATATCCCACACCTACTGATAACAAGGCCTGCTGAAGGGAGGGAGGATGTAATTACATCAGGGCAAGTGAGGCATTTTTACCTCTTAGGAACACATCAAGAGTTAAATACCTCCCACAGTCTGCCCCTCTGGACCAAATTCAGAAAACTGTTTCAATTTGAGGTAGTCCTCACTGATTTCATCTAGCTCTGTACATTTTTAACATTAGGCATTGCTTAAATGCTTGCTGGATCAGGCTACAGCACCAGTTTCTGGATGAAAAGGCAATAGCATACAGTAAAAAAAATCTTTCACACGTGTAAACACACAAGCATTATTTTAACATTACACATCTTTGTCCATTTAACAACCCTTCAAAAAGAGGTAGTGTTACGTAACAGAATTTCAGTATCCCTTCCAGAAATCAGATTCCTTACTGAAAGAATTAGAGTTCTTAATCCTGTTACAAAAGTAATCCACATGGGCCTAAAATTGCTGATAAAGCAGTGCTTCAATGAAGCAAATTTATATTATTGATGATTCTCATGACCTGTGAAGAACTTTTAGAGTAAAGGACAATTCCAATTACTAAAGCATTCAGCACTCTGACAGGGTCTGCTTTCCTCTAAAGAGTACTGTAGGATTTTGGGAGCCAGTCCTAACCGATGCCTGCAAAATGTATCAGTGTCAGTGATGTATAGAATGCACTAATTTGAAAGCATGTCTGTTTGGGTCAGAAATCACAATCGGAGTGAGTGGCAGATTTCCAGTCCTTGACAATGCTGCATCTCCCCAAGGAGTAAAGGACAAAGGCAGGGTGGCTGGGTGACCTTGATACACCGAGATAGTCACAAGTCACCATTGCAAGAGTGCACTCCGGGGAAGCTGTGGTATTGTTAAAGCAAGACAACAGGAGAAATATTGCCAGAGGCACTGCTATTACAATAAGGATTTGTGAGAGGGGGAACAGTGAATAAAACAGGAGAAGCAGTTGGGAAAGAGAATTATGACAGGGGATGGGTAACCAGTGGGGCAAAGAGGAAGCAGGGTGTAGGGCAGTAATGACATGGTGAATGCTTCAAGCAGCAGCATTGTTTGCTTAAATGCAAATCTTTTCCAAAAGAGTGACTTTTTTCCCAGCTATTGAGTAAATAATTTCTGGGTGCTCATCAGCCAGGCAGTACAATTCAGCAAGTTTACAGTCTCCACAGAAAAGCTTCACACTCTTGACCACGTAACATTAGTTTCAAACTGAATAGCGCATAGCAGAAAACAAACTTTTCCAAAATCCATGCTTTCTTTTACACAGCATCCGTATTTCAGTGTTGAAAACAATACAACAGTCGGGGGGGGGAGGGGGAGCACACAGAGGGGAAGCAATTATAAAGCCATTTCAAATTAATTTAAGCAGAATCTAATATAAGCAGAGCCTTTAAATCTACTTCCCTTTATAAGTACAATGTTTAGGTCAGGTCTTCTGGTCTGCATTTGAAAGTCTGCAACTCAATGTTTGTTTAGAATTTTCTCACCACAAGGGTCATATCACTGTCAGAATAACTGCCAGACTGATACACCACCATGCTCACTATCTCACCTATGTAAAAATGTACAGGAAATACAGAAGTGCTTGTATATACTGCAGTTGCATTGGTACAGGATGGGGAGTGAAATAGAAGGAACCTCTTCAACACTAGCCTTCTAGGAAAAATAAGCGTTTCTTTGGACAACTCCATGAGCAGGTGGCTACAGCAGGCTCCTTTACAGCACAAGACAGGCCCTGGCTACTAAGCTGAAGAGCTGACCCGGACAAGCTGATAGGGCCCTGCACGACAAACAGCAACAGCTCTGTGCAGAGCAGCCACAGCAAGAAGAGGGACACTGCAGGTCAGCCTGTTGAAGGTGATGACACCCCTCTGCTGTCTCCAAGGCATTCATCCTGTGCCTGGCCTGCACAGGCAAAGCACCTGGCCAGCATTACTCAGCTCCTATAACTCTGCCACCCTCACAAATGAGAATTGTAGTTTTGGAGTAATTTCCAAGTTACTGGACAGAACACAATAGGTTTCATTGTTCAGCTGTAGTTTCTTATTTCTGTTCACTAGGAACTCCATTTCCAGTCTACTCATGAACAGGACAATGTGTCATTTGGCAGAAGAGGTTATGTCCTATCACACTGGATAAAGTTGCTAAGAGATTATCACCACTGCCAATTCAAAACACATTCTAGCTCATGCAGTATTCAAGCTGTTCAGATCTGCACTGCTAGTCTGAATGGCAGAGTTCAGAGCTCCAGTTTTAGACTGTGTGTTAGATTTCTTGATCAAGTGGGTTTCTGCAGAAACACACAGTACAAATTCAAGCCAAATCAGAAAAGAGAAATATTCTAAAAAAGGCTCATACTGAATATAGCACTCCCTGTTGCTTACTCTCCCCCTTCACCTCTGGCCTTTGTCTCTCAGCTTCTTATGGCCTTTCTCATCAGATTCACATTACCTACTGCAAGCCTCTCACAGGTCTCCTGCCTGACTTAACCCCTCAGCAAATGCCTTAATCTAATGAACTCTTGCCCCATGAATGTTCCCTCTGGACCACATTTCATACAGGAATATGCTCCCTTGCCACAGTAGCTGGAAATTTCAGACCAGAAAATGAAACAGATTTTCAAGAAAGTGAAATAGTGTAATTAACCTTTGTAACAGCTTATCAAGATGTGTGGCAGGCTTCCAACACTCACTATGTCTTCAAATCAAAACCTGAAGATTAGAGATAGGCAATTGTTTTAGCTGGTGGGCATGACGCTGCAGCTCTCTGTGAAATCTTCCCATATGATATATGAGGTCAGGCAGCATGATTCCTCCTAAAATGTATAGTCAGGATTATCAGCCTGTAACAATAAAGAGCTTCAATTATGCCAGCACTGTTTTACAGATTTCCAGTGGAGAAGACTGCCAGGTGTGTTTTGGCTGCTCAGAATTCTATGACATTTTTCAACAGAAGGAGAGAGAGAGTTATGTTGCTATTGTCAATATTCTTTGGATATCTGCTCGAGGAAAAAGCAACAAAAATCTACAACCAAAGTCTGAATATATTACTAACAAAACATGCACAGGCTATGAAGCACTAAAGATGTCTTGTTTGCAACCAGCACCCATAATCAAAATAGAAAAACCACAAGGTGGCTGGAGTTAACATGAAGTAATAAGATTTATTATCTCTCTGGTGATCCCAGCAGTATCATTCAGGCAGAAAATAATTAAGTACCTTTTATTATTTTTACTTCACCTGGTGGAGTCACACAGTTTTACTCAACAGTAATCCTAACTTTTTAGGCCATGCAGTGACACCTAAACTGTGTCCCAAGCAGTTTTATCTGGTACAAACAGCAGTTTAGTGTAACCTAATTCAACATACTACATGCTTCCATATTAGGAAGAATTACAAAGACAAATCTGGAAACAATATCCAGACTAAAACCACTACATGTATACATGACCAAGGAACAAAGCAGTTAGATATACTAACATTTTGACATTATATAAAACCAAATGAAACTACTGCTCTCACTTGAAACTGACAATAAAAGGCATCCTGTTTTCATTTGTAAAGGTACATTAACGTTATAACAACATGTAAAGCGAAGCTTCAGGTATTGAGGGGTTGTTTCAATTGTCTATATAATCGCAAATGATTCCTGAAGAATATATTGCTCTCCAGAGTATTTTTGTTTTCTGACAGCTGCTTAAGTAACTGAGCTGTACACTGACTACACAGATGATGAAGCACTTATGAGCTTAAACTAAAGCATCACTTCACCATATACTGTTGCATGGCTTTCAGTATTATTAGGATTGGTTTTTTACACAGCAAGACGGTAGACAAAAATCAAGGAAAAAACCTTACAGTTTTTAAGGAAAGAACAGCCATGCCAGTGAGGTACTAAGGCAGTTTGTGCTAAGCCTCCAGGACCCTCCATGCCTGGGCAGTGAGGTATGGAGTCCAGTGCTGCTTTCACCTACACAATGTGTGTATTCTCTACACTTAAAAACAAACTGCTATCTAAAGGACATCTCCAGAAGGAGCACTAAGATAAACTTATACTGCCAGCTTCCCCCACCAGCGCTCTTGAAGGAGTTCAGCCCATGCCCTCCCCTCAGCTTTCCTCTCAGCCATGGCACAAAGGTGACAAGGACCCTGCCCAGGAGAGGAGCCTCCATTCCGGGCCTCGCACCTACTCGCAGCACGTGTCCCCTGGGGAGCTGTGCTGCCAGATCACGCTCTGCTCAGTCTGAGACATGTCACGGGCAGCCGGTCTCGGCAGCACATAACTGACAAGCTGGCAGGTGGTTTCCACAGCAACGGCCATCTTACACAGCAGCACAGGGGAAGGCAGCACCTGACCCCATCCCTGGGGCGCACGGCTCTCCGGCTGAGACAGACAAGTGTGAAAGGGCTGCCAGACCCCAGCAGGGACACTTCCTCTGCGTCTCCCCTCCTGCCTTCTCCAGGCCACCCCACCCCTGCTCCTTCCCTCAGCAATTCCCTCACACCCACCTCAGGCTGGAGGCAGCCCCGCCACCACTGGGTGTAAGCAAGCCCCTCAATACTCCTGATCACTTTGTCAGCAACTGTCTTAGAAAACAGGTTTGAGGAGTATTCTGTGTTTTCATGCAATGCTCTGTATCTGTGCCTGGAACTAGACTTTTCTGGGAGAAGAGACTTGGCACCGCCACAGCGTAGAACCTCATTTAGTAGGGCAAGAGGAAAGGTGGCACCACAGAAGCCCAAGGAAGAAGACACAGCAGCAAAACCAGAAACAAAAATAAATGAAGAAATATGTGAAAAGCAAGGTTTTAACAGAGAGTGAGAAAGTGTGCCTGTGCTGTGTTTTTAGAAGGACTCTTTTAGTACGTGTTGGCCACAGTACAGTCCAAGTAGTGGTGCAGGAAAAACAAGTGATATCCTTTAGTGATAGGCCAAAAAGATGAAGACAGACAAAACTGTACAAACAGTTAGCCATCTTGTTTTAAAAATAAGTGTTCCTAGAGGCAAGTGGCAATCAAATGGATTTGCAAACCACAGAGCTTTACACAAACCCATGCTTAACCAAGGATTTATTGCAATATTCATCTTTCTTTCTCAGCCAGTGAGTTATCAAATTCTGAGAAGTGAAAATTAGTACTGGAAAAGTCACCAGTAAACTGCAGGATCTGGCTGTTTATAGAACTACCAGCATTTTTTTTCAATTGGAAGGATGTCAAGGAGCATCCCTTGCTGGGACAGAGCCATACCAGCGCAGCACAAACAGAGCTGGCACGCAGCACCTGTCTCCACAACTGCTAACCCATGCCAACAGCAAGGCAAAAAGGGCTCATTGATTTGGACAAATAAATAATTCTGAGACAATCACGATGTTTCTTCCATTCATTTGTTTGCACTGATAAAAATATGCTGAACTGTTCACTCTGCCTTTCAAGCTGGGCAGCTGCTGACTCAGCTCTTACTGCAAATTTTAAAAGTGATGTGTCTTCAAAAGTGATGTGTCTTCAGGGTAAATTTGCCAATGCAGAAACTAGTAAAGTCATTGCACAATTAGCTTTAAGACTAAGCTGTCAGATTATAAAGAGGGTTAATCACCAAAGTATTTAAATACGTATTTACTCCTGTAGTATTTTTTTTTATATCAGTTGAATATGCAGGAGGGTTATTTCCTCATTTCCTGCTTCAATTCTGTGTTTACCCAAAATCAGCCAGAAACTTGGTATCTGATTCAAGACAGACCTGAAGGCTGAAACAAAATCTCAGTATTGTGTTCTCCAATAAACCATCCCATGGGATTCTTGTAAGCTTCATTAGGCATATTCTTGAAGGGGAGGTGTATTAATAGGAAAGCCTGCAGCTAATTTCAGCAAGATTAATAGGCAGAAGCAAGGCAGAATGTAGCTATCTCTTTCTCACAATTTAATAGTAAATAAATACTAGAGTAAAATTGTGAGAATGGATTTGTTTCTTTCCCCTTTCGTATTAACAATTCTGCATTCGTATAGCACTAGAATCTGACCTCAGTCTCATGCAACAGTACACAATCCCTGCAATACTGAGGGAAAAAAGCTCTCTGTACAGACTGAGTTTTCCTTATATTTCTTAGTTTAACTTCTGAATTGTTCCATACCAAATGTGTCCATCCTTCTGAACAACCAACATACAAGCAAGGCCCCAGCATCACAGACAGAACAGGAACCACCTGAGGTCAGATATCAGGAAGGAAAATCAGAGAGGAATCAGATATGACTTCAAGTCATACAGGCTCCAATCCTGCAACTGATCCCACTATTTCATGGAATACGTCAACAAGGGTATTATTCCAAGGGGGCAGTCACTGCTACAAAATAGCTCATGGGAGAAGTAGAGAGGAAATGCAAAAGAAACACAGGCCTTTCAGATTTACTGATCTTAGTTTCTCTATACAGTCCATAAAATATGATCACTGGTAGCCTCTTTACACTAGTGGAATGTGATTAATCTTCTTTAACCTAAACCAGAACTACATTTAATGTGTATTTTAAATAGCAATTGACATTGAGATCATTTGGGAAAATGAACTAAATTTCATTAAAGAAGATAATATCTTTAACCTAAAGGCCACAGAAATGATGGACTGACATGGGCAGTGAGTATGCACACCAGAGATAACAACCACCCTTGCAGGAGTCAAATTGATTTTCTGCTTCTGTGAAGCCTAACAAATAGTTTTCTACCACATGCATTTTTCCCAAATCACTCTCAAGCCAAGTGACATGTTCACCAGATTTACTTGTTTTTTGTTTTTGTTTAAAAAAAAAAAAATACATAAACCAGATTTTATCTTCAAAACCTAGTATCATCTCTTCAGACCTCTGAAAACAGAGCAGCTGGTAGACATTGTGCTAGGAAGGTTCCCTTCATCCCCATCTTAACAGATGCACTTTCTAAAGATATAGCCAAGCATAATGCGATGATTAGAAATGACTGACTGGCTTTCTGCCATCATACAATTTACTTGCCCCTGATTTATTACTTACGCAACCTGATATGTATGATAATAGTAGACAGACCCCATATAGGATTGACAAAACATCACTTTCCTGTTTGCTGAGCTAGCTTTTTTGTAAGAACTATCCCAATAATATATAGCTGAAGCATGCTGGCATAACTTCCTGCTTGTCTCTTCTTGTGCTGTGTAGGTGCTTGCTATATTTAAAGCAGATTAGTGTCCATAGGAAAAACAACTCATTTGGATCCAGTAGAAATGCACTGAGGTAAAGAGCACAGTTGTCAGAGAGATTAATGTAGACCTTAGTAATAAGATTCACCTCAACTCCAGGGTTAAGCTCTAGCTCACCCTCACCGTGGACACACCAAGAAAGCTGCCGCAGCAGAACACACCCACAGCATTCCCTGCGCCATGGCCAGCAAAAGCTGAAAGCAGCACACAGGCCAGACAAAACCAGTTAGTCCCTTGGGTAACCCCATTAGCTCTCTCTGCCAAGATTTAGGCAACATCTCTAAGCTGCTGTCAGGACTGCTCAGCTAAGTAAAACTCAGAAGAGACAGTGACAAATGTACTTTTCTGCCCCTCAGGAGAAGCTCAGATAAGTGAAGAGGGGCCCAGGCAGACACCAGCTGATGAACCCCAGGCCAATGTGCTGCCAGGGCTTTCTTCCAGTTGGGTATACCTTCAGGGATTCCACCCCAAAACATTAAATATTTGCACTTACTTATCATCTCTCACAATAACAAAAAGCAAAACCATTCTCAGTCTTACCTGCAATTCCATACCCTGATTAATCTAACTTATTATTCTTAAAAAACTAAAGAGAAGTAGAGCCAGAGCAGGACAGGAGCACCCTTCCTCCAGGCAGCCTCTTTCAAAAGAGCTTCTTAACTGGGCAGGTGGAATTTAAACCTCCTCTCCCAATAAAAACCTCTCACAGAAATCAGCTACACAGCTGCCACAATCACAAAGGTGTTAACCCCTTTTCTAGCACAGCTGATTCTGCAAGCACAAATTGCCGCCTTCTCCCATCAGAATCTGCAGGACATAAACCAGTCCCTGAATGCTAACCGTATTTGAAATAGTCATTATTTCCCAGGTATGAGTTCAGGCACCCACAGCAACATTTCATCACTTGGGTTTAACTCAAAATACGTCTCAAGCTGCCTGATGAGGCAGTACCAAAAGTTGCTAAGCCAGTCTTGGATCAAACGTCATTTTCTCAGCAAGATGTATTTTAAGTGACTATGCTAAAGGGGATTAAAGAGAATAAAACATAGCCAAATACAGTTTGTAGGTGTTGCATACCTCTTAAAGAAGTTTGATTCCTGTAAGTGCCCAGGGACACCAAACAGCTGTGCTTTAACCATAACTTGAGCTGAGAAAAGTTCTTTAGCTTGTTACCTCCTCTGACATGCACAGCTTTAGCTCATGTAGCTAAAAAATAGGGAAGCTGCAAATCCCCCCTAGTAGAAGCTATTAAAATGAAATAGCCTTTAAATGGCAACAGTAGATTCTTTGCTGCTTGGAGAATTTAAAATTGAACTATCCAAAACACCAAAGTCAGTATATAACAACCTTCTATTGGCAGGGAATTGATCTAGAAAAGAAAGAGAATATTCCTTTTACAGTAACCGAATATTTATTCCATTTGTATTACACCAATTCAGTTACATTGAAGCAGTGACAAGTAAATCATTTCATGATACTGAAAATGAACTTCTGTTCAGTAAGTAAAGAACAGTAAAAGATAGAGATGGCCAGGTCACATGTTAATTATGTTTGTTTTCCTGTGCTGCCACCTGCACTTGCATGAACTGCTGCAGGCCAGACTGTCCTTGGTTACACCTGTGCAAATCCTGCTGAAAACTAATAGATTTGGACAAGTTTATCCAAAGATGTCTTTTAAGAAAGAAATAAATGGGGGCAAACAATGTAAATGATGGCATGATTTAGCCTATGGTGCTCTTACTAACAGTAGCAGGGTTGAAAAGGAAATTATCCACCTTGAATTTCAGATGTTAGGTGCTCTTTACAGGGATCATGGAAAGTCTTTTATACATAAACTGAGCACACCAGATAAAACTCCGTGGCAAAAAGTTACTGAGCCATTGACACTTCCTTTACAGACATAGCATAACTAGGCTTCAATTAGCCTCAAGAGACCTACTTCTAGAAAGCAAAACTATATTGCTATGCACTCATCCCGTGTCCATAGTGGCACACCAAACTCCTCTCTTTTCTAGAAACTATTTTTATTCAGATAATGAGGAATTAAATAAAAAAGATAAAAAAGAAAATTATTCATGACACAGAAGTTACAATTGCAGATATCTAAATAAAAGGTTTTAAAAGTTAATTAATTCATGTACTTAAAGATCATGCCACTAAGACCAAAGTATAGCAGTAAGTCAAATAGGGCTTATGTTCTTCATGGAGAAACAGCTCATACACTATTTGTGAACTGTAGCCATGTCACCAAAAAACACAACAAAAAGGTGATGAAGATTATTATGTCACCTATCATCAAGGAAGCCATGGCATTCCTGAGGAATTACTGTGACTAGGGAGAAACATTACACTTAGATTAAGGTAAATCAATATACGGCTAATCAGAAAACCATTGGCTCATATTGATCTGGTGCTGGAGAGCTGAGGTTAAGAACGCTGTAGTGCTTAATCTATCAGTACTTGAAAATGAACTGTGTAACATTAACATTTGTGTGAGAATAAATTCTGTAAGGCAAACTAGTAGTAAATCAGCCTTTACACCAAGGCATAGTAACTACACTGGTGTCCTTCCAGGAAAAAAAGAAAATAATACCACACACCTAACTTTCCCCAACTTTTTGGTTCTTTTTTTCCTTAATATTTGATATATTAGTGAGCCAACTGATCTAACACACCACTTGCATCTGCCATTGGCAAATCAGCAGAGATTATGAACTCCAGAAGAGGTGGTGATGAGCAGCTGGAGACAGTAATCTCTGGGATCTGTAAAGAGGATATAAACCACAGGCTCGCCCTACCATTTTTGCTCATTGAATTGGAGAGCAAAGGGACTACAGAGCAAGTTTTTCAATCCTGTCCTGGCTTGCAGAATAGCATTTACTCCACTCTTTATTTGGAAATGTGCCCAGAAACTGTGTGCATGTGAACTGCCTCAGGAGATGGGCAGGTTTTTGCCAAGGTACCTCTCAGGAAAGCCAGGCTCTCTGTTCTGTCTCTTCCATGTGGAGATGAGAGTACAGCATACAGTTAGCATTTTCAAAGCCTTCCACAATAAGACCTATTTTTAGTTGTTTATAACTTTGCCAGTGTTGACCATTCCTGGGAATTTCCTGTGCTGCTGGGTGGTTGCCTTGCACTGAAACATTTTGGAAACTACCAGCTTAAACAGATGAGCCTTCAAGGAAGTTGCAAGTCAATAAAGATCTACCATTCAAAAAAAAAGAAAAGAGAAAATTTCATTTAAAATTTTTAACAGCTACAGAGTAAGAAATCGAAATTTGGCAGAAGGAAAGTATCACTGCAGTGTCATGGTGTGAAAATCCTCCCAAACGTGGTTAAGATACAAGCCTGCGAAATTTCAGTTCCCACGTGAATAGTTGAGGTTTTTGGAAAAGCCTGACAGTAAAATGTTTTGAATATGCAACTTGTAGCCTGGACTAAAGAAACTTTTTTTTTCTATAATTGCACAACTGCCATGAGTAATTTAACACCATGCTTGAGAAACAGGAGAAACTGCTGTTTTCTGTAGCTTTGGCGCTGAAGAGAGAGCTGTGTAATTGAGAAGAAAAGAGCTGAGAAGAATTAGGAAAGACAGCAAGTTTAAAAGACTTGACAGAGACAGGGAGAAGTGGAAAAAAAAAAAGAAACAGTATAGTACAAAAGACTGAAGAAAATAGAAAAATAGAACAGAATTTAAAAGGGAAGGAATGAAAACAAGGTGGGGAATGGACTGAAGACAGGGTAGGTAGAAAGAAACAGGCTGGGGCAGGGAAGGTAGTGACAAGGTCCCATGTGGACAGTTCAGGCAATTGTCTAGAGAACAGACATCCAAGACACACACGTGCTAATACGTGTACATTATTGGACCTTCATCATTTACATGAGGATCTGTGATGCTTTTCATCCTGTCTCCTCTGGCACAGTTGGCAGCATTTGGGCGCAGCTCAATCTGTCTAAAGCCTTTCTTCATGTTCAGTCTCACCTGCTGAAGGATCCTGTAGTAAGTATCAATAGTTCAGCAGCATCTCCTTTTGTCTGTTTTGCAATCATAAAAGGTACTTTGTGGGTTTTTTTAAGGATTATAAAAGCAGGCAGCTTGGCAGATATTTAGTCCCAGTAAGGGGCATTAAATTGCATAATAGTAGTCTCTTGTTCTCTTGTTCTCAGCAGGCCTCAGTTCCTACCTTCTCATGTAGACGTAATTAATTGTCTGTTGGTGAATACGGCCATGACCTGCTAGACTCAAGCATAGTTATTTGTTATTAAATGAAACAAAAATACATTCTATAATATACAGGTTTCAGGAATTTTAAGCAGTTGGCTTGGGTACATGATCCCTAGAAAGGACTGATTTCGTTTCCTATTTTCTGCCAGTGTGTAGGCATGGAAGGCTTTCCAGCCATATATTGAAAATCTTGATCTAATCAGAGATCAGAGGCAAGGCCATGCAGTGTAGGAGATAATTTATTACCTCATGAGTTATATGTGGAAAATGACCATTTCATATAGTATGATGGAGAAATGGAAGGGTAAAATTTGCCAGTTGCAGTTATCAAGGCGATGCAGACTTCACTAGAACCATAATGTAATTAAGAATATGTCTCTGATCAAAGCAAGTGGTGCTCTTGCTTTTGAACTCGTCCTGAGGAAAGCTCAGTCAGCATTTTGCTACTGTAAAACTGAAGCCCTCAACCTTTGAAGTTATTAAAGATTTTAGAGCATTTTTTTTGCAATGAAAAATCAAAGTTTAGCTAAGTCTCTAAGTACATTATAGTTGAAGTAAGCATTTCCTCTAAAATTTTAACTAGGTATTTCACTTGCTGTACTAAAGCATTTTGTGATTTTACTTCACACAGCTAAGCAAGAATTGCATCATATTGTAGCTTTTAGTGGTTCCTGTCAACATAGTTCAGTCTACATAGGAGAGAACAGTTTGGGAGGTACAAATTTCCTCTCCTCAGCTGCCTGCAGAATTAGATAATACATGTGATTATTTTATTTCAGAGACATCCAGGTCTAGCCTACCCTCAAGGAAAGCATGTCTGCGATATTAGGTAGGTCATTTCTGCTAGAAAGTCTAAAGATAACTGCAGTGCAGTCACAAACATCAATACTGTCAGCCACGGCTAAACTTACATATTATATTTGTTCTTGTGCCCTAGATCAGAAAGCAGTTCATTAGAGGAGCTGTATCCCTTGGCCTGGGCCAATAAGAGACTGTGGAGATTACCATGTTTTATTTACAAGTACATCTCCATAGTTTGCAAGATAATTTTCCGTAAGGTTGGCCCTTCTCAGTTTCCTTATGGGTAGTGGATACAGAAAAGACAAACAGCACTTGCATTTCTCTTGCTTGATTATGGATGAAAATCAGATACAGCTCAGATTAAATTACAGATTGAAGTTACAGATCTGGTGCTCAGATTCTGTAGGAGTAAAACCTTTGGATTTTCCCAGCCAAAATGCTCTCAGACTACAGGTAACTTTCACCATTTTGCCAGCCCTCAAGTGGAAAAGCCCACAGAGGCTACTGGTGGGACTCCAGCAACCTCCACATCTATCTCTGGGCACTCTGCACTGTTGTCTTTGATGTTAATAAAGACCTGGCTGTTTATTTTTCCACATATCTTGTAATTTTTTAGCCAGTTCTCAATCCAAGCCATTTACCGTTCATCACAAAGTTTCCAGCAGCCATTGGTCAACAGCTGTTCAGCTGCTAAGACATAAATGATCAAGAATCCAGCAAGATCCTTTAAAATCAATTTAAGACTCTGCATTTGAGAAACAGAAAGTTTATGTGAGGCTTTAAACCTATTTTTAATGAACTTGACCAGGTAGTTGTTTATACCGACAACAGTAAAACATACTATACACATTTGACAGCATGGGCCTAGGGCTGGTTGCTTCTTTGCTGCTAACAGGCACTGCACATTTAGTTCCACATTTACTGAATGTGGTCTTCTCCCATTTTCCCTTCCTCAAAGGAAAGAAAAAAAAGATAAAAGAGAAATCAGCATCAAAGTACTTCTGTTCCTTACCTCTGAGGTCTAATGACTAGTCTTCTCTAGTGGAGGCAATTTGTATTCACTCTCCTAGTAACTATTCTGTGTTTATCCACAGGTATTGCTGATGAATGCTAACAGGTAACATCCAGACCCTGTATAGAACTCAAGGCTTTTAGGCAGCTTTTGGAGTAGACAAGCTGCCACTTGTGGGTAGCTGGGGGTTGCAGTGCTGTTCTTAGTGCTTGCTTATTTTTAAGATTACACATTTGAGATGGCAGCAAGACAAACTCCATTTCATTGATCAGATTTTGTGGTAAATTACTGTAATTTCAGAAATTTCTGAATACAATTATATGAGTGTATACAATTTCATACCTTCACCATATGCCTGATGTTGTATGTGTACATCATCTTTGTAAACTACATTGCATTAATTATGCCAGGTTTACTAGGTACCCACAGGTACACCTAGTTACTGAAAAATCAGGCTTCCCTTGTAAAACAGTTTCTCCTGAGAATAAAGTAATTTCAGAAAGCTTAAATACAAACTGTGCTGACTAATAATAGAGTGTTCTTGATATAGAAAGTGTTTTAATGCTATAGAATCTTTAAGGTGGCCTGAGTCATTAATTTGACTGCTGTAAATTCCACACGCTCCCTGGAAGCAAAGATCTTTTAGTTACATAGGTCCATGATGTAAGGTAAAGACAATTAAAATGCATCTCGTAACTTATGTTTTGAACACAGTACACAGAAGTCCTAGAATATGCCTAAAAACAACTACCAAAAGGGAGCTGCATTTATCTTGGCCATTTGTCAACTTTTGTTCCTCATTCCACAGTTTTAAACATTAAATTGCTTTTACATTGACTCACTATTTAATTTTCAACTTTATACTCAGGAGCCTTTTGGGAATATTTGATAACACACAGTAGAGTTTCCACAAATGGTAGCATTGTATTACACTCACTGGCTTTTCAGATTCCAAATTTTCAACTCTCAATAAACACAGCAGTTCTAGAAACCTTCAATGCCACCACAGATCTATAAGCAATATTACGTTTTTTTGCTTGCTTCTTAAAGTTGATAAGGATTTTTTTTCGGGACATTTTCCAAGGCAAATTAAAATTTGGAATTACATAACTTCTGAGTTGCACTGACTTTGTAGATACGTTTCCATTACAATTAGTGTCTTGAGTCAAAACTATTGTGAGGAAAAACAATTTATTCTGCTTCATGTTTCAGCTAGAAAGTTTTCTATTATTTCACAGCACTAACATCTTTCTTGTTAATATGTTTTTGCAGTCTTTTTCCAAGACCTGTTAAAATATTTTAGTTATCATTTTCTTAAAACATAATTAATTCAGTATAATAATTGTATTTAAAATAACAGACCAAACAATTTCGGGTTTAGACAATTTATAAGTCATATTGCTTTATAGCCGTATATTCCAGAACCATTGCTGACCAGTGGCAGCTGGGACAGGGTCCTGTTCTGACTGAATTTGCACATTGCGGTTACTGAAAATCTAAAAGATATTCTAGAATGAGAAGTTGTTTTTCTGGGTAGAATTTGCAAAGGCACCTCAGTGACTTAATGACTAATTATCCTTTATACAATCAAATGGGCACTTATCCAGGAGCCCGATTTTGAGAGTGTCCTGAGCTTCCACAGCACAGACCTGCAGGCCTTTTGATCATGCCGGAAAGTGCTCGCATGATTTTGAAAAGCCCAGCATGTTCTTTAGCTGATCTTTAGGCTCCTAAATGCATTAAAAATGTGGCTTTAAGACAGAAATTATAGTGAGACTGGATTTATAAGCTTCTTTGATTCTTGCTCTAACTTCTCAATATTTTACTTATTATGATATGGTAGAGAAAAACAACACAGCAGCCTTCATACAGCATACTCATGATTATATGAAATGATATGAAAGTCAGCTTAAATCAGTGTAAGGCTTTTTACTGGCTTCAACACGTTTTGGATCTTTGGATCTGGCCACAACTGACAAAAAAACTCAGCTGATGACTTTTAATAGTGGCACTTTTCATTTATTTAATTATTCTTCACAATAGCCTTTTAAAAGGATTTATTTTCTACAGAATGCAATGATAAATTATACTGATAAAGCATAATGCGACACTGTTATTCCCTAGGAAAATGGTCATGGCTTTTGTTTTATTTTCCGGATGTTTAATGCAACTAATCCTCCATTTTCCCTGAACAGAGAAGTTAATGTATATGATTGTTTCCAGCAAAGATCAAAGGAGAACTTAATTTCATGGCTTATCAATAAGAAAATCTTTCATTTTCCCAACTAATGTTTATATTCATAAGCTAGAAACTGAAATGAACTCCCATGGAAGAATAGAAAGGCATTAACTCTCCTGCGAAGGCTGCAGACTGTGTGCAGTTAGATCAAAGCAGCTCCTGCCAGCCTGCTGGCTCCCCAACCGGACAGCGTACAGCAAATGGGAACAGCTTTAGTGCTGCCCCTTCTGCACCACTGTACAGCAAATTCCTTCCCCAAACCAAGGAGGACAGGGACTGAAGTGCGACGTCCTGGCCTGAGGCAGCCGGAAAGGTGCCACTCTGGTCCCTCTGCTCTGTTGCAAATGACATCACTGCTGTTCTTCAGTTTGCTCTTCTGAAAAATGAGAATATTTACCTTATGTAATATGTAGGCATTTGATGATAAAAAAAGCACAGAAAACAGCTGCTGAGCAGTTCTATCAGATGCAATTTGCAATTATTCCAGGAGCTGATAGGATTCCTGACTTTACAGGATCACAGCTTCAAAGAAATCAGCCATCTTTTCAAGCATGCCATGAATCTCAGCCTACTAAAAACAATCACTTGTGTTTGTCTAGGGTATAGGTACAATACATGATACAAGAGAGGAATATATACTAAGATGTCCTGAACCTGAATTCATTAACAAATTCAGAGCATAATTAATTACTAGCCAAGTTTGTGTCTCCAAGAATGACTAAGTATGACTGGCAGGACTGCTCTGATTAAACAAATGTCCATCCTAGAAGTGAAGGAGCTGTGAGAAATAAGGAATGTGCAGAATCCCAGAAAGAACGATGCACATTCATCTTGTCTACACTTGCAGAATCATCAGCCTTGAGTAAGAAGAGAGAGAGACATATGACTACAGTTTTCTAATAAAAGCCTGCATTATATGAGAATGAGATTCATTATGTTGATAAGGATTTTAGAGTAGTCATTTTGGCTAACTAGGAAAAGTCAGAGAAGTAGGACTGTTTTGTAGTCATTTTTTAGCATAAAAGGCAATTACTGAAATGGGTTGATCTTTGATTGGCAAGCAAGTAAATACCTGTTCGATTGCAAGCATGTGATTAATCCCAAGTCTCTGCAGTGAAACACTTTGAGTTGTGCTTAAGACTCTGGTGCAAGTCACGGTTCATTACTCAGACAAGCAAAGATAGCCTCAAGGGCCTGTTTCCAGGAAAGAAATCTTCAAGAATGCCATTTTGATTTCAAATCTACTTCCATCCTAGAGAAAAAGTCTGATGTGAAAGCACGTTTCTTTCATGCACAAGAGGTGAAAGAGCTGTGTTCAAGTCCCCTGGCCTGGAGGCTTGTGCAGTTCCACCACAACTAAGTAATATATAAAAAAGTTTTCTGATAGGATGAGGAGCGTGAATTCCAAATTCTTCAAATCACCAAGATCATATTAGAGAAAAACAAAAAATATATATACTTGAACTCTCCATAGGGGTTTTTATTGGAAGAGGAGGGCTTTGCTGCAGTAGAGTCCTGTGCCTAAAATGTAGAAAGGAATGTGGATTTTCTTCCCTCTGGGGTTTAATCTTGTTTATTTTACAAGGCTAACATCTCAAAAAGGCGACTTATGCTCCAAAGCCATGTGTGAGTAATTCATATAATTTAGTATAATTTAAAAAACAGATCACTGAAACTCTGACTCAGTAAAGCACTGAAATGTGTGCTTGAATATGACTGCAAATAGATGGCTTTTCCTAAAACTGAGCTGGGCACGTGAGCAGACAGTGGCATGAAGAAGTAACGTTTATCAAATCCCCATATTGTATCTTCTGTTGCATCAGCATTTTGATTTTTATTTCCAACAATGATCTCTAAGTATTTTATTTAGAACCAAATTGCTGAAACACTAGGGACAGCCACAACAAAAAGACTTATATGTCACCAAAGCCAGACATATGCAGGACAACATGGGCAGAAGAACTCTGCTGATTTTCCTTTCATGAAAGAGTCCAAGTGCAAAAGACAAGTCATAGGAAACAAGAAAAGCAACAGCTACAGAATATTGGTGCTGTGGTCCAGAGGACAAACTGATAGATTAAATTATGAGGTAAGAGCTAGAAAAGGAGCTTTCAGTATATAATATTTCAAATAAAAGTCCAGGAGAACACTAGAAAAGTTGCACTGACAACCATTTTCACAAAATGCTTTTCTAAATTTTGTATTCCAACTTAATACGTCAATTCAACAACATTGTCTAGCCTGTCAAGGCTCAGAAGGAAACACATAGAAAAGGAAAACCTGAGGAGACATCAGTGAAAGAGTAAACATAAGTAAGAGAAATGCAACTTGACAGGCAAGTTTCAGGCTTTTTTTTCTTCTTCTCCTAAATATAAATGCAATTTCCTGGGGTACAGTAGTGCTCAGATTTTGACCCACTAGTGTTTATCATACAGGCATCAATGTCATTCACCCTTCATTCTGATTTCATCAGTCATTACAACAACTCCATGTTCCAGTCTTCTCACCCTTCACTTCAAGATTCTGGTTATTTCCATCAAAACTGGCAACCTCTCACTACTAGTGAATTCTGATGAACATAAGGGAATTCGGCAATTAGGAGGAGCCAATGGCAGCAATATCTGAACTTCCTCAGCCCAGTGGAGCTCTCTTACGTTATGGTAGCCAAACATGAGGTCTAACAGCTTGCTGTGTCTTGTTTTCCAATATCTTACTTTTTAGACTTATTTTATTTGCCAAGACTACTTCTTCCTCCAAGCATCATGAATGCAAACAGGCCTCTTGTCTTTTCTGCATGCGAGTCCCACTTAGTTCCATTTTGAAGGGCATTCATAGTTCTTGAAATAGAAAAAAAAAATAAAATGCAGCCCTATTACTGCCGGTAGGCTACACGGATAACTTACACCAGGGAAGAAAATGTGGCAAGGGCAACTAGAACAGGACCAGTTCTTTAAGGTGTGAGTTTTATAGGATAAGTCAACTAGTGCTGAAGGAAAATACAATGGCTCTAGAAGTTACTGTCTGCCATAAGCATCAGTATTTCACAGTAGCTTAAAAATGAACAGTCCAAATTGTTTGCCTATCTATCATTTGAAAACACATGGACACCCAAAGTGAGCCAATTCCCAGCCAGCTGCATCTATGCAATTTTCAAGGGCAAACTGAAATCATACTTAAACACTATTTGCATCTCCACTCCTCCTTGTGTTCAAAAAGAGCAAGTTACTTTTAAACCAAAATGCACTGGTGACCTTTGCAAAGTGCTTTTCCAACCATTCCTAAACATTCTTTTCTATCCTCCATCACTATTTCAGTGTTTTTGCCTCAAAACACTTTAAATTTTGTTCTGTCATTTGTCTGTCATTATTTGAAGGGCAAGCAATAGTTGCTTATAAAATTGTCATAATTTTATGTCAAAATAATTGACATAAAGTTATGAGGTAGCAATTTCAGCTCACAAGGTTCCAGCATTGCTGAAATGCTGTTGTTTGCAGCATTGTTTACAGTCCATGCCATACACAGTGCTGGAATTTTTCACTCGTAGTCATTGTCATTACACCCGAGTGTGTGGATCTGAACTCAGATTCACACAGTTGCATTTTTCAAGTTAGCCAGTTCAGAAATCCTGAAATGCAGGTTGGGTTACACTTTCATGAAACATTACTCTGGCTACAAAAGATAAATAACACCTGTTCAGTACAAATGGACTGGGATGAATTTAACTTGTCAATAATTTTAAAACTTATCAGAACCTACAAAGAGTTTTACACAGGGTCAGCATTTTTGCCATATGCCCATACCAATTTTTCAGAACTAAGAGTACTAAATTGGAATTTATTATGTCATTAAAACACAGCCCAATTCTGCAAGCTACAGAGTATCTGGACAGAAGTGCAGCCTCCTGAGTGGGAAGACCTCAAAATCAGTTGACAAATCTAGGAATTATCATAAAACAGGTGTATAAGGTGGTAGTGGAGACAGCGGAATGGAACAGAATAGAGTTTAACCCGGTGTCTGTCAAGGTTTAATAGTACAAACATCGCAAAAGGCTGAAATATAAGTAGTTTATCAAATGCATCAAAGTCCGTGCTAGGTACCTTAGAGGATTCCAGCAAAGCACTGAATCCAAGTGGCCACGGAGGGACATCTTGTCCAGCTGAATCTTGGGTAGGTGCAGTTCTCAGATGTCTCTACACAGCTGAGGGTCATCCATACCTCATTTCATACCCCCATGAACCATGAGAGACAGTATCACTCTTAACTTCCTTCTATGCTTTAAAACCAGCTCTAAATCCAAGAGGATCCACTGAAGTGACTCACTTCTAACACCATGACTTCCTAAAGCCTGCTGCTCCCTTTTAACATTCAACACCACTTGGCAGCATTGCCAAAAGGAATTGACCCTTATGCACATGAAGCTTTAAATTAAGTAAGAGCATCTAAACTTCATTATATGTGGTACCCTGGAAGGCTCAGCTGAATGAAGAGTTTACAATAATAGCTCAGCACAATAATTACACCACTGCCAGTACTGTTGTTTTGAATTTCATCCATAACCTTCAATTTAGGTTTCACACACATAGATACCATTGTAGAAATGTCATTTCAGTTCTGCTTTGCATGTAATTTTGTTTAGCATTCTCAATTCCAGCTACGACTTGTACTACATCACATCTTTTTGACAGCTTTCTCTCAAGCTAACGGTTCTTGGCAATGTAGAGTAGATTAAAATCACTCTTATTAATATTTTACTATACTAGCTCTATTCCAATACAGCTCTGTAATTCCATCTGGCTCTCAGAACTGATGTGTTTTTCTGAGCTCAAAAATCAAGCTAAAATGATCAAACTATTACAAAAATTCCATGATTTTTTAAAGAATCTTGAATTATGTGTTCTTTTAGTAAAAGGTGTAATAGTCAGAGTAAAGTACTGCAGTTCCCAGAACATAATCTTTTCAGATAAAGTAATTTTTTCCCATTTCAAATAAAATATGAACTTATGTTACTTTGAAAAACACCTATTTCAGACATAAAAGATATACTTAACATTTTAAACAATGCAGAAATTTCTTTGTTTCTAGAACTTAGTCTAACATTTCAGTATGACCTGACATTAATTTTAGACTCTAAATATTTAAGCCACTTGCTTAAAATACAAACAAATTTAGATATGTGTTGAGAAATTATTAATCATTTTTATTTTTGTAATACTTTTCATCCAGGAAAGTTAAGAATAGTTTTATAGATTGTACAGGGCTTAGTTTGCCTGTTACTGTAAAGCAGTACTTCTGCAAAGCAGTGCTTCAGATGTCGAATACAGGAATCATTTAATAATAGATAGCGACCTTCCACAAAAAGTAAAGAGTAATTTATCCAGCTGACACTGGCGATTGAATAATTTAATGTCAGTGTAGTAGCCTAGATCCACACCAGGGCATCGGCAGAGACTGGAGGTGAGAGCAGCTCACCACGAGCCTCTGGGCAGCACTCACCTCTACCATACAAAATCGTGTCTGTACAGTCTCTACTGATACTGAGAGATTTGTGCTGCATTTGGAGTTATCATGGTGATGATGGCTGAAAAACAAACCCAAAATCTGAAATGTCATTCATTGTTCCAAAAACACAAGCATGGATGAGAGCCTTGGCTGTTATAATGCTAAGCTGGGTTTCAACCCAGGAAATCATAGAACCATAGGATAGTTTGGGCTGGAAGGGACCATCAAGGCCCTGCCATGAGAAGGGACAGCTCCAACTGGATCAGGTTTCTCAGAGCCCCATTCAGCCTTGCCTTAAATGTTTCCAGGGATAGGGCATCAACCACCTTTCTGAGCAACCTGGGCCAGTGTGTCATCACCCTCACTGTAAAAACATTTCTTCCTCATGTCCAGCCTGAATCTTCCCTCCTGTAGTTTAAAACCCTCACCCCTTGTACTATCACAACAGGTCCTGCTAAAAAGTCTGTCCCCACCTTTCTTATAGGCCCCTTTTAAGTACTGAAAGGCCACTATAAGGTCTCCCCAGAGCCTTCTCTTCTCCAGGCTGAACAACCCCAACTGTCTCAGCCTGTCCTCACAGGAGAGGTGTTCCAGCCCTCTGATCATTTTTGTGGCCTCCTCTGGACCCGCTCCAAATGATACAGCCTAAATGATTCATGATATCTGTGATAGTGCTATACCTCTTCAACAGTATATATGGTATTGCCTCTAACGATGATCACATATGCCTAGTCTGTCTTGCATGTTTTTGATAAGCACAGTGACATCTCTTCTTCATATCACTTCTTAACTTCTGTCCACATTATCTTCTTCAGTCAGTGTTTGGTCAGCTTGCTACAAGCCTCAAGACAGGACGTATATTCATCTTAAGAATGAAATAGGACAAGACAGCAACTCGGAGGGAATTTATGTAAAGTCTAAGTAGAGCAAGTGACCGTGAATACATTAAATGGGTGTTTCATAGCACACAGGAGTGACCTGCAGTTTTCTAAGGTGCAATTTTTGACCTAAGCCCTGTCAGATCTGCTGCTGGCGCAGCTGAGAGTCTGGCTCTGCCCCCAAATGCAACATGGCACCTGAAATCAGCTGATGCCCTAAGGCCAGCCCTATGCTCAAAAAATAGGAAACTGCTTTGGTACCTTAACTATGCTCCTCCTTTATTGACTTGGAATAGTCAGTTGTCTGAGCCCCTGGATGTGCTGCAAGGCTGTTTAGCGCTGTGTTTTAAAAGCGCTGAAGGGCAATTATGCCACAGGTGTGGTGGTGTTATTATTAATCATTGGCTCTGCATACTTACTGAATTAGGTATTTGGTAATTACTAGTTGTTTTCTTTCTACACTGATTATAGTGTTTATTCGTCAGTTTTCTGTGCTTTAATTTGGTTGATTGAAGTGCCTGGAGAACAGATAGTTCTGATCCTTTAATAAATTCAGAAGAAAAACACAAAATAACACAAAATAAATCTGCTCTGGAATTAACCTACATTCAAGAAAAGTGAACTACTTAGCTGATTTGCAGCTTTAATTGTACTTTTCCTGATGCCAGGGTAAAATCCCATCCCCAGTGGAAGAAGCCATTCTGGGAAAGAGGCAGAGTGTGAACCCTGTGTTGTTCCAAGACTCACCTGCCATCCCAGGACAGGCAGACAGCCATTCTGGGCACCAAGGCACACACTGCTACTTATTTTAGGAAGGACTAGCATCTCCTCAATCACAGAGAACATTAAACTAACTGGCCAGAAGAGACCTCATTCCAACTGCTAGCTAACCATCTGTGCCCTTTCAGGCTGGCTGTGGGAGTGCAGGACCTTTGTCACACCCCAGTCCCACCCAATCCCTTCCAAGCTTTTTCCCCAGCAATGAAGAGAGAACTAGAATGTCAAGTGAACTGCTTCATGGAGCTGATTCAGAAATCCCAGAGCTGAAACGCTGCTTTTTTCTTCACAAGTTTTCAATTCAGCTGCATGAACTGGCTAAGCAAACAATCATGTTTCCCAGTAGCTAAATGAGGATGGTAGCAGGAACACAGAGCTGAGGGTGCAGCAGTGAACAGATGACCCTGCATCCTCAGCTGCTCTCTGGAAACTTCCATCAAGTGTTAGGTTAGCTACAAAGGCAGGGAAAGAGCAAAAGGTATCATACCCAGTAGCATATGTGCAGATCAAAGGGGATTTTTTCCCTTAAACGTGTCTTCTGAACCCGTATTTTAAATCTTTTCCTAAAACATAAACTAACAACCAATAAAAGAAGCAAAATTTCTATAATTTCAGCCTAACACCATTTTCAAAGAACAAGATAAAGCATACCACTGCAAAACCTAAAATCTCCCCTCCCATAACATTGGCAAAGCTTGCCTTTTTCTGCTCCATCACCTTACTGTTATAAACTTTCTCTTGCAACCTTTTAAAGCCGCTATGTTTCACATCGCTTGTGCCATGCCTAAATTCACATGAAAAGGTAACGCACCTCTTTTACAACTTCTAATATGCTTTGATTGTAAAACTAATATCTCTCAGTAAACCTTCCTATGCAGTAAAGACTGCCAACTTCACAGCCTCAGAAACTCTAGGTTCCTGAATCTTTAAAAAAATATTAAAAGTGAAGAAGGTATTATTTTAAATAACTTGGAAAGGTTTCTGAAAGGTAGGTGCAATGTCCCCTTTTGCCTGAGGCCAGTAGCCTTGATTTCTTAATCATCAGTGTCTCCAGCACTCTGCATAACATGTTTTTAATAAAACAGAGCTAATAGATATTTTAAGTGTTTCTACCCCTTTAAAATTAGTAGGTGCACTCATAATCTGCCATCATCTAAAAAATTATTGGCACAGAATTGATATGACCTACAAAATTAAGCCATGGCTTCACTATTTCAAACTTGAACTCATTACATTATCAGTCTGTTCTATAGATACAAAATCGATCTTAAAATCAATATAGAATCCAATTAATAACCTTGTGAACAACAGATAGATCTTACCCTGTATTCTTTCCCCCCCTAATTTAAATGCATACATGGGTTAATATAAAGATTTTTGGATGTCTAGTTGTTTATAACTTGTTTCATGCTTTCAAAAGGAAAGTGATTTGGATGATCCCAAATCAGAAATCTCATGGATTAGAAACAAATGACAACCACAAAACATCCTGAAAACATCTGAAATGGGACATCCATATCAATACCAATTGAAAATAAACTCTATGTGCACACTAAAAGGATGCATCCCGTAAGTTAAAGTGCAGACAGTGTGCACTGCACAATGAGCTCTTTGGGGGAAGAGCAATCTTTGGATTCTCTTTGGTTTGTGCAGCATCTATATTGTCATACTAGACTTTCCAGTTTGGCCTTCGCCGATGTACTATAGATCCCACTTGGGAATTTAGAAGGGTAATTTTTCCCCTACTTCCCTTGAACAATTAAACTGTAATCTGCAATGCAGCAATAATTTACAATGTGGCTCTAGGCAAAAAGCCGACTGCAGATTCTCAGAAATGCTGTTAACACAGCTAATAACAAGGTCATTCTCAAAGCCTGTCAAGAGTATCCATAGGACTTCCCCATCTTTTTGCATATGGTTAAGCTTTAAGGTTGACTACGTTAACAGATGCACATAAGATCTGATTTTACTGAATGAGGTGTAATATTTATTGCTAAATTATTTTAATGGCTTCAGAAGCAGAAGCTCCAAACATAAATCCATCATCTTCCCACATAGAGCCTCATTTCAAAGTTTGCGAAGGCATCATGTCTTGATACCGTGACATATAAACATAGAGTATTTGGGGCTTTTTTTAGGGAGCTGAAATTGTGTATTTTCTTACATACTGATAAAATAAACTAAAAACTAAAAATAACCTGTTACTTCAATTGCTTGGAAGTTTTAGGCAGTTGGCAGTAAATTTACTTTTATATAAATAAATGTTATCTCATTACCAACAATCTCCATTAGGATCTAGCAGACCATGAAATAGACTTTGCAAGATCAAGCAATGCACTAAGGCACAAAAAACCATTATTTTAGCACCCAGGTTCAGAAATTATGAGAGAAATGAAGCACTATACTACAGTTTGAAGCACACACACTAAAGAAGCCTTTTTAGTAAAGGCATTAGGAAAGAGAAGTGCAGATTACTCAGAACTGTGAGAAGTACAGTCAGGTTATTTGGCACCTACTTCTTAGCTTAATTTCCTACTGCTATTACCTTCTCACAGAATGTGCTTTTTGCAGAGGAGAGGTTGTAATGCTTCTAATACAGGATAAGGAAGAACTGATTTTAGACACGAGGGGAGATAAACATATTCTACCACATTACCAGAAACAACTTTCCTGTTCAGAGCAAAAAAAATATTTACAGATCTATAGTGAGAAAAAAAAAATCAAAGGAAGGCAAGAAAAGACAAAAACATTGTTCTGAATGCTAACTAAAATATTAGAGCTTCCATTCAGTTTGAATAATGTCCAGCTGATAGAATACACTGAGCTTTATATCTCTTCCAGAGGATAAAATTATACATATACATAGTCAGTTCCCTAAAATAAGATCACATTTTGTTCCCTAAATGCCATAAAACATCTAAAACTCAAACCAAATGTAAATTACCAATGAAATATAGTACTGACTCCTTGTATCTTCAGTCAGCATTTTATGAGAGAATGGTGATTTTTGTTTTCATTTTGTAAAAGAGTAAGTTATTGCCCGTAGTTTCAGACCTGACAAGGAGTTAAAGATTTATGTATGGGGGAAAAAAATAATTTAAAAAAAAAAAATCGCAGAGGGAACAGGTTTTGGTTGACAGTGGGTGGTTCAGGAAGGAGACCTGCAGAGGGGTGAGGGTTCACTGTTTTCCTACAAAGGCGATGCTTACACAGCCACACTGCCTGTCAAGTCAGGTTTTAATCCTTTGGTTGATTTCAGGCAACTCTGAAAAAGGAGCTGTGGCTTCAAACTTAATTGTAATCCTCAAGGTTTCTTGTCAGCTTCTGTTTGCAGAGAAGAGAGACCCAACTTAGTACATCCCGAGAGGAGAGATTAGCAGAATTCAATCATTAAAGACTTTTGCTTGTCAGCAGCCATCAGACCGGCCAGCCCGCTGCTCTCCAGCTGCACCACTGCCCCCCTGGGCCTGAAACCAACTGCTTCCAGGGGCTTGTGGTACACCAAAGTCTACAGCAAACAAGTTTAATTCACTTAATACCTTAAGAAACAACCTGTTTCTCTTAGCTAAAGAAAATAACATCTATTTTCCAGTCTGAGAATACCATAAAAAAAACCCCAAATACATTTGAACAAGAGAAAATGTGAGTCACAATAAGAATGCTTTCAAAATTCTGTATTTAGCATTTCATCCAGCCATACTTTTTTTGTATCCATACTTGAAATTATCACAATCAATTTTTAAATTACCATTTAATTTAATATGACCTTAAATGTGCAATAATTGAAACCTAAGTTTTGTGTCACTGAAATGAAACCATTATAATACAATTAAAATAATGATAAGAGGAACACAATAGGTTCCATAAGTGCATTCAAATGTAGGTATATAGGTTCTTTAAATCACCCATAATGATAAATTCAACGCACTTTTGTGAGAGTTTACAGTGCATATTCATTTTTTCCAGCAATCTGAGTTTTTGTTTTTCAAAATATTAACAATCAAAATTCTTTCCAGAATCTGCAGTTATTCTGTGCAATTGGCTTCTATTTTTCTGTCTACATATTTATTATAAAATCAGACCACAAAGAGAAAAAATAATTTGTTTGCCCTGTTAGTTATGTTTATGGTAATAGCAATTTTACAGCTTAAAAGTCTAGGTATTATGAAATCTGTATTCTTTAAAGTAAAGATGGAGAGGGGCATTTACAACCAATTTCTCTATATTCTCTCCCCCAAATGACTCCAAAATGACACTGTCTCTTATGCAGTGTATTATTTCTCCCAGGCCGTACTCTTGAAATCAAACAAAAAGCTTGTAAGATGGAAGATCTCAAGAGCTTAAGACTAAGACTGTAATTCCTTTGGGTGATTATAGGTTTTTCAGCTTTAGCTGATGAACAATAGAGGCCAGAAAAATCAAGCCACAGTCTTACTGAGACTCCCTTATGCCTCGTTGCTGCAGCTCCTCTGCCGTGTCATGTCTCAAAGCAACAGAGACCTGCCAGCAAACCCAGCACAGCGCAGCCGCTGCTTCCACGCTTCTCTTGGTCCAGCTTCCAGGTCTTTGGGGCCATTTGCCATTATTTTTATTGTCATGCAACTGGCAGGAAATGTATATCATCTCTGGGACGTGACGTACAAGATTACTTTCTCCATTACTGTTTACTGGCGTATTTCAGGCATTTTGAAAGAAATATTAAACTGTGCAGTCCATGGAGCCTCATATTCAAAACAATAGCACAGTCCAGTGGTCTTGCTGAGGTAACAGGTTATCATTAGTGCCTATGGGGAGAATTTTAACTGCTACAAACTCAAATTCCTTTGAGAAAAGTAAAGTGGGCACTAATTTAGCTATCTGTCTTTGAGAGACACAAGCTCACTCACTGCAGGGCTCTCCAAAGAAACCATACTCAAAATCGCGCTGCTGCTCTGAAGTGGATTTCATCCTTTTAATGACTTCAAACAAGTCTGAGTTATTCTATCTGGGTTCCGGTATAGCTCACATCATCCAATTATCTAAGTGCCTGGAGCAGTCTCGCCAAAGTTAACTTCCATTCACCCCCTCCTGCCCCAGTTAAGACAACCTTGCGTAGCTCTTTCCCACAGAGCTTTTCTCAGCCTGTCAGAAAATATTTCCCATTCACCTCATTATAATTAGGTCATGTTCAATAAACCACTAGTCATTTGAGAGCAGCTGATCATCTCTCATAACAAGACAATATTACCCCCAAAATCCAAGAGACTTAAACTAAATTCAGGTATTCTATGAGGCTGGACCAGATGATCCTTGTGGTCCTTTACAACTTGGTATTCTATGAGTTTATAAATTGTTGAAATAAATAGTTGAAACAAAATACTGTCCTTAAACATCTTTCCTTGTAATAGTCACCTTTGTGAGTCTTCTGCAGTTTCACCTGGATCATGCTCTGCCCAGGACTGGGTTAACTGTTCACAGCAGCCCGTACAGTGCCCAGGTTTGGCTTTGTGGCTAAACCCAGCTTGACAAGACTAGGGTGTTCTGGCTATTGCTGAGCGCCACTGGCATCCTGTCAAGGCCTTCGCCATGCCTTACTCTGTCCTCCCCAGAGCAGGCTGGGGTGGGCAAGGGGCTGGCAGGGGACACAGCCAGGAATGCCCAGGGGACCTCGTGTGGCACCGAGCCCCGTGCTCAACAGTAACACTGGCAGAAGGGGATGAAGGTGAGGGCGGTCTTGCCAAGGTGGCTGTTGGTCAGAGACTGGCCAGGCCTTGCTTGGCTGGTGGGAGGAGGTGAGGGGTTGTGTTTGCATCACTGAGGGTTCTTCCCTTTGCTCAGTAAAATGCCTTCATGTCGACCCAGTTTTCTTGCTTTTGCTCTTCCTCTTCTCTCCCGCAACTCACCAGCCCCCAGCCTGGACCCACTTGATGTCATGAGCCCTCGCTGCTCAGGCAGCAGAGATACCAAAGACTCAGCACAAACAGTTCTGCATTCAACTTCCTTCCTCCCTCAGAAATGACTCTCTGTCATAATTTATGGATTAAAAGTCATAGAGGCAGAGGGATCCAACCATCATAGACTTTTTGCCTCTGAACAATTTACCTTTGCTCTTTTAAAAATACTTCTGGAAATGTTGCTATCCCCAAACACCAATACCACTTCAGAGCCATGTTACTTAATGACCCATTGCACATATAACGTTTGGTAAATAAATAATAAACTAATCAGAAAAGCCACTCTTCCAAAATACTAAATACTGTTTGGGGTATGCAGGCAAGTACATATCATAAATGAATTTGCAAACCAAAATAGAAAATACAGGAACCATATATTATCCAACATTATTGGCTTAATCACCTCATTTTTAAATAGTCGGGTTTAAAGACCAATTGTTCCAGATGGCACTCGGGTGCTGATGTGCAGCTTCACTGACAATGTTTCACTAGACATGTTTAAAAAAAAAAGGCAAATTTAACCACAGTGTTACACAGCATTGTGAAAATGGAGTTAGCTCTTGAAGCTTTTACAGAAAAATATAGGGCTGTACTAGAGATTGTATAGAGCTGCTTTTCTTCGAGGACAGATTTTTCTCAGTTTTGCTAGGAAAAATATAAAATCTGTGTTTACTTGCTAAAAGGCAAAGTGCCTCTGTGGAACAGACCTGTGGAAAACCCAAGTGACCATATATGAATGCTTGCTGAAAACAACAGCTCTGCACATCTCTCATCGAGGATTAATGTGTTGAATCTGAAATACGTTTTGTTTTACTGTAACGGCATTTAAAGGTTATGAGCTATATGTATTGGAAGTGTGACATTTCAGGAAACATTCATCTTTGAAGTTCAAAGTTCTGAAGAAGAACCTTTTACAATTTTACCCAGCACTCCTATGCACACACTATTAGAACACTCACTCTTAATTTTTACCTTTTTAATCTCATTTGGGAAATATTTAATGAGAGTCCCACATTCATATGTTCAGCTTGTTTCAGAAAATCCATGCCAATAAATTTGATATCCATGCAGCAGCATTTGCTTTGTCTGTTTCTTTAGCAGAATTTCCTGAATATTGTCTTTTTTTATTTTCTTTCTTTTTCTTTAGGTAATATTATAAAATTCAAATTTCTCTCCATTAACTATAGAAGGACCAGAGTATGAGAACTTAGGCACTGGAGAGGTGATATTCAGACTCTCTCTCAATGAAGCCAATATTTAAAAAAATAATTCCTCTGTTATCACGCCAAGTTAAAACAAGTTTTAGTTTCAATAAGTTTTAAATTTTAAAATAACTACTGAAAAGACAGTTTCAAAAATTCGAAGCAGCAAAACCGAGTAACTTTGTAAACCAAGGAAAAGCAGCGCTATGCCATCAACTACAGAGCTGCTCTTCTCCTTTGCGAGTGTACTTAATAAATACATTAGCTCTTTCCCATCTGGAAAAGTACGAGAGATATGTGAAAAGGATTATGTCTTTTATTAAACCAGTCTGCTCAATTTACTGCCCTCCTTCAGTCAAATATTATTCCAACTGTAGGAGAAAGTTGAAGAGATCAACTTTTTTAAAATGTTGTTCTGATTCAAGACTTCTGTTAGCAGAGAAGTAAAATCAAATGGAGCCATCAGCTTCCACACTTGTTATTCAACAGCTGGAAATGAAACATATACAGACTTATATCTCTAAAATTTACACAACATATTCTTTTCACAATTATAAAAACCTTTTAGTTGCATGACCAGCTTGATGTAGTCATAATAGTTTCCTAAATATTTCATTTGTTTTTAATTTTCTATTTCCATCAATAAAATGAAAACTAATGGACAGCAATCCCAGTGAATATTAAGGTTACATAAAATCTTGACATAATTCATTTCCTCTGGTGTCTAATAAAGGTTTCCTGAAAGGATACATGTGCTTAATGGTCCTCAAACGCATTTTAAAGTAACACAAATATAAACTTGATTCTGTACAACTTCACTTAAATTTCAATTTAAAGTGTGTGTTTAAGTGTTTTGCTGAATCCAAGATTGCAGTGTTTAAATGTTAATCTTTCAAAACAAATTTTTATTAGGACAGGCTCCTACACTCCTCTGAGCCCACGCACCTGAATTTTCCCTCTGTGATATGCCAGAGAAACAGGCTTGACCATTATTATGCGTCTCCTTCCAGACTTGGAAATATTTCCTGTTTCATGCTTTACAAATAAATAAATCTATCCATGTTGTTGTTTGAACCTTGAACATTCACTCCTTTGTGAGAGAGATTTTCACAGCTCAGCCCCAAATACAGCACTTTACTTACCCAACAGGATTGCTTAGCAGGCTTAAACAGTTTCAGCAAGAGTTCCCTTCAGGGAAAGACTTGGCCCAGAACAGCCTACTTAAAATCCATATATGTTGTACACCAACTGCAGTGACTTCTGTGTCCCTCACTGATGGAACCTCACCCTTTCTGTGCTGAACTGTAAAGTGGGGAGAGATTCCCTAGTCCCCTGCTCCACGATGCCTGTGGACAGCACGCAATGGTGGCAGTTGGGCTGGGGAACTGCGAGAGGAGCTTCCAGTGCTGACCAGATTTCTGTTACTGTTACCTGCTCCCACACCTTCTGCTGATCCATCCATATGTACACAAACGCCTAAATTGTTAATTATTAGACCCCTAAATTCTCTGGGTCCAGATCATGTCCTTACTTCTCTGTTTCCCATAGGTCTCTAGTGAAGATGCTCAGTCCTCGCAGTGCCTAGACATTACCATAATATAAATTGCTTCTACTAATAATTATATCATTATTAATGTTACTACGTATGTCATACAAATATTTTTAACAGCACCATAAACAAGTCCAGGCTTTGCTTTGATGTATGTGAGCCCGTTCTTGAATAACAATATTAAAATACAACCTTAGCACTTAAATATCATGCACATTCCCTATTTATGATCTCAGTGCAGTAGCAATCAATATTTCCCTTTCTGAAACAGCTCTCTATAAATAACAGTCTTCAAAACTGATAAAGTCTCTGGTAACACACAGCAGCGACTGGTAGCACAACAGTAAGGGAAATTCAACTCTTTGATTTTAAAACTTTGCACAAAGCTTGACACACTGTATGCCTTCACTGTGTTGTTCTAGTGCTCAAACACTATTTCATAAAAACCCAGCTGTACATGTCTTTTCAGTGGGCACAGACATGTCACAGACTGGTCTGTCCCTGGCTAAGCCATGGTGACCTGCCCTACACATCAGTGCATACACGGCAGCGGCCAAAGGAAGCGCTGACTGGGGGAAAGGAGACAGGAACCTGGTATGTTTACTATGTTTTTGGTAGAAGAGTTCACAGAACCCTTCCCCTGCTTTGCTGGACTGTCTTCTAAACACAGCATTGTCTTCCAAGGACTTCTGGAGGAAGGACTTCTCTGGGACAGGACAGAATAACAGGTCAGGAAGCGAGGTAATTCAATACTTATTCTGAGAGATGCCCCCAGGGGTTTTCAGGGATTTATGGCCACATCAATGTTCGACTTGATTCAGGGCAAGAATGTCCCTTAGGTTCCTGCAACAGGGCAAAAACCTTAAATGCTCTGCACATTACTAACTGTCCACGAGGGTGGGTAGGTGAGATGGTCTCAGATTCTTTTTCTTTTTTCCTTTTTAATTTCTCCAGGCATTGTTTTGTACCACTGAAAACCCAGGTGGCATCAAAATCTCATTTTTAACAGACCCTGGCAAAAGCACAGTGACTAATAGCTGTCACCATAGGCTTCCTTTTGCAAGCTACTACTTGGCATCAAACTGAACTAGAAAATAATGTATCTGAAGCCCTTTGAAATCTGAGACGCTGTGGAGGTGAAGAATTCTGCCTCTACCTGCATGCTGCTCCTATAACACTTTTTGTTCCCTGAAGAGCAACTGTCTACCAACACTTGGCCATATACTCCTTTGTCACTAGATAAGGAAAAACATAGGTTAAATTTATTCTGGCTCTTGATTGTAAAATAGAAAACAGTTACCAAAAGGAAATTGGTAGAACAAAAGATCAACATCTACCTGGAACTCAGGGTGATTATAGGCTGCTGAACAGATTTCCTTCCGTGGACATCTCTTGGTTCCCTGAATCGAGGGGCTATTTCAGCACACATCCTCCCCTCATTGTTTCTTCTTTGGAAGAAACAACTCTTACCCTGGTTCATGGTCTTCTAATTATATTTCTATTCTTCTTGCTAAATATTGAGCACTAATAAATCTTAAAAACAGATCCCGACCCCCACCCGGTACCTGCTCTTCCTGCGATTCAGTAAGCTGACATCATTGTATACCAGATGCAATTACCATGTGTACCTCACTGGGAACAAAAGCTCTTGTAAACATAATGTCTTCTCTCTGGATGACTTTCCAGTTTGTGAGTTTTCTCAGATGTGGTTCACTCTCCCTACAATGCATGTGAAATAAGAGAAGTTTGACTTACAACCCCACTGCTATGGCGTGTTTTCAATTAGCCCACTTTCTCTAATCCAAGAAATTACATTCAGCTTATTGCAATACTTCCTAAATCACCAAATGCACTTAGAAACCATTTATCACTCAGATGATGTTGTACTAATACAATTTTCTACTTATCCCCAGCATTTTTATAGAGACAGAACACATCACATAAATGGGTGGATTTAAGAAGGCACCACACTTGGACTATGCAGCACCTTCTCCCCCATGCACAGTGTCCGTATGGAATCCACCACAAAGCTGTAGAAGGACAGAATTCACAGAATCATAGAATTGCTTTGGTTGGAAAAGACCTTTAAGATAAAGGACATGAGAAATGTTTTCAATATTAATTTAAAACTACAGCAGGAATGAGCTTTTTAACAGATACTTACTGTAACACACTCCTGTGTTACATCAAAAGATTCTTAATCTCACCATAACATGGTGATTACAAATTACCTAAAGGTCTTTCGTAGATATGTAAATCTCCTAGATGTCTTCAGCAGACAGTCAAGCTCTCTATTTCCACACATATTCCAGTTACTTACCTATTCCCACAGCGTAGTTCCCCACATGCCTTGACATTTCATCCTACAAGTTAGAATTGGCCAAAGAATATTAAATTTTAATACTGATTTTTAGTAACATTTACATAATAGGAATAACCTCTCAACTCGGAGAACTATGAATTATAAATATTTCTGAATTATCAGGAAGATGATAAAGACATTGTTGTACATAATTAATTTAATTGCGGGGTTTGGCACAGCCCAAGCTTTTCTGCCCACTCCGTGACCGATCTGGTACCTAAACAGTAACACAGGTTACCTCCCTTACCTTTCCAAACACAACGCAAGGTTAAGAAACAGCCTTAAACTACTTGTGCAGATATTTTGGAGGTTTCTCCTTCTCTGAAGGGGAAGATAGGAAATGATGACAGAAAATAAAAACTCCAAATGTCTAAGAAGAGCAAATGTCATCAGATGCAAACTGGCTTCGGATGCTCTTCTCCCTGCCCTTTGAAAAGGACGTCATTAGCAAGGCAAAGCGCTTCTGCAGAAGCACCTCTAGCCTGTGAGCAACTTGTGGAAGTCTGATTTAAATTTGTAATACAGCAAATTTTAAAAGTATGCAAGGCCTTAGACTTTAGGCACTCAGAGACAGTAACCGTCAGAGTCCTGATCAGAGCTGCTCTTGGTGTTCCCACTGTGCTTGTGCCAGTATTCATACTCATCTGCAGTTCCCCTTTAAACCCTGAGCTCCTGCATCACCAAGTATTAGGGAGGATTTCGATATATTCTTTAAAAAAAAAAAAAAAAGAGACTAAAAATTATATTGCTAATGAGATCCTGTGTCCTTTACATATTTTCATCAGAGGCTTTCCTTAAGAATATTACATAGGAGAGACAGCCTTGCCTTTGTTTCTCTTCAAAACCAAAAGTTCTCTCCTAACACATCAAATCACATGATGTCCAAGTGAGACCAAAAGCACATTTTAAATCCTAAATCTGTGTTCAAAATTATTGTGAAATGCAGAAACTAGTGCATGCTTGCAGTCCCAGGTACTTTTAATTCACACAAATATACTTCAAGCTTAGGTTACCAGATGCACTAGTACTTCATATTGTGGCTAATGTAATGGTACTGAAGCAACAGAACGCATTTTTTCTGTTTGCAGTACAGAGCAGCTCTGATAACCCACTAGTAAAGAGCAGTGATAGAGAACAAGGCCAGGTCTCCAGCCAGGGGAGGGTAAGCACAACTACAATAGAGTCCATACCATACATGACTTTCAGTGGTAAGAGAAGAGCGAGCATGCCTCCTGGGTAAATCCAAGTCTGACACAAGGGATGTTTTTGGTAAAGCAGCCAAAGTTAAACATACAAAATAGACCGCTAGCCCAAATATGGAAAAAAGTGTCTAAGAACAATCATAATATGAAAATATGGTTGCACTTGGCAAAAGTGTGATTACTCCTCATTTATAGAAATACATCACATTAAAGTTATAAAGTTCTACTTAAAAAAGTAACAACTACAAATTTCTAAAAAGTGACTTTTGCAATATTTTAACATTATAAAAGCAGCATAACTAGACACATCTCATGAAGTGTCATCACAAACTCCAGACAAGTATGGAATAATGACATAACAGGGGAAAAAAATAAAAAAATCATGTATAAGAATACATTTTCTCCTTTTCACGAAGTTTTAACCTTAAGGGGGGGTTACAGTTGCTCCAACACACAGGAATATTCTCATGACTTTAACATCCAGGCATTAAAAGAAACAGTCTGCCCCAAGTCTGCATGCAGTGATTGACAAGAGATGGGGCCCTTGTGAGTACATTTCAGAATTCCTATGATCGGCTCTGTTGAAGACTTGAAGACCACTGGGTATCTAAAACTCAGTCACAATCCTTCTCACACAACTGACAAAACATTTAGAAGTCTGTAAGACTAATATTCCAAATCAAGACAATATGAACACCTTCAAAATTATTAAAACAATCAATAATCACAGTTCCTTATCATACAAATACAACAGTGGCATGTAATCTCAGTTATTGCATCAGAAAACAAAAAACTTACTTAAGAATTACTTAAAATAAGAATAGGAAGAAGAATTAGTTTGTTAGAAGAAATAGTCTGTTCCAAACAATAGCTGGTTATAGATTAACACCAGCATCAGATCAGTTTGTAGGTCCTTAAGACATCAGACCTGATAAAAGTGACTTAGATAAAGGCAACAAAGTTGGGAAATGAGGTTATCAGACTTTCCACAAGTAAAACACTCCCATTAACTAAAACATCATTCTTAGCTGAGAACCTGGGAGTCCAATTAGAGTTTTGCAATAGCATCTTATGCTAAATATATTATACATAGGTATACATGTGTATAGAGAGATTTAATTTTTATATATTTATATGTCAAATTAGTGTATGTGTATTTATATGTGTATACACTCATATATAGAGATAAAATTTGACTATGACATCTGTAAAAAATAAGATAAGTGATGTATGAACTTAAGAACTCAGAAGAAGCTCAGTTCATGCAGGTCCCCACTCTGCCTAGTAAACAACGTTTAGCTATTAGAGTTTGGGTTTGCACAAACATTCTGAAGAAATAAGGCAGATTTGAAGTGAATCTCGCTACCATCTTCCCACTTCCAGGTGTTGGTCTGATTGCAGAGCAGTGTTGATGCAAGTGAAACATGTTTCTTGCAGAGAAAACGAAGCCAGAAGCTCTTATCCATGTGCAAATGTCTTCCAAGCCCTAGCAGATACACTCAAGTTCAAACTGCTAATTGCGCACAAAGATACAGAAGGTGCTCAGTTGAGGAGGCAAACCTTAATTCAGGCTGAAGCAAAACCTCAGACATGCACACAGCGAAGATGCAGAGGCTTTGGCCGAGCAGCTCCTTGGGCACGGCTGGTGGAGGAGAGCGAACCCCCATCCGCAAAGACGGGGCAGGCAGGGCCAGGGGAAGAACAGCTCTGGAGACAAGCGCCTCTCAAAGCTTTTGGTTTCTTCTAACTGTACTTGCTGCTAAAGTGTCTGGATAGTGCAGTCATATACATGACAAACATGTATAAATTCAGACAGCTGCATCCAGAATATAAAAAAGGTTTCCGACAATGTTTGTACCTGGTGATGGGGCGGGCGTACATCAGAGCCAAGTATATGCTGTCCGTACTTCCGTAGTACAACACAATTTTTCACATCTTAAACAGTGAACGCCACCATGCTGCCATTAGCCAGTTCCTTTTTACCCAGCTCTCATTTCTCCAAAAGAACAGGGAATGACATGACCATAAGCCTTTGCTTCAATTCCCAATCCATTATCAAGGAAAAAATACCATGTTAGGAGAATGCTAATCCAATCTATCTGCACTAGGACTGCACCTAATGATTATGCTGATAATAAACAAAATCTAAAACTAATAAAGAGAAATATCATTTAATATAACATGTATACATCATTTTACTATTCAGCAAAGACAAAATACCTCTTCTAACAAAGATGTTAAGAAAAGCTCTAATATTGTTTTGTATAATGCCTTTGGAAAAAACAAACCAATCAAGCACCCAAACACAAAACACAGTATTCCAAGTTATTAGAAAAATAATTTAGAAAAAATATTGTAATGGAATAGCTGACAGTATCTGTAAAAAAAGACCAAGGAGAATCGTAGTAGTATGTAGAGCTGAGGACTGGAAGGTGAACAGCTGAAGGGACAGAGGGACAGCTGTTAAACTGTTGTTATTTTCCTGTCAAGTTCTCCTCCTTTGTGAACTGGGAAGTTTTTAAACAAAACATCACCACCAACAAAAACAAACACAACCAAGAGCATGTAAGTCAACCAATATAAGACTGTCGCCTGAGAAAAAACCACGTTTTTCCATCCTTAGTCAGGTCTGATCTTCCTCTAAAACAAACAAAGGGACAGCTGCCAGACTTTAAAAAAAGCCTGGTGTTCACATGTATAGCATTTATAGAACAAATGAAAAGAGAAACCTACATAATTTTTTAAAGTATATTGATCAACGCTCCATATTAGAGCTAGATAACAAGTATGTTTTGCCACATTCATGTAACTTTGTGCATTCACTGCACAAACATCCTCCGCTCTGTCACCGGGTGTGCGGCTGTTGGGAAAGACAGAGCTCCCTTGAACAGAGCGGTTCTTACAAGCTGTTGACAACTACATCTGCTTTCTGCCAGAGCTCTAAATTTACCCTTAGGAAAGCAAGACCGAGCATGTTAAACTCAACCATCTCAACATATAGTTTCTAAAATGAGTATCTAAATGAACAGCTAGAACTGTTCTTGATATTCTATAAGAAGTGAAATAATTAGGCCCATTATTGGTATACTAATTTTCTACTGTGAGACACTGAAGTCAGCAAGTTCAAAATATTACCGATTTTTTTATTTCCTCAGAAGTCTGATGATTAGCTCTTCATGCTTTCTCCACATGGAGATCAGACCTTCTTCCCACACTGAAACTGCAAGTTAATTTGCAACAGTAAGAAAACTATTTACTATATGAAACTGACAAAAATCTCCACAAAATAAGAAAACTGTATGTTTTCTTGCAAGGAAAAAATATCTACTGAGGTCCAGATGTTCCTACCCCTGCCTGAATACTCAAGAAGACAAGAACTTTCAAGTCAGAATTAAACTGCATTAATGATTGGCAGTAATGAAATCAGCTGTTCAACTATTGAGGAGTTTCAGAAGTATTTTTGGAGGGGAAAAAAGCACAAAATAAACATGCACTACATTTTGAAAACCTCATTTCTTTAAAAAGATACAGTCCATCTATTTGGGAATCTGTAGTTATACCAAGGGCACATTAAATAGATGCACTAAGCCTCCATTAATAATATCAAAAGCTAGAATTTGCAGTAAAAGTGAGGCATATACAAAAGCACCATGTTCAGAATAGAAAGTGTATTTAAGTTACTTGACTAATAGACAAGCTATTTGAATCTCTGACCTAAAAATAATGCTCTTTTTTCTATCTGATTACAAGCTGTATATTAAGCAGTCTATTTTGCTTTGAAGTATATTCTGCTTTCACATTTCTGTTCTCAGAAGACTGAGTCAACCCACCCAATATAAAAAACAGTCCTAGATATTTTTTTTCAAGTCAGAACTTTCCTGCTCTGATCTGAACACACAGGTTGGTATTCGTAGCAAATGTCTGCCAGTAATGCTCCTTAAATTTGTCAAGCTTTTGAACCACACAAATCATGTATGTTCTTATACTTCCAATGTGGCAACAACAGACTCAAGTGCCACCAAAACAACAGACTTTATTGTCCCAACATCATATGCACACTCTGCAAAGCCACCCAGCAGCCACAGGGCCTTTCTCCATCTAGAAAAGCTCATCAGTGTCGCACACTGTACATGGCAGACTACCAAAGGCTTCTGCCTGAGACATGTTCATAAAATTCAGTATCAAATAGAAAAAGAATCTGATGCTTAGAAGCGCCTCCGGCAAACCAACACATTAAAAAAAAAATGACAAATCAGCATAGGAAAAAATTCTTTACAACACTAAAATGAAGGAGATAAAGGTCTATTTAAACTAGTTGTACGTCTTTGAAGATGATCTGGAAGCGAGGAAACAGACAACAAAACCTGGCAAACATTTAAAGCAGAAATAAGTGATGCTAATAAGGAGTGAACTAGTCAGGTGAGGACTATCAAATAAATTAGCAGGTCTGTATATTGCATTTTCAGCAAAAAAGTGTGTGAAATCAACACTAATGAAGTTTCCATTTGATGGGCTGGATTTTTAATGGCATGGGAAGACACCGAGATAGAAACCATGAGGAACTTCAAAAGCAATCAGACAGCACATCAGATCTTCAAACTGAGAAATACACTTCCCTAACAGAACATTCCTCTGATACTCACTAAACACACACATTTTGCAGAGGTTTCACAGTTCAGTCGACCCTAAACTCCAAATCACAGGCTTCAAACAACACAGATAACTAACAAATAAGCTTAGAAGTTAGTACTGAATTTAGACATATCATATGGAAAACAAAAAAAACCACACAAAAAACAAACAGGAATCCATGAAGCACCATTGCTGGTTTCTACAAAAACATTAGAGTGACTGTAGAGAACCAAAACATTTTGGTGTCTTTTAAAGATAGCCAAGGTCTCCGCTCTAATAAATGTAAAGAAAATCACATTTAACCTAGTCTTTCTGGTAAATCAGAGTAGCACACAAAGCTTAACATATTTGAAGTGTCTCATAGAGAACATCTCACACTGAAAAAGTACCTGGTAAGAAAGTACCAGACACACCAAGTCTTGAAGTTCAAGGCAACCAGGATCAGACTATGCTATACTCTGGAAACTGTTGAAAGATGCAGCAGTGATTCATGCTGGTTTCTTCTTCAGATCATAACAACCTTGACATCTGAGGCACACTGGTGAGCTTACAAGTTTCAGTCTACATCTTTGCAGTTCTTCCTGGAGGTGTAAATTGAGGCACCGGGAATGCAAAAATCAAGTGTTTGCAAAGCAAGCTGTTGCTATTCTTTACACAGGCTCAGAAAGTTAGAAGGTAACATATACTCTAGTAAAACTTCTGGATTTAGTTTCAAATGCAAACACCCACTGAAAAATCCAGATTGAAGAAGAAAGTCATTATGAATTTATATTATATTAACTGCTAGAATATTGTACTGAAGACACAGTGGTACGAGCAATATAAATGACCACATGCAAGGAAAAATAAGTTTCTCAAACAGTAGAGAAGATATCAACTTGTTTAATTTGAAAATATTTTCAAGTTAACAGAAAGATATGGCTTGATCAAGTTGTTTTTAAAAAAATAGTGTTACTTATGATAATTTGCAAAACAAAAATATTCCTGATAGATCATTCATACTGTGGATCAAAGCAGGCTACTAGAAAGAGGAAAAGAAGTTCCTGTCACTTTGGATGATGGTGAACTCTGCAACACTACAAAAACTAGTTCTATGTCTATTGTAATGCATCCTAAACTAAGTGAATCTTCAAAGACTTACTGATCTGCAAATGAGTATCTGAGATGAGGTTCTTAAAGTATTCTTTATTAATATCATTAAAAGTTGCAGAAACAACTTTCTTGTAATATAAAGGCACAGGGAGACAGTTTTGATAAAATATTCCAATCAAACAGTAACTTACAGTACAAAAGGACAATTGTAATGCACATACAAACCCCAAACATCTCATTCAAAAATATTTCACCATGTTCATCAATAATAATGGGCAATGATTAAAAATATAAATTGTTATTGTACAATAAATATCTGATAGGTGCAAACGGAACAAGATTTATTGCTCTCCACAGTGTTTTTCCCTGTAGTAGTTTGTTTTGTTTTTAAAGTTCCAAATTCCTTTTATAATCAGCTTTAGTAACTTATTTCTCAGGGAACTAAACCCCAAACCAAATCTGATAGGACATCCTGACAGTTACAGAACTGCCTCGGGTTGTAACCAGAACTGGCAGTGTTTGTTTCTTCTACAACTTCAACAATCACACTCCACTCACTCATTGGGAAATATGGTAGATGTTTAAAAGTCAACTTTAGTGATAAGTCAAGGCTTTTATGGTAGGGTAGTATTAACTAGTCTGAGAGTTAGTCTATTTTGTTCAAATAGCTGGATTTTATGATGAAAAATAACACAAATCTTTTCTGACAGCTTGTGCCAGAGAAAGCATGTAAAATGGTTTTCAAATGACGAGAGGAGAGAAATGAAAATTGAAAGCTGCATTGAGCATTCTACCGTCAGAAAAGGAGACAAGGGATTGAGAGCAAATTAAGACTACATAGGAAAAGAAGACTTAAAGTCAGAACTTTGTATTCTAAAATATTCCTAATAGAGCTGTGTAAGAAATCAAAAAGCACTCTGTATCTGTATATGGCTCCACTTTTTGAGCTTTGAGAAAGAAGGTCCAGTCAGTGAGTTTGCCATCTCCCTCACCTTGCACTTGCAGCAATTTGGTAAAGCAGCAGTTCCCATCAGTCTTTTGACGCAGTATGAGCCATACGAACTCTGCTCTTGAAGGCAGCACATACTGCCTTGCTCAGAAATCTTTTTAGCTTGCATGAAATAGTGTATCAAACACGCATTTAGGAAATATTAGTTTCCTTCATTACTGTTACAAGAACATGCATACATTTCCTAAATGTATCTTTTTATGAATGAGACATCAGGAAAGTGACGCATTAGAGTAGTTGGGGCGGGGGGGAAGAAGCAAGATTTGAAAGCTTTTAAGTGAGTTTTTATAGCAGTAACTGAGGCTTTTATAAAAACCATAGTTTACAAGAACAACTCCAGATTTACACAAACCTCAACAAGTCAATTTTAACTGCACTGGGAATAGCCAAACTTGGTTCATGTAAAGACGTCTGGAGTGAATACACCTTAATCAATTTAGCTGGTAAACCTAAAGATGAATATTCAGTAAACTCCATTACACTTGAATTCCACAGAATTGGTACTGACGTAAAACAAACTGCTAACTTTCTAGACACTATTATTCAAGTTAGTGTTTTCTTCTAGCATAAGCACATAGTTTTAGAAGTTCTTGAGAGTAACCAAGGACTACTGAAATTTTGGGAATTATTAGCTTCACTACAGTATAGGATTTTTTCTTCACTATTTGTTTAGAAGCTAAGAAACAAAACCATTTTCTTTGGTTTATGCTCAACTACACTGGACTAGTGGTTTTGTTTTTTTTAATTTTAGTCAATATTCTATCCCCAATTGAAATTCATACAGATCTTTTTATTGTAGTCTCTCTCCAATTCTACAGTTATCTCTGTTAAAAATAAGAGTTTACTCATACCATGATTTCCCACTAAACAGTCATGTGTATATACTGGGATGAAGGGTAGAAGTTTTGTACAGTAATTACATTAAGTGATATTTCCAATGGTAGAACTACAAAATATATCAAATGAATGTTAGTTCAAATGACATTTGAGTTTACGATGATCTTAAAAAAACCACACAATGTCTAAGCATAGTAAAACAGTGTGAAACCCCCTAAGATTAGACAGTAAATGTGGGAATCCTGCACTCACAGTAGGAATGTACTGCACAGCATTAACATGAAAGCCTGTTAAATTTGAAGCAATGCAGACAGCTAGATTTACCTGGATGTAAATGCCACTTCAAGGTGTTTAAACAAACACAAAAATGAGACAATGATGTCAGGAAAAAGGCCTTTAAAACAGGCCATCAGTCTAACTTGACTTTCCAAGTAAGAACATCAGCTTCACAAAACTGTGACACAAATGCAGTTTTATGTAAAGTACCCTTTGACACACAAGCTGTCAATGAAGCTATCACAGTCTTTTTTGACCTGCTCCCTTTTAAACAGTTAGGGAGGAGAGTCAATAGTAGCTCAAGTTTTGATTCAGTAAGTACCTTGTCTGTTTGCAAAGGAACATTATAACACCATAAAATTATATTTTTATGGTATTTATAAAACTGATAAACTAGTTTCTTTTTTTTTTTTCTCTTTTTAATGCACAAGTTTAAAACTTCATTTTCTACGTGTCTCTGCAATAGTGTTTTAGCCAGTGTTGCAAACAATTTTCACTGTGGACTACCTCACATTGTTACTCAATTGTGCAAGGTATTCACGCAGTTCTTTTGCAGCTTGGAATCTACCGTATCGCTTCTTTGGGTTGGCACACTCATCCAGCAAGGCCTCAAGTCGGCCGTCTTTGGCAATTTCAGCTGGGGGGTCGTGAAGTAGTCCTCCAGAAGTGCCACGCCATGTGGCATGTCTTGATAAAAGGTTCTGACAAATAGCATAGTAATTGTGGTCCACAGTGACACGAGCACAAAGAATCTCTTTCGAGAAGGACAGACAAGCTTCTTTGTCACAGTCATCGAATTTGCTTTCATACCACACATCCCAGTTTTCAGGTTTATCTGTGAAATATAAGGAGATAGTAAAAAAACCAATAATTAAGTGAGAGACAGGAGAAAAGAACATGTGCATCTGAGTATAATCAGAAACTCAATACACAGCAACTATAAACCAACTTTGTTTAGGTAAACTTTTAAATGTTCTAGTGTAAGATTGCATCAGACAGTTTAATATACCATTCTGCTGAAGTGGCCCTGGCAATACAGGAAAATAAGGGAAAGAAAGAAAGAAAGACAGAGGGTAAAATAGCAAAGAAGGGGAAGCAGAAAAACCAGCACGCTGAACACATTAAATCTACATGCACACACATACCCAGAGGAAAAAACGTAGCACAAACAAGTACAAGAGAATGACCCACAGCTGAAGTTGAGAGAAAAACAAACAAGCGACATGATTTATTTTAGCAACATAGATTTGGTTTCTCCAGTTGCCCTGGGAACTAACACTTGCAAGTGGCATACCAAAGAACAAAAATAACACTGCAAAGCAATTGCCATAAACTTCTGAAACATTATCTTCCAACCAACATGGTACTAAGAAAAAAATCCAAAAGAGCAAATGGCATTTACATCCACGTATAAACCCTTCTTTATATATATTAAAAACGTTATCAAAATTTGAAGGTGTAACTAGTGACCTTGCCAAAGCTGGTTTACAGAAAACACCTTACACAGTAATAATACATAAAAGGTTACTAAATATGAGATCTCCTGAGTTATTACTACGTTTTGCTAGAGAACTTTCATCTTAAGTTTCTAGATTACTGCCAGCTTTGAGAAGATGTCTTTATCATGGAGACTCACAGTTTTAGCACTATGATATACAAAGAAAAAATCATCTGTGTTTGGTAGTCTCTGAGCTGACTATTGGTCTATTCATGTATGGTGCACTGCAAGCCAGTGTAGAAAAAAAAGCGGACTGAAGGGTGACTGCCAAAACTATAAATGTGAAGTAAAATTTGTACAATGAACAGCAAACTCAAAAGGGAAAAAAAAAAGGCAGCAACAAAGGAGAATGGGAAAAAAGTACTTCAGCAAACTGAAATATGATATCTCACATAGAGTACAGTTAGATATTACTGTACAGTGCAATTGGACAGAATGTACATATTCAAATATCTAAATAGGCCTATTACTCACTCTAGACAAAGACTGTTCAAACAAACTTTCCAGAGGATTAATGAAATCAGTATTAAATGTCAAGTTTATATAAAGACTAAAAACTTTCTTATGTCCTCATTTGTTTTGTGGTTTTGATTAATTGTCAGATTACAAATCATGCTGCAAAATCCTAGTTAGATCCAAATTAGTCTGGGAACTAAACAACAGATTTAAGCATGACACTTTCAGCATTCAGTTCAATTTTAATCTAGGGTCCCTCAGAACATATACCAAATTTAATACAAAAAAAAAATAAAAAACCAAAAACCAAACCAAAAAATAAAAACACTGCCCAAACCGCCCCATCACCCAAAAAAAAAAAAGAAAAAAAAAAGAGAGAGGAGAGAGAGGAGAGAGAAAAACAAAAAACAAAACAACCAACCAACCAAACACCATACTTCCTTGTACAAAAATATGTGGATAGAAAACATAGTCTTAAAGTCAATTCAGCAGCACAGCATATGAAGTCTATTTGCAAAGCTTAAAGAAAACCCATTCACTCAAACTGGAGTCACCTGGCCTGCTGGCACTTCTGCAGAATCCAGGGTTTCACGTTCAGTGTCTCCAGCCCTCAGGTCTGTAAAGTTTTCCTTATAAGCTTAAAAGGAGTATAAATCCACATAATGCCACTTGGTTAAACATCTCTCCTGTTACCACTGCTTTGAGCTTTTACCAATGACAGAAAGATTAATGAATTTTCACTATTCCCATTTGGAGACAGCACTAAAATTACCCATTCCTTCAGTTCCATTATTACAACCAAGCCAGAGGCAGGCTATGTAACTAAGGCAAAGTGGGCAGTAGGAATGTCTTGTCATTCACAGAAAACAGAATGCCAAGACTTTGATACCTGGAAAAGATGAAAGGAACCTCTCTACTGTAGCTAAGGCAGGCCAGTCAGCCAGCCAGCCCATCTAGCTGTCCATCCATCTGCACAAACCCGTCTGACATCCAGACCCTCTCCTCCCACCCTCATCTCTCCATTTAAGCAGGATTACAAAGATTAAAAGTATATGTAAGTCACATTCAGGTAAACTCAACACTTTATAAGAATCGACAAATTGGTCAAGTTAATTAGTAGTCTAATTGCAGAAGAAAGCTAATTAGCTTGTTAATTAGTTGTCTAGCTATAAAGCCAACAAAACGGGTATTTAGCCACTACACATACTTTAAATACTGTGCTTGCAGAGAAAGCAAGAGACATGGGGTGAGGAGAGAGAAAGAAGAGACTTACTCTGTCTGATGAACCTTTTGTCTGCTACCAGAACGTTTTCTGCATCTACAATGATAACTTTCCCATCTCTCGGTCCAACTGCAAAGTTGTCAAAGCTGACATCAAGGAGGTAGAGGGCAAATTCAAAGTCATTGTTTGTCAGCTGTTCAGCTATTTCCATTAATTGCCAGGCCAGATCCACTCGTTTCTCCCATGGTGCATTAAAGTAACTCCACAGCTCTTCTCCAACATAATTGACAGCCACCATTCTTCCGCACGCTCCTAAGTACTTTGCGAACGGCCAACCCTCATCAGACGGAAAACTCTGTAAATAAAAAGATTTTTAAAAATTTTCATTAATACATAACAGCTTAGATTTTAAAAGGCTGTTGAATAAAATTTAGGAGAAACACCTGGAAATACACAACATTTCCATATACTTCTAAGTTTTGAAGGGAAAGAATAAACAGCACAAAATATATTTATGTGAGCATGAGGCCCTGCTCAACTAATAAAGGGAAAGAGTTGGAGGACCTGAGATAATATACAATCTATATCTAGCTTCCTATGTGCTATATACGCATTTATATATTCACATACATAATTCCACCAGCCATCTTTTTCTAATGGTGTTTTATACACGTCTGTTATACTAATGCAAATATACTTTCCATCAAGATAATTTTGTATCTGATATATTTTATTAAAACCTACTTTTTTAATAACATAAAGGGAAAAGCTTTAAAAAGTGGCACCTCCTTCTCTCCACGACCACACCCCCCCTTCCCATTTTCCCCAGCTGACTGGGTGCCTTTGAGGATCCTCTCACTTGAAGAACTCTCACAGGAAGGATTACAGAACAGATTAAGACATAAAAAAAGCTCAGGGTTTCTTATGACTCTGGTATTCCTTAATTGCTACATACATACTCCGTGTGTTTATTACACATGGCCACATAACATTTTTACCAAAAGTAAAAATCTGTCTCCAAACGTAGCTTTCTTGGAAGTTAACATAAGAGACTGAACAGTAATAACATCCTACAAGCAATAAAAAACCCAAACAAACAAAACTCAACCACACCAGCGTATTTTTCCTACTTCAGTTGTACTGAACGTGCCCTAAGACCTCAATATGAACAGAGAAGCACTTTAAAAGTATCCTCCATACTATGTATCAGGAAGAAACCACAAAATTTTAAATTAAGAAGCTCCAAATGAGTAGAAGTTAGCACTCTCTAAGATTAGAATGTACACGAATTGTAACAATTAGGAGATACCACTATGTGGACATGCTCCTTCCTTGTGCACCACTTTGCTATGGTATCACCAGAAACAACACATAATCAATTCTGCAATGGTCATGTAGCAAAGGTTTTACCACACCTGTGTTGAACAGCATGGTGGGTTTGAGTCTGAATGGAAACTTTATACCTCCTGGAATTCATGATAGCAGAAAACATTTATGGTAAATCAAGAAAAGATACACAGGAAGGAAATACATCACATAGAACAGAGCTGAACTACAAGACCAGTCAGGGAAGAGGTGCCCAGCACTCACCCATCTGGGTAAATATCCCACTTAAAAAAAAAAAAAATGTTAGAGAAGTTAGAGTGCTTACATACCAAATCACTGCAGCTTTAGAACCCACACCTCCTCTACAACAATCCTTAATTTTACCTATGTCTGTGGTTCCTTTGATAACAAAGTTTTGACCATTTTATCTTAAGCACTAGGCATCGGCTGACAATAAGACAAGGTTAGAATAGTGATGTTGGTCAGAAACACTAGCACCTCTGTCATACGTAAGGAACTGTAAGCCACATCTGCTCCCAAGAACTAATACTTGTTATTGAAATGCAGACAGCAAAGTTAAGGCTATATTCAGTTCACACAATAAGGCTTCAAATTTAGTATTAAAAAAAAAGCCCTGAAAACAAACAAACAAACAAACAAAACAAAACAACATGTATTTGCTTAGATCATGATAATACAATAATATAAATGACAAATACACGCTCCAATCTTTACTCGCAGAACTCAAATATTTCACTAGTGGTTTTCCACATGAGCACACTCCCATGGCAGGAACTAAGTTTCATTCAAAAGACTACTAACTGGCCTCGACCCAAAAGGTCATTAGATCAATGAATACTTTAGTAATATCCAAGAGGAAAATTCTTATAGTTGCCTTCTCTACCTTTTTTAAAAGACACCGCTGGTAAACACACAGAAAGAACAAGTGAAACAAGAACACTTGCTCAGCACTGCAACAATAGTTTCTCTTGGTTATATCCATTTCTCAGTATTTTACAACAGCTGCAGATTTCCAGAGGGAAAAAACAAAAGTCTGTGTAGAGATTGCCTCCATCTACTTTGGAGACTACCCCATTCTATGCTGATACCAGAGAACATCACTCTTAACACTTCATATGGCGCTCACTTTAAATCACCAGCACAGAACTGTAGAGTCTGCAGCTGAGCAAACCCGTTTCCCCTAACTACAGCATGGTCATTTCCATCCTTCTTCTACAGGCCTTTCAGACAGAGAACAGATTCAAGATCGAAGTTTCTGCTCTGGAAGCATGCTCCTTGCTGACTTCTTCTGTGCCAGCTGACCCACAGCCCTTCCTTTTTTTCATTATGTCAGGTGAGGAATGTTTATATATCTTTTCCCAGATATATATACCTGTCAAATAAGAAGGAATTGATGTACTTCTGATCATATAGACAGTGAGAACCTGAAGTGCTTAATCCTCCAGCATAATCCTCCAGCCTTTACTAAGTTTTCATTTTGATAAAGAACATAAAGCTTAAGGCAAATATTATTACCAAAACCATAAAATATTTAAACAGCAGGTAAGCATCAGAGCAGACAGGATTACCACTTTAACTTTTCCATTCTGAATACAAGCCTTATTATGTCAGGACATGCTGCTTAAAGTTATCTATTAGCTACTCTCATCAGGAAGATGAGCTTTCTGCTTTCCACAAGTGAAAGATGCCCACTTTCGCTTTTAAGTGGTTTTTGTTAAAAGGGCATTTGTTTAATAAAATCTGTTTAATTAAAGCATTTTATTAAATGTTATGGAGACCCTAACTGAGCCCATATCTAAAATGAAAGCTGAGTACCAGGTTAACTTGTACCCAGCTTCCAGCAGTCCTTGCTTGGAATACTTAAGAATACTGCAATTTGTTCATCTAAAGTTTTAAAATTATTTAATATTTTAAATATAATTTTAAGACAGTAAAAATACCTATTTGTTTAAGTGTTACCACTATTTGATTATTGGATCCTACTGAAGCTAAGCATCCATCTCAGACTATTCTGGCTCAGTGTGTCCTCTATGGAATTTCAAGGACTCTTCAAAGTTTCTACATAGCCAATCTTGCCTACATGGTACATGTGAAGAAATCAAAATCATGTTTTATATATATTGTTGACATAGTTTGTCATCTTTATAGCAAAAGCCATTAAGCTAACCTCTGACATGGCAAGTGCAGAAGACAATTTTAGGGGAAATAACTATGTTTACCATTACAAAGAAAAACCTTTCTTGGTTGGTCCAAAGGACATCAGACCCGTATTAATAACAGAATAGGTTCAAAGTTTTTCGGGTATCTAAGCATCTGTATTTCTACCCTATTTTGATCACCTGATCTACCCACATAGTTGAATCTGGTCATGAAAAATCCTGAGGATGATACAGAACTCATTTGATGGCTTTGAGACCAGTATGATATTTTCAAGCTGTGATACCGTATAACGGAGCAAAACTAAATCTCTCTAACTGAATCCACTATGCAACTAGGATGACATTGTACAGTCCAAAGGTTTTTTATCTGTAGGCCTCAGGGCAATTTATGAAGGTGGTAAATATGGACAAACATCCACTATTTTGAAGAAAGTCAAGCAATACATTCCGCAGTTGAGAACTTGGTTTTTTAGCTTGTTCTGTGGTTAGCAAAATAACCTTCCAACAAATGAAGTGTGTTCTAATTGTGTGTTCATCACTTATTCTACAAACAGACCAATAGAATGAAAACTCATGCCTGTGGCATCAATGAATGCCACCAAACAGATTCCATGCACATTTATCCTTTCTGATATCATTTTGATCTGTGCTGGATCAAAACAAACCAATAGCCAAACAGCTGTTGTCCATCAAATGAAATTAGTTATTTACAAAGGAACATGTCATTTCACTCAAAAAGAATCAAACAGGAGTTGGTGCTAATGCATAACCTCCAGAGAACTATGGGTAAGCAAAATTTTTTCATTCCAGTGAGAGGGGTCAAGGGGCATATAGGAAAATTCAAAGTACTACCTACCAGCATCTACCAGGAAAAAGACATAAAGCTTAGTATTGGGGAAGTCCAAATGTGCATACCTGTACTCATGCAAGTCTACTTTATCCATATATTATAAACCAAATTTATATTTTGAAATTGAGAAAATTTACTCTGATTACATTTTCTGTTAAACAGAAGTTTAACTGATTTTACCAACTGTGCATAACATTTTCATATTGCTGCATTTTATTAGCACTCAATGCAATATATTCAATTCAAGTGCTACAGTAATGATACCTAAATATTTTTATTTAAGTATGAATTTGGACCACACCACTCCTTTTATTTTTCACTCTCCTCCTTTCCAGTCCTGCTCTGCTTATTACTTTGCCTCCCTTTACAAATACAAATTCAACCACAAACAGCTGAACCTGGCAAAGGCCATGCTATCGTGGAAGCGAAGGTGTCCATCTCTCCTAGCACACCAAGCACACTCACTTCAATCCCTTCCTTCACATCATGAGGAAAGCAACGCAGCTGGTACTTGCTGGGCTGGTGGTGTTGGATCAGCAGCCTGATCCAGCTCATCACATCGCTGCATCATGCTGGTACGGACAAAAGAAAGGGAGAAGTCCTGAACAGGCAAGTGCAGAAGAGAGGAAAGCAGCTGAGGGGACATTGCTTTCTAGCAGCAGCAGGGATTTATGTAATGGATTAAACTCATTTTGAATGTACAGAGTCCGTCACAATGGTACACTGATCTTCAAAACACACCTATTCTGCTTCCTGCATTGTGTGCACTGAATTTCATTTCACACAAGAAATTCTAGGAGCAGTTTGGTTTATTAAGAAGTGAATATTCTTAACATTACTGGTAAAATATCTGCATGCCATACTGTAACACAAATATATTTATAACTCTATGGCAATAAAAGGATCTTTTGACAACAGGAGTGCAGGGAATCCTGCCAACATCTGTACATGTACAAACAACATCTCTGTTTTGGCTCCCTTCCAACTGGCATGTAACAGCCACATCTACACTTCATTACCCAAGTCAGGAGCCGAAGAAGGGGATAAAAATATGTACAAGTACCTCATTCAGCAGTTTCATGTTCTCTCAGTGAATTTGATAAGAATATTAATTGAAGTGCAGATCTGTTGTCTTTGCAAGGACAGATTTGTAACTTTGTGTACTACTCTATTTTGAAAGCGTTTTTCTACATGTAATTGCAGCTAACTGAACACGAGGATTTTGGTTTTCTTCCTCTATTAAAAATTTGAAAGCCAGTAAGACATGAACACACACTTCTACAGTCATTAAACACGTTTTACATCATCAACTTGCATTTAGAAACAAAAATATATTAATATCTGTCCAAAAATCTCTGATTTCTGTAGAGTAATGCATAATACAGTTTTTATTTTAATTCTCAAATTATTAGTAGTATAAATATTTTATTAGATAATTTTGTACTTGAATATGCTACTTGAAGACTTAAAAATGTGCATTTGACAATTAAGATAAAAACTAAGCTCTTGTTCAAAACCACAAACTGCTATCTGACAAAAGCATCTGCAATTCTGATGCACCCACTGACATTTTAGCTGTGAATATACACAAAAATGCCATGGAAATCACTAACAATTAAGCTTTTAAGAGTGTTTTAAAATATAGTAATGCATATGAAAAACTACAAACAGGTAGTTTAGGAAGTTTTTCCTCATTAAAATTGTTACCTTTTTCTATTCACACAGAAATATGTATAATCTTCTAACAGCAAGACGGAAAACAGTAAGTATGACAAAAACGTCTGCTTACCTCTATTCCCAGTGACACATACATTAAAAAAAAAAAAATATTACTTGCCTTAATTAGCATAGCTACAAGATATCTCTCTAATTAAGGCTTAAAAACCTAAGCCCACCCTGTCAAAGGGACAAAGGTCACTTTGTTCCTGCAAGAATGATACTGCATTTACGTCTTTAAAAAGATTACACTGTAGTCTCAGAATAAATATTAAGAATTCGTAGGGTGAATTTATCATTTCACTGAAGCATGAAACACACTATCAGTGCATTTGTCTTCCTCACTTCCATCTGTCTAAACACAAGAAGATACACAAATCTGCCACTGCTTTTGAATGTTCAGAGCTGTGAATTAGATGATGCAGTAAAGACTCAGCAGCTTGAAGGAGATAAGGTCTATTGTAGTCTGCAATAGCACAAACCCTCTTTGAATTAAACACTTAAAAGGATATTAGTTTATCACAACCAAGCACATAATTCATCCTAATAATCAAGTCCAAAAAAGGCCAAAAGTTTAAGTAATGGCTGACATCTTTGAGCTGCTGTACCACGGTACTATTAAAAAAAAATGCTTTTCATTTTCAAAACTACCCTGAAAGGTGATACATGTCACTACCAATTTTTGTATGAAGTGAATTCCATCCCCCCAAAAAAACCCAAAACAAAGAAACAAAGAGTTCACCTTAAATACAATAGAAATAAAAAACATATGCAAAACAGAGTGGGACTTCTCTTCCCATTCCTTATGATCCTGAAGACCTTGATGGCAAAATTACACTCTTTGTGACGCCTTCACTAAAATCATCCTACTAAACTCTGCCCAAGCACAAACTGGCATGGCAAGTAGAATTTAAATAATGGGCTTTTTCTCAAAAGGAAAAAAAATCGCTCTCTCTCCCAGAGTACTGTTGATTCTGCAGTGTAAACAGAAGTAGCACTTGCATTAGTCACCAAGGCAAATAAGTGAAGCTCTGGAGCCACGCAGGCATGGAGATCAGATTTTACAACGAAACTTTTCAGATCAAAGAAGGTTAAAAGCACAGCCTAAAAGCAGTTGCCCTCTTCCAATCTGCATTCTAGAAGATACATATTCAAATGTATTTGCAAATGCTAGTGAGTATAATGAAGAAAATTTCATTCTCAATTATATGCCAAATTACTTGACATTCAACTAAAACTCCCACAGAAGTTAAGCATGTACATATATAGCCTACACAGAGCGAAGAGCAGATTTCATTGAATATTCTAAATATTAGTATTCCCAATGAAATTACATTTCCTTCATTTGACTTTTGTTCAGTTTCAATCAAATCAGTGAAATATTCTTGTAACATGAGGCTACTAGATTTTATTCCAACAAAACAATGATTTTTTTTGTTTCTTTTTAAAAACATGCACAATGGAAATTCTGGGAGAGACAATAAATTCATCTCCTTTCTCCACAATGCTAGAAGTATGTAGAACAGGAATCAAGAAAAACTAAACCCTGACTTTAACATCTAAAATTTAAATCCTTTGTTTTCTGAATTATCTTTTCTACAGGTGTCAGCTGACTGGTTTGTGCAAAAAAAAAAATAAATAATAATAATAATGTTAATAAAAGTTAAGACATGAAAAGAAAAAAAAATCAATTTACCATAAAGTAACATTTGTAGAGACATTCCTTAAGCCTAGCTTATGTTTACTGCAAACAGAGAAAATAGCTTTCAAACAAAGAGTCCAGCTACATGGGAGTAATTTGAAGACATGGGAAGTCATTATTTCAATCATCTGCAGCAGCCTGCAGTGAATCTTTAAAATGAACTAATGTATGAAATTGCAGATAATCTAAAAGCCTCGAAGCAACTGGAGATAATATGACTAGTAACAAGTGATCTCAAACTAAGTTTTAACTTTTTCATAAATCAGAGGTAAATAGTCAACATTTTAAAATCCTACACACTATACTCAGTCTGTCAAAATACCAGTATTTGTATGAGCCAGGACTTAAATTGTATTATACAAGTCCACTAGAGGACATATCAGGTAGTGCTGATAACCACCTTAAATCCACTACTTGATATATAGCATAGGAATTATATATCAGAAATGCCAAATTCAGAAACGAAGCAAGCTTAAAAGGTACCAAGTATTAATACTAGACGGCATTCTACCAGTGTATTTAGACTAAAACTACAGAAAATAGCCTATGAGTAGAACAACTTGCGTGACTTTTTTTTTTAAAAAAAGAGAGACATCCCAAGCAAGAAAAGTTACCCATTTACTTCTCACCGAGTTACGCATGGATCAGGAAAATAATTCTGTAAAACATTTGGCTAAATTGCTACTTTGAGTGAATTCAGCACAAGAAATTGTTTCAAAGAGATCACAGTTAATGTCTTAATGTATGTTTACCAGATGGCAGTTATTGCTCTTCCCGTAACAAAACCAAACAGAAACCTCATTGATGACATGAAGAGAAACCAGAAGAATTTTAGGTTCTGTGGCAAAAGACTGTTCATGCACAGTAATTATACCAGGAATACAGATACAGCAGTTGGTTTTGTTTTGGGTTTATTTGTTTGGTTGGGGTTTTGTTTGTTTTGGTCTGTTTTTTTTTTTTTTCTTTAGTTTTGTTTATTTATTTTTTCCCACTAGGAATAACAATGATTAGAAGTTACGAGAAGAATAAAGCCATTAAGCTTAAGTATTTAGAAAGCTAAATATATATCTGAGAAAAGGCAATGATTTACACAATCTAGTAAAAATGCAGAAATACTGCTGTTTTCCATATAGGTATTGGAATTTTTCTTAGAGTTGGAAGAACTAAAGTCTTTCAGACTTGTAATTTACATACAAGATACAAACGTTTACCACCATTCTTTGAAGAATCGCCATTCTAGACAGGTTGTTAAAAGCTACAGGTCAAGACAAAGTTGCATTAATGCACTCTGGATAGAATTCACAGACACCTTGTACAGTTTGAGAAAAAAATAAAAGCACATTACTTGCAAGCATTTTATTTAGTTCTATTTTACTAGCAAAGTTTGTGTGCCAACTTCAAGTTTGCTTTGAAAACAAAGCAAATGTGCCGTCATTTGAATAGTGCATCTGGCGATACTGTGCACCAGTGCAACAGCCAGCACTGAGTATTGCAAGACCAGCTCTAGATGCACTTTTGCTACTACCGTTAATAAAACCTATGTTTCAGTTTTGACGGGACAGATGTAAACTGTCTTTTCAGCCAAACATAGCATCTTAGGAGAAATACAACCACTTTACTAAAAAATACAGTTTTCTTATCTAGAAGCAATTTCTTACTTCAGCAGAAGTGAGCTATATTGTAGTTTCCTTAACTCCCAGAACAAGGAGTTCTCCTCTTCACCTTGTTTTTCAGGGTATTGTTGGGTTTGGGGGTTTTTTCATGTTTAAGTACATAACTTAAAACTCAGCCCACAGGCCTTCATGTGTTAGACAACAAGCAGCCACAGTGGCACAACGGCAGCAGCTGGAAAACTAAGACAACTGCCATGGCTCCAAATAGGAAATCTGGAGTCTGATAGAGACCAGTGTAGGAGCTCTGTGGAAAATAAGAGCTATGTCTAGAGAAAACTTAACTATTCCCCAAACCTTTCTGTTCAACTGCCTTGGTTTTGAAAAGAATCTAGTTAGGAAATGGGGAATGAAAGAAGAGTTAAAGACTGAACAACAACCTTAGCCTGTATGGAAATTAACCACAGGCAGCAAACATTTTTCATTCTATAACAGCAAGTTTATGTTTCTATTTGCTAATGAAAATAAAAATTACTCATGTTTCTTCATAAAGTTAAATAACATTCATTATCTAAGTACATGCCATGGTTAAAAAAATGAAGAAAGTTTCTCCAGTAGAGTTATTTAAAAAAAAAAAAACTACAAGGTGGGTGGTTTATAAAAAGTCACGGGGCGAGAATAAATGTACTTACATCCACACCGGTTCTCTGAATTCTGCAAGAAGTGAATATTCACACTGTACTCAGTCTGTAACCCGATTTATTTTTAAAATTTTGCTATTTTTTCATAAGGCAACTTTGGCTGACTTATCTTTGCAAGTGTTTGACGAACATAGTCATTACATTCAATTATGAATCAGATGCCATGCAGAGATCCTGTCCTCCAGGTGATTCCTATTTAAAAAATCTGTTATCCATTAAATGAGTTGAAGGGCACAGCAGCAAGTTTTTTGTTGCTTTTGTCCAAATAAGCTGTTTGTGTTTATATAAAATATCAGTTTAGAGGTGGCAAATTTTGATTACCGATCACAACTCATTTTACTAAAAAGTATTTGGCTTTATTGCAGGAAAGGGCTAGAAAGACGAAGGAAAAAACCCAAACCTATCAGAAGTTCAATCTTAAACATTTACATTTCAAGGTAAAAAATTCTTTCCTCAACCCTTGCGTACAAGTTGTTTCATTCAAATGTGAATTCAGATCAAAATGTGAGAGGATTTAATTACTGACTAGATTAGTGAGATTCTACAAAAGTAAAAATAATATTTTAATACCCAGAAAAGATGTAAGTTGTGCCAAATAATAATGCAGGTATCCTTCTGTTTGTTTCATGAAGTGGCAAAAGGGGCTGAATTCTTCACTGAGTACACCTACGCGACTGTTTAACAAATGTGGATAAAGAAGCTATACAAAAAAAAAAAAAAATAGATATTGAATTAGCATTACAATAAGTAATCTAAATAAAACTATGCTGGTATACTACTGTTCAGAGACTTTTAACAAAAGTCTATCATGCTATGGGCTAGACCCCCATCTGAAGACTTCCTGCAGCAAAAGCTGTCAGTTAGTTGTGACAATATGCAGCTTGTAAGCAATGCCACTTTAGGAATAATCCATACTCCAAATAGGCTTCAAGCTAAAATCCTGATCTCTGATAAAAAGTCTTACAGTCCAGAAATTACTAGCTCTAGTAGATTATTACAGTGAATTTTCTATTATAAAGCAAAGATCAAGCTTTAAATTCAGTGCCTATTCACACTTGACTGCTTCTATAACTTAAAACCACAGAACTTCAATGCATGAAACACTGAGAATTCAGAAGTTATCTCCACTTCTAAACCAAAAATGTTACTCATCACAGTGTTTAAACAGTCGCATGAGTGTTTCATGAAAAGCTCAAAGCAAAAACTAGCAATACTTTTCCTTGTACCTTCCAGTGACAGACAGCATCAGTTAAACGCATCAGTTTTATTTATTTATTTAAAATTAACATCTGAATCTTCACATGACCTCATGCAGGTTTCCTTTCTTGGAAGCAGCTCGTTTTCAGAACAAGGCTACGAGTCTCATTCCTGTGCTAATATCTGCCCTCATCAATACTGCAGAAACTATACCATGAGATGTTTTACACATCTTATCTATAAATACAAGCAAGCTTCTCAGTAGTTGGTTACAACTTCCGGAAAGTAACTTCACCTCTATTAAAGAGTGCCTTGCATCTCACTGTTGCAATAGCCACATAACACAGGATTATCTGTTCCTTAGATGTTTCTCAGGTTGAGAACAGAAAGGTACGTGACATGTTATGCACATGAGAAAAGCTCATTCAGATTCATATATATAAGATATCTCGTGCTCGACTGAGCGAAGGTATTCAAGCCTTCAGTACCCATTACCAAAGTTGAGGAATACTCTTCTGGAAACTACATTGAGTGTTTAAACACACAAAGCTGGCCTGAAGTTCCCCAGAAATATTTTCCAGTATATACCTATTCATCAAAATTTAAAAGACCCTGCAAAACACTTGATCTAGTAAGAGATGACAGACAACTTTACTGCTCTCTGCACTGGTAAAGGCTGCCTCACTTCCCACCAATTTGACTGCTCCGCTCTCAGAAGCAGCTTTGCCAAGATAAATGGTGAGCAAAGTGCTTAAGTTCACATTCAAAGATTTTAATCTCTTCAACAGATTTGCTTGACAGCCTCAGGGCTCATCCACAGCTTACCAAGAAGTTGACAGGGATCAAGACTCTTACCTCAACCAGTGCTGCCCACTGCCTTTGATCCAACCCACAATAGTACACACAACTGTGTCATACCCTTTGTCTGTAAAGCATTTATCAGCCCTGCAAACTACGAAGAAACTGTAATACAAAGCTGCTTTCTGACCATTTAGGTCTAGGCTCGGTATGCGGGAATCAGTGTTCAAACTCAAAACTCTAAGTTGTATAAAATGCAGCCAAAACAAATTGATTCTCAAAGAATTTCCAACTATATTCAGCAAAACAGTTTTGATTTTCTTACCAAAGTGGACTTTCCTTTTTCACTGTGCTCAGAAGTAACTTTACAGCAAAATGGAAAAGACACACTGTACCCTAAGTCCATTGAGAAGCAAATTGGAAACTTTGAAAACAAAACCCAAGAGCTGTATTTACATCTAGAGACTGAGGGCGGAAGGCATGCTACCCCAAAACATATTTTTAATTAAGTAGTGTTCATAAATGCGTTCTCTATAAATTAATCAGTAGGTGAGGGTAAGAGGGTAAAGCCTGCAGCACTGCTCTTTGAGGATTAGATATTTCTTGGTCTCTTACTAGACAAACAGCAGATATTTACAATTGTAATCATGCTGTGATGCTTTCAAACATATTTGCAAGTATTCTTTTTATCATACACTGGATAAAAGCAAGGCCAGACCAGTACTTAGACAAAACAATTCTGAGTCCAAACTTACACACTAAAGGCATTCATGGAGTTCCCTCAGTAGTGTAAAGAGCCTAAATGCAAGGATACAATCTAAATAGATATGCAATAGAGGCAACTGAGTGGTGCTACACAATAGAACAGTTTGCTACAAATTTTTCACCTAAAAATTTACATTACATGTTAAAGCACAGATTTCTGTTCTGCATGCATAACCAGTCCTCCTAATTAAAGAAGATAAAATATGTAACTGCTTAAAAGACTACACTGTTCATTTATTTGTTGCTCCATTTTCAGGCTACGAAATACCTATTTCTAATTGTCACCAAAAGAAAAACAAGGATTTTATATAGGTCACATAAGAGCACGACATGGCATGAAGTCAGTTTTTGAAGAGGAAAGCACAACAGCATTACAGTAAAGATTCTACCCGCTAACTATTAAACCAGACCCTAAGAAACTAATCAGAGATTCCCATAGCTGCCTTAGGAATATATGTGTTATGGGAGATGCTGTAGGATTAAAGCCTAACACTTAACTGTAAGAAAGGCATAATCCACCAGAAAGCATCTGCCTTACAGCGTGCCACCCTGTCTGCCTCCTGCGCCACAGCTGCCTGCTCGCACCCTTCCCTACCCAGCAGAAAGGCAGGAAGGATGGACAACGAGTTAAAATCCTCAGGTGCAGCAGCGCCGACGAGGAAGCCAAATCGTGAAAACACACAGAGTCTTCAAGGAAGAGAGAAAAACTATGAGACCGAGTGAGATACAGAGATGACTCCTGCCCAGAGTGGGCATCAGAGACCCTCTTCCCAGCTCGCCCAGCCGGTACCTTCACACGGGTCACTGTTAGGGCAAAGCCCGAGAGGAGGACCCCGGCGCCTCGCCGCTGTTTGAGGACAGCCCACAGCAGCGCTGCTCGCCCGGCGCGGCGGCCAAGGAGACCCAGGCCGCGGCGGGGGAAGGGGCGGAGGGGCCAGGGTGGGCGCTCGGCCGTGACCGGGCGTTGAGCGCGGGCGCCGCCGGCCCCCGCCCAGCACCACGGAGAGCAGGCGGGGCGGGCGCCCATCCGGGCGCGCTCACCTGCAGCACCAGCGGCTCGGGGTTGAAGGCGAGGGTGATGAGCAGCTGCATGCGCTCCGAGTCCTTCAGGTTGCGCAGCAGGAAGCTGCCCGAGTCCTTGGTCTCGGCGTAGCGGCGGACCAGGCGGTCGAGCAGGCGCTGCGAGGGGCAGTGCACCAGGTCCGACCAGCCCTCCACGGCGTCCGGGGTGAGGAGGCGCACGTCGCCGTTGAGGCTGGCGAACTCGGTGGCGTGCAGGGCCTGCAGGAGGTCGCAGCGGCCCCTGCCGGTGGCGCGGCGGCAGATCTTGGTGTCGATGTCGGCGAGCTCCTGCGCGGAGCCCAGGCGCTTGAGCACGACGCGGCGGCTGCCCTCGCGGGGCTCGCCGTAGCGCGCGAAGTAGACGTTCTTGACGTTGAAGAAGTCGAAGAGGCGCAGGCGGCCCCAGCTCTCCAGCCGCAGCTGCCCGTTCAGGAACTTGCGGCACCAGCTGGTGCCCCAGCAGGCCGGGCACTTATTGAGCTGCAGGAAGCGCCGCTCCGACAGCTCGTTGCGCTGCAGCGAGGCCAGCAGCGAGTGCGTGTTCAGCACCAGCGCCGCCGCCAGGCTGCCCAGCACCGCCAGCTTCACGTAGCGGTACAGCCGCCCCAACTTCAGCGACACCAGCCGCAGCATCGTCCCGGACGGGCCCGGGCCGGGCCCCCCCGCCCTCCGCCGCGCTCGCTCCCCGCCCCGGTCGCGCCGCGGCTCCGGCACCAATAAACTCTCCGCCTCGCCGCTCGCCCGATAAAAGGCGGCCAAGTTACTGAGGGGACGGCGGGGAGGGGGAGGCGAGGGGAGGCGGGGAGGCGCCAGCAGCCCGCCGGCCCGGCCGGCCCCGCCCCCGGGGGAGGGGCTCGGGCTCCGCCGCCGCCACCGCTCCCGCTGCCGCGGAGGTGGGCGCGAGCCGCCCGCCCCCCACCCCCAGGCACCTCCTCCTCCCGCCGCTGTCCCCGCCCACCCGGGGCGGGGCCTCGCGCGAGCGCCGGCTGCCGCGGCGGTTGGCTGCACGTGATGCGGCGTGGTCGCGTGCGGCCCGCCCCCCCTCGGAGGCGGAGGGAGGGGCCGCCACGCGCGCGAGGCGGGGGCGAGGAGGGCGGGGCTCGGGGAGGTCCGTGTGCGCGCGCTGAAAAAGGGGCGGGGTGAGAGGCGGGCACGCGGGCGGGGCGTCGCGTCCTTCCCGCCTCCTCGACCCCGGCCGCGCCGGAGTCTCGCGCCGCCTGGGTCGGGGTGGGGGGTCAGCAGCCGTCGCCGCCATGTTGGCCGCTGCCCCCCCTGTGGCCCCGGGCAGGGGCGCTCTCGGGCTGCCAGCGGGAGGCGGCTGCCTAAAGCCGGCCCGGGCCAGCGGTGCTGCACGACCGGCGGGACTGCTGGCAGTGCGGCTTCCATCACCCCGTGCGGCCCTACCCGCCCCTCAGCGCCCGCCGCAGCCAGCCCCGCACAGCGCGGGGGGCGCGAGCCGCCCTCAGGGGTGTCCGCGGCGGTGCGGCCGCTGTGGCTGTGGGGGCGCGGCGGGACCGGTCCCGCGCGGCTCAGACCTGCCGCGCAGCGGCTGCCGGCGGACACGCACCGCGGGTGCCCGGGACGCCCGGGACCCGGCCTGGCGCCCGCGGGAGAGGCTGGCTGCAGCCCTTCCCGCCGCGTCCTGCTCACCGGGCTTCCCATCCGGAAAGAGGCACGGAGCTGAAGTCCGTGCCAAACACCCTGTACAACTCTGCAGTTTACAAACAAGCCTTACAGCCACCCGGCTGCATAAACCAGTTTGGTTTGCTGGGGCCGCGGGACCGGTTTAGCAGTCTCAGGTTCCAGCTGGCACGGGCAGTTCGTGTGTTTGCCGGTGTCTCGGTTTTACGTGGGACCGCGACAGCGTGTCCAGAGCCGCGTTCGTCCCGCCGCAGTGTGGAGGGAGCGACGTGCCGCCCGCAGCGCCCGCTCCGCTCAGCCGCGCTCTGTAGCCTGCACTGTCTGTCCATCCGCGTTAGCTGGCCACAGTTTAAGAACCGTTCTGTAAAACTAACACAGAACAGAGAAAGAAAGAGATTAAGAATGAAAAACAACAACAAAAACAACAAAACCAAAACAACAACCGAAAAAAAAAAACCCCCACACAAGTGGAAGTCCCAATTCTTTCAACACCGCCTTTCTAAAAGTGAGCCTGGCCTCTCCCTACTTAGACAACCTTCATATTGCTTGTTCTGTCTCAAAAGTGCAGCACAGATATGATCGTTGGGGGAAGAAATGTAGCAGACTGGATAATTTCCAGTTATTTCATTTGCATGATAGATAAATTTAAGTATTGAGTATCTAGCATATTGGAAGTACATGTCTTTTTTACATTAGCATGTATTTATCTCCCTATGTACTGCGTTTTCACATTTATATGTATAAAAACAGCTTAAAGAATCCATCATACTGAGAATTTGTTACTGTTGAATGTGTACAGTGAACTTGCACCTCTTAGTGTTTATCAGGCGTGACCACATTGTTAAATGCTACTGGCAGAGTCAAAACATCCAGTCAGCAAACCACTGGTTTTATTAAACCATAAATACTTATACATAACAAATAAGTGTATGTAACCTTCCTTAACTCAAGTCTTAGTGTGTGGACACAGTGCTTGGTGCCACATTTCAAATAATAATAATAGATGCTCATAGATGAACAGATTTTTTTTTTTTTCTGGACATAAACTCCAAACTCATAAGCCAAACAAGTTTGGTCTTACGTTGGTACTCTTTTTTTTTCATCTAACAGTATTTAGTCTGTAACTTATTAAGTCACTAACAAATCCAAATATAAACAAATATATTGAATTATTGTTTATTTTCTACATTGTGTATTTCTCAAGCTTTCTCATTTGTTCTGAATATGAACAGAATATTTTAATCTTTACTAGATAAAACCATAGTTTAAAAGTACAAAGAATCTTTTAAATAGTTTAATATGCTTTTCCAACAACACTGGCGTGTTCTTAAAGCATTTGACATTGCAAATCCATAAACAAATAAATAAATCTGCTGTTTCTAAGCAGATCAGTAAGCTTGTTCTAAGTTACATAAAAGTTGCTATTATTTCTGGTTTCATTTGTATTCATTGGAGACTTTGGGGGTTTCTGAGGGATTGAGGACGGTGGAGACTGCCTTTTTATACAACATGGCTGTAGTTTGGTTTCATAGATTTACAAATTCTACTAAAAGAAACAAAGACTGAAAGGAAGATGCAACTGACTCAGTTTGGAAGACTGAAAAGTGAAAAAAAGATCTTGGAAGAGTTTGTAAGTAAAAGCAAAGCAGGTGCAGGGAAAGGCAAAATAAAACAGAAGCTGCTCTACAATTATTGCAATACATTTCCTGTTTTTCTAGAGTTGTGCTCTTCTGACTAAGTTTCAAAATAAACTACAGTAGTTTTCCTGTGAAGACTTCATTATATATGGCAGTGTCATTAATAAAGATTCCAGTGACTGGAATGAAAACACAGAGCATCAGTGGAGTGCAAGTGCATGGAGTTCTCTGACACACAGCATGTCAGTTCAGTTGCAGAGGGCTGCTCTGCAGTAGCTTAGCAATAGGGTCTCAGTTTGCTGTAATTAGGTGTCATTCTAACTCTTACCTATTATTGCTGGCTCCATATATGGATTTTTTAAAATCTCCCATAACGATGTTGTGGGAGTTAGACACAGACCTTTAATATAATTGGACATAATATATACCCAAAGTTTTCAGAGGCATCAAGAGGCTTCATGGAAATCACAGACTGTATGGCTACAGAGATGTCTTACACAACATTAAGTTATCTAGTATATTGATTTAAAAGAAGACTTGACCAGATCCAGCCTTTTCTCTCCATAACGAGAAAGCGAGCAACCACCCAGAATTTAAACAATTTAGAATGAAAAAGTAATCCAGCAGCTCTGTGTAAAGGTTCGATAACAGACTCTGGCTTACTAGGACACTTGACTCTGAGCTCTTCTATTTCAAACTGCAGAATGATCAGCTGTCCAAAATGACAGCTATCTCAAAATCCTTGCAGATCCTTTAAATTAGTCTGGAGTATCCTTTTTTAATTATTTAGAGACTCATTCCCACATTCACAGAATCACCTTGCCACTTTCAAAATAGGGATCCTTGTCACCAGGCAAGTCTGAAAGATGTGCCTGGAAGAACAATTCTAAGTTCTGCACCTTTATAATCAATACTTTCTGTTCACATTTCTATTCACTTGCATCAGAGTGAGTGCATACACACAGCTCAGGAGCCTGTGTCACAGGAATGGCTGCAGTGGGCATACCTGAGATTTCTGAATATTTTGCCTTTTTATGTCAGACAGTATCCCCACATTGGGGCAAACATTCAGTATCCTCAGACAACTTTCACATTTGATCTTTTGGCAGAAAAGATAACGTATTGAAGAAACCTGGATATATGGCTGTGCCATGTAAACTGTCTGTCCAGCCAACCATCTATCCCAGTTGTCTTAGAGATCAAGAGGGAGCGACACTGTTTACTGTTGTCTGAGGACATGTAGCTCAACCTCTATTCTGTATTCCACCTTCTGCAGATTTAAAATCTGTTTTACTGTGTTGTACCATTTACTGTATGGCAAAATGAAATTAGTATTGTGGTTCTGGAAAAATAACACCTAAGAGGTGGTTTAGGTTAATCTATCGTATGAGAAGTGGGAGGGAGTGTCCTTCTTTAACCAATAAACAATTGCAGTAAATAGGTGGTTCAATTGTCTATGTACAATACTAATTCCCACTTAGAATGCAAGCAAAATGAAAAAAAGCAGCAAGATTACATTTTTATAAATAATCGTCAAATTTTTGGGTTGAATTTCATGCACAAAACACACTGTACATACTGCAGCATAATGCAGAAATATTGGCTCTGTAGAATTTTTGCCTTGAGTAATTTGGCATTTTTACTTATTTACTCTTCCTTTTGATTGCTGTCTTAAGTTTTACATGCTTTGAACAGCTGAATAATGTTACAAGTTATTTTGCTGAATCAACATCCTATCAAATGTGCTTTATCATCCTGATACACACCTTGGCTGATTATAGCACTGAACTTGAATATCAAAAGCAGCAAAAGTATTTTTAAGTTGTTTTTTGTCTTTCCTCCCATCTTTAAGTATGGGTTAAGGATGGTCATTATTTTTGTTCTTTAAAGTCAACATCTATTTTTGTTCTGATTTCAGGCAGTATGTTCTTTATATTGGTATACCAATAAGGTCACGATGCTTATGTTATTGTGTGAAGTCCGTTCAATTTGTTTCTCATGGAAATACTGAAATTTCTCAACTAAAAAAATGATTTGTTTTCATTGTCAAACTTTACACAATAGTTTTACCATAAACACATAAGATCTTTTCTTTCACTGGAAAATTTTGCTACTTTTATGTGTAACTCGATTTTGTCCAATTAATTCTATGTGTAGGTACTATGTAGCATTTCATATATCTGTTTATTGTTTAATTGCTTGAAGTGGATTTTCAGGTTTGTCTGCTGTGAGGATTTAGAGTTATTTTTTTCTTTTCTTTCTTCCTGTATACCACTCAATGATCAGCTGGCAAGTTTTATTTTATAGTAATTAGAATTTTCATGACATGGAAATTGTGGGGCCCTGAAAGTTATTCTTCTTTTTATATTATTTTATACAAGTATGAGCCTGATAAGACTGCACCAAATTTGATAAGAGATCATTGATTGCACATTGGCTTGGACTTCTAGTGAATTGACATTACTGATTTCCAAGGATTATTTACAAATAATTATTCAGGTTGGAAGAAAGGAACTGAAAACCAAGCCTCTAATTTATTTCATCATGCTCATTCAGTGGTGACCGTCCATCTGTTAATGAAGTTATCTTAGTGTAAACAGTTAAAATGTGTAATACAGGAAACCCTATGAATGCTATTGGCAACTTTCACATTCTTCTTAACTAAAGTCGCTATTATTATAAATGAATCTGTAAGTGATTATGGGAATGCATTGCTATGGTAACTGTGATCCACAACAGCAGCTGCTTGCTTTTCCTTGCTGTTGCATATATACATTAAAGATTACGATGTCTCTTATTTCAATTTTAATGTGTTTAACCTGAAAAAAAAAAGACATCAGCATTTCAAAAGCTACACATCTAATGTCAAATGAAGCCAATCTATGAGTTAGGTATATTTCGTCTTCCAGTTTCAGTCTTAGAGTTGTTGAAGATCATCTAAAGCCTGAGCTTTAATGTGATTTTGTGCCATGAGAAATTATTGCACAAAGGGTAACACAACAAAATCCCTTCATACTGTTTTGTCAAATTCAAAAGATGATAAGAATTTCCAATAATTAGTTTCAGAAAATGTCTTCATTATCAATACTGATCAATTATTATAGTAATCACAGTCAACAGTTGTGAAGTTTTCCTCCCTTGCCAGCCTTTGCAGGAGGAATATATAATTAGGGCTTCTGTTCCATCTTTTTTTTTTCAATGTCCCGTATTCTAAGGACTAAAATCTAGTCAGTTGTCCTCTGGTTCTACGCTGTACTCTGTTTTACATTTTCAGAGATGTCTTTGGACCTAAGCTATGCCATTCTGCTGTGCTATTTAGATACTTTCTAAACAGCCTGTCTCTTGGTCCAGCAGGCAGAGGAAGAACAAAGTGTGTGCCTTATGTCAGTAACAGTAAAATAATCACATTAATCTTATGAACAATCTTGTGAGAGAAGTATTTTATGTTATCCCTACTTTAAAGATGAGGAAAATATAACACAGAAAGGTTATAAGTCTGGTTGAAATCTCAAGTATTACTTATGGAAGTAAAATATTACTTGGCATAGAGAAGTATCAAAAGAATTGGAATCTTGTATTACAGTTCACCATGCTATATCTGCTATATAAAAAATATAAACTAGGGCTAGAAAAGGTTCAGAGAAGAGCCAAGGGGTGATCAAAAAAATAACTTCCTTACTAGGAGCGATTTAGTAAACTAGGACTATTGGTTTGAGAAAAAGATATCATGGAGGGATATGATAGAAGTACGAGATAGTGAGTGTAATGGAAAAGCTGCATATGTCTCAGATGTTCATCTTTTCTACTGCAAGAACTACAAGTACCAATTAAAAAACCCACAAATTAAGCTATTTGGATTCTGTTTCAGAGCAATAAAATGAGTACTGCAATCAGCAAAGGCAACCGCAGATACTCAAAGTTTATATTGGTTCTAAGGAAGACTGGGCTGGTTCACAAGAGAGAAGCACATTGAGGCTGAATACACAGAAACTGTATTTGACCTTTGAAGTCCCTGATTAGAAAAGGATTGCTCAGGTACAAAAAGTCTGCAAAAATATTAGGCAAAATTACTGCTTCCTAGGCACCCACTTCATGGGGATATTAATAGTTAATGGCAGGATGCTGGTCTACATGGGTATTTGGTTTGGCCCAGTAGGCTTGTCCTTAAATGTCCATAGCCTGTGAACAGCATTACCTTTCAAAATGTAAAACAACGGTAAGGTGTTTAGTCTTGCTATATTTGGTTTTCAGACATGAAACAAAGGCAAATATTTGAAAGTTGTTGGCAGATGAAGTGTTTGACAGTAGGTCCATTATTATTCTGTTTGTAAAACACTGCACTTTTAAACGATTGATCTTCAGTGTAAACTGAAGGGCTTAAAGACTTGCTTTCATGTCCATTTATTGACATATTTTTTAAAAACCTAATTGAGTTTCCTCCCACTGGGTTGAATCTTCTAAAGGATGTAGTTCTCCTAACTGCATTTGTTAACTTTCAAGAGTAGGGAACATAATATGAAATCACTGGCTCATTAAAATTAACTCATACTGGAAGAAACAAAGAAACAGTTGTTGACACTGGAAGTACTTACCATAGTAATGAACTGTACAACTTAGAAATCACTGCCACAAAGGACACTACTTTTTTAATAGCTTGGTATTTTTTCTGTTCCTTCATGAATACGGCTTAAGGTGTGTTCATACCAGCCCTGCAGCCCCCGCCAGCTACCAAAACATTTCCACATAAACCCAATACAAAAATCTTGGAGGAAATAAAATATTTTGAATATGCTATACTTGAAAAAGAAATTCTTAAAGCATCAATGGGCAGATGAGTAACTCTTTAAAAAGAAAAAAAAGAATGAAATAAATTTTACTGTCATACAAAGGATGTGCTAGAACTGTTAATGACAACTAATGAGAATGGTAGTAATGAGAAATACAAAACTAAATTCTAAACTATGATAACAGGAATTAAGCTTAAGTAAGAAGACTAAAATACGAAGAATAATGACAGAACATATGGTATGGCAATAAGCATGTTTAAAAATTAAGTTTAGATGTAGAAAATGGTAGAGCACAGGTAGGAGTTGGTAGGTAAGTTCAGGCCTTAGCATCTCAAAATCTTCAAAAGTTGCCATGCCATCTAACAATGGAGTCATATTTTGCTAGCAAAAATACATATGTGCTTAAAGTTCTGCTGTGTTCAGAAGGGCTGAGCATCTCTTTCAAGCTTTAGTCCCTTCAGAACTGAAAACAGTAAGCAATCCTTTGCCAGTGTCACCTGAGTGGCTTCATTCAATAGGATGAAGGACACATCTACCAGATGTATCACATCAATCAGTCAAAGCTACATAGCTGCTATCCCATCTTTGCATTGTATAGAGTCTGACAAAAGATTTTGGATTCCACTTTTGAGGGTCAAGAGCTGAAAAACAGTATGAGTGATCCACAGTAGTGGTGCCCTTTGTGAATACAGTCACAACACTGCAAAGACCTTCCTTTGGAGTCTACCACATTGAAAAGTCTGGGAACTTGAAGCTTTGTGCAGAAATAAATAACAAATTACAGTCTAGTTGGCATAATTTAAAAGCCAGTTCTAACCAGTTTTTGCTTCAGCCAACAGTCTTGCCTATAGAAAACCATACAGTGCTTACCCTGCTTTGCAGATGAACACTGTAACAAGGCCTACATGTTTGCAGACCTCAGAATTAAGATGGCTAGAATAAGGAGCGTCATGGTTAATCGTGCCGCAGACTTTCAGTAAAGTCTGCTTTGTCCGCACAACTGTGGTTTATATAGATCACAGCCACAGCAAATTCAGCTTAAGTAATCCAGAAGGATATGTTTCTTTTATCGTAAGAAGCACACCTAAGTAAAAAAGTATTGCTGCTGTGCTCAGTAAGGTGGCTACAAACATAAGTAAGACAAAAATGAATGAAAAGGAAGAAAATAATTAAAAGAAAAAAATAAAACATCACCACTAACCACCAACAAACCCAAACACTCGTAAAAAATTGAGAGAAAAAAAACCATGAAAAATTATTTAAAAACTTATTAAGAGAGAAATGGGTTTAACCACTTGGTAATTAATGTCCGCTCATTCATCTGTTTACAGACAGCTAATTAAAATCGTCTAGTCTCAGAAAGTTAATAGGCAAAGATACCAAGAAGGGGGAAAGTATTGAATTTGTATCTTTAAAAACAGGGAGCAAAACCACAGCCACCGTTGGAGCTGGAATGGTCAGGAAAACCTTGGGAGATTCATATCTTGAAAGTAAGTGTAGAATCCCAATGCAGGATTTCAGCCAATGTTCAAATTCAGTGATATTAGAAATGATCTTTTCTTTCTGGAAGTCTTATTATGGTGGCCCACAGCACATTTATGATTTTCAACATGTATTTGTCTACAGAAGCAATATTCAGTTTTGGCTTGTATAAGTGGAAATATTTTTTAAATGGATCTCAAAAGTGTTACATGAGCATGGTTCACTCTTGGATAACATGTATACAGGAGCATATTCAAAATAAGCAAGAGTGTTAAGATGTACTCTTACATAAATAGAAACAGTAGTCTCTAAGTGGAAAAACTGGCATATGGATCAAATTATAGACCTATCATAGTTTGAAGAACAAGAGAAATGAGATCTAAAGAAAAAAATAGCCACAGATAGAAAGACAAAGAAAAAAATATTTTAATTCACTTATAGTAAATGGGAACTAAAGGATTAGGAATATAACAGACAGAAAAGTTATTGACTTTTAAAATATGAATCCGGGAACATAAGTTAGACAATAGTAAAAAAAGGCATAGCAAAATGATACACAGAATTTTGACTTATCTATTCATCACCTTAGTCCTATGGCAATGAGCAAGATGTAATCACCTGTGTTCAAATACAGGTTTGGCATGCAAGTGCACCATAATCAGAACTCGCATTAAAATCGTTTTACTTACTACACTTTAAATATTACAACTGGAAAGTATAAACTTAACCCCAAGCTAGTGGAAATGAATATACTTCAGTCCAGCTTTGCCTGCAGGATAACAGTGTGCAGAGGTGGAGGTTGGTTTCTCTTTTTCTACTCATTAATTCACTGCATGATCTAGACTTTCATTAGCTGGAAAACTTCTAGAGATCTAAGACAAACAAATGCCTTTAAAAAAGCCATTATTCACTTATTGTTTAACTGCTTACTAAAATAAAAAGGAAAGGAAAATTGCTTTACAAGGTGAAACATTTGGACAACAATGAAGACAGCATTGCCAGTAATATATATTTTGAAGGTTTTGTCCTAATAAATACTTTTTTTGTTTGCACTTTAAAGCACTCAAAAAGATCTAAGTTTTAGGCCAAACATTCTCTATTTACCTGCCTCCTCTTCAGGAAACAGCTAGATCTCCAGTTTGATTTCATACATTGTATTAGCCTTGAACATTTGCCAGGTCAAAGGCAGCTTAAAAATGCAGTGAGAAAAAAGTTAACAAGGTGCTCCACATTGCTTAGAAAGCCACAGTCTGGCTGATTGTTTAAAATTAAACCACTGGAAGAAATGAGGGGATACAATTAAGGTAGAACTTCTTATTTAATTTTTGTTTGTTTCAAATTTGATTTTCACTGGTTTTCATTGATAAATGAGTAGTTTACAGGAACAAATATTAATGACTGGTTTGAAAGGCGGTCTGCATTTTTTTAACTGGGTTCCCTAAAAGACCATAGTTTGTTGCTGGTCACATAGCTAGAAAATGTTCATTCATAGATTCTGAAGTCTTTAATTGTAACTATCTTGGGTTCAACAAAGTTTTGCTGAATCCAAGGTAGGGCACTCTCAGAACTCTACCATTATAGTAATGGACAGTGTGAGCATCTTTCCCTGTTACGAGATAAACAACATGCACCCAAGTGCCCATACCCAGCCATGAGGGTTCTCAAGCAGTTCACTTGTTTGTGTACTGCCTGATGTTTTGTATGTTAATGACAGAACCTGAAGGTAACTGAAAGGTTGGTGCTCGCTGGCCACACTCTATTAGGAGACAACATGCTCTGAAGACTGATTTTGTGTCTGAAGTTTAAGTTCAAGACACAATCTGAAAATATGTGGTTTCTAGCATTTAACCATGTAAAAGAATAAAGCTGTATTTTGTAATTTGCCACCCAAAGAAACTTGTAGGTGTCTGAGGTCATAGGATTGAGAAGCAGTAATAGAGAGTGATATTTTATTAAAATGACATATCTTTCAAGTTCACAAATGATTCACATTTCAGAGCAAGTTTTGCAGTAGTCCTTATCAATCACTGATATATGAGAGAGAGGAGAAAGAAAACGGCCCATGTCAAAACATCAATAGTTTCATCCTCTGATTCTGAATCAATTCCTACAGAGACAAAGTCACTTAAATTACATACTTTCTGTACTTTACTCCAGCTGACAATCTGCTGGTTATAATGCAAGAACACAAGGGCTCAAATAGCTTTTCCCGACATGGTGTGCCATCTGGCACAAAGCAGTCCTACAGAGCCTGCTTCCCTGCTCTGCTTTTGCAGATCTAGTGATGGCATAATTGTAAGCCCTGTCAGTTTTCGGTAGCAAAGTTAGCTTAATACAATCTATCTGTAGGTATCAAAATCACTGTCACCAGATGCAAATGTTTCATGGTCCCAACTTAAAGATATATTTCCATACAGAAAAATTCTCCAACATTAGAAGTACATTTGAAAGTGTACCAGGATTAAAACAAGAAGTAGGGAATTATATGTGTCACTGGTTGGTATGTTGGTGCTTAATGGAAAAGCATATTAGGTTGCAAATGAGTTATTTCACTGTTACGGGGCCAAATGGTGATCTCATTTCCTCAGATGCAAGAGATGAGAATCTGCTTTTAATAAATGAAGCAGTAACAGGATGAACCATCATGCAGTAGTGCTGCTTAAGTATTCCCAAGGAGCACTATCGGTACATCTCACTACTGAGGCAAGGATGCGTGTCTTTGTAACTTTGATTTCACAGCATTCTAAATGATACTAGAATGTGTGCTAAGGTTGCGATGCTGCACAGATGGTGACTGGCATCAAATTACTCTTTCATTTGTGACCCAACTCAGAATTCAACTGTAAGTCTCCAGCAGGGACAGGACAGTAAACCAACTCACTGTGAACATTTTTTTCTTTCAATGAAATTTTTAAATGTCTGGTTAAATGCCACTGTTACTGATGAAAATGTTGTTTCCTAGACATTAATGCTACAAGGCAAAAAAAAAGACTGCAGAGTTTACATTAAGAGCACCATGTATTCAGGTATGCTGAATAGCCAGGTCTTTGGTTCTGAAAAATACCTTTTAACACAAAGATTCCATCGTATTTTTCCACATTGGCACTAAATGGTGTTGATTTCATCTTCCTCAGTACACTATTCAGTGTTCAAGTTAAAAGAAGGCTCTCTTTTATCCTACTTATGATATAATATTGCTCAGTGGAGTCAATATACATTTCACACTGCAGAGGTACACAAAAAAATGTGTACACTCACATTTAACAACCATAATTTTGGACTCCTACAGTTCAACTGTAGCAGTACAAAACACTTCTGAAAAATTAGAGAAAGCTATTACATGTGTTTCTGAGTTACCTACTCTCTCTTAAACTGAAGCAAAGGAAATTGTTACTGGAGATTTACAGGACAAATGAGAACATCACCCAAAGCATTGATTATAGCATGGGATTTTCTAGTTTCCCAAGAGATTCAAAACATATGTCATAGTTTTGCAGAAGTGACAAGTACCATGTCTGAAGAGAGATTTTTTTGGTATGCCACTGTAATTCTTTACTATTTAGGCTGCATGACTGGCAAGATTCCAGCTTTCTGTTATTCTGCAGTTTTATAAATGCTGTTGTCCATGGAAACCTCTATCCACTGGGGGAAATAACTTAAAATGGAGGGCCACAAGTCTCACTTCACACTTTAGTGCAGAGGAAAGACAATAAGGACAATAGTCTTCTGTAAATGGGATTGAAATGGAGGGCAGAGTTGAAAGAAAAGATGTGTCTTCTCTATAGCTATTGGCAGCTTTTCTTCAACAGCATATCCAAATAAAAGATTGTGTGTGGTGGCATCAAAATATTAAGCCTCTGTGTAGCTGGATGTCTTCCTTTAGGAAAATGCCTGAATTACTTGATAATTCATAATAACACCAAACACCTGTATAGTAACTATTCAGGGATCCCACAATCATTCAGAAACATAAGTAAATCTCACAACACATAAATGGCAACATCTTTACAGGAAGTGCATGGCAAAGTAAGGCAAGGAATTCACATGTCCCATCTCTCAGATCTGGGCTTTAGAAGAAGTAGACTTGATCAACTCCACATTTTTTAGTTAGCAATTTTGACTTTGAGTTTGTCACACTGAAAAGATCCATTTCTGAAAAAGAGACCATCATAGTCCTGAGATGGTAACGCTAGGTTCAAAGAGGAAACAAAAACCACAGAGGAGGTTTTCAGAAGTGGCTTCCTAAAATCATTGTGCTTTGGGGCAGTATTTACCCTCAGTTTACAGGATCCATACATTTGAATGATGCTACCTTCTCACAAAGCGCTAGTTTCAGTATTGAGGGCTTTGAATTTTTCCTTGATTCTACGTATTAACTGAATTTGCCTGTCCTTCCTATATGAGTTTTCTTACAAGACCAAATGACTGTCCCGGAGGAAACAGTTTTTACTTTTTCATGAAAGAGGGATGAGGCCTATTCCCAGTTTCTTTGTAGATGTACTGCCATGAGCTGTAACAATTGTCCAGTGTCTCAAGAAGACAGAAAAATGTGTGGTGATTTGTTCAAAAGTAGTTTCATTTCAGCATCACTTTTACATTTTCCTTCAAGTTTTCTGAATCACTGGCTGGTTTTTGTTGAAGAAAAACCCCCATTTTTGCTTGCCCTGAGCAAATCATGTGAAAAGGAGTGGGAGAAAAAAAAAAGGAATCCTGCTTACAAAACCCAACATTTTTTAGTATTATTTAAGAAATAAATCTCCTTTTCCCCATTAAATAACACTGTATTGACTTCTATTTGCTTTGCAACAGACACTCAAATAATGGTATTCCTAGCAACTTTTCCTTACTGATATGAATCCTGGAATCCATTATTTACAGTACTTTTGAAAATGTTCTCTCACATGAAGATGTTTGGACAATTGAAAGTAATTGCAATTCTTCCGTAGGCCAAAGCATATACCCTGTTTAATCATTTAGCAAGTATTTTCAGAAATACAGGGCTCAAGTGTCTAAATTAATATGTAAAAATCTGAAATGGGATTTGTTTTTCTAATGAAACCAGGTAGAATGGCAGAACACAAGTAACAAACAGTGAATTGCTTGTTTTTACGGCAATATCACCTTTATGAACTGCAAAACAAAACAAGTATGTCTGCATTTAGATTGCACAGGGAAAAAAAAAGCCAAGCACAAGCAGATTAACAATAATTTATGCCTGAGCAGATGACTAATCAGGCTAACTCTAGGTTTTATTCTGTTTAAAATACAGGGTGTTTCAAGAAGATGGACCCAATTTCAATGCAGTAGTGATTTCAAATTGGGTCCATCTTTTTGAAACACCCAGTACATTCTTTATCTGGCTGATTATCCTTATGGTCCCTCCCATCTGTTTCAAATGAGTGATGAATTTGAGGGTTGTCTTGAAAAGGTTCTTTCGATATCAAAACTTGCACTATTTTCCTTTACAAAATTATAATTTTAATAGAAATTTTTAAAATATTAAGGAAGGACATATACATTTGCCAGTTCTCATTTGGTATGCAAATATTCCCCTATTTGCCTACTGTGACTGCAATTCAGTTTAAGGTGTGCTCTTATCGTATCTTTTAAAATGCCGTATATCTTTTGAAATATCACATGAAAAGTTACATGACCCACTTCTTTCTATAAAAGAGCAGTGCAACAGAAGGTATTTCTTAGCGTATAATATTCGATTCCGGCATTATGCTGAATGACATTTATTAGTCAGTAACTTTAAATAATATATTAAAACATTTTTACTAACTTTTTTGTAAAAAGTCTAGCTCTTCTGTGAGATGTGAATTATTCAATTCCATGGAACTGATTTCTATGGGGGTTTTAGGAGGAGACTTTGAAATCTGAATTCTCATTTGGAAAATGCAACCCATTGTATGATCAGAATACTAACATACTCTGACTTTTCTTCTACAATCTTAAGACATGAAAAATACCTACCATTATAAAACACTAAAATATCAAAATTCCAAATATTTAATGTTATTTTTTGAAATGCATAATTCCTAGATAAAGGAACAACTCATGAAGCCAGGTAATGCTTTTTCAGTTTTACTTCTTTTAAAACCACTAAAAATTAATTAGCATGCAAGATGCAAATGTAATACAAGAAATTACTTTCTGTCAGAGCCAATAACTGACCTTTTGCTTACCCCAGTGTGTCTTTCAACAAAAGGCCATATTCAAAACCAGACGTAACAAATACTCAAACAAAATAGCTTGTATGCTTCACTGGCAGAGTCTTCCAGAGTCACAAAAAGAACCTTTAAGCCTGTACATTAACTCAACCTGGCAAACATATTTCGTGGTGTAATATATCCCATTTAACACTCCCAAGCAGGGAATTAGTATTTGTTCTCCCTCACATAGCAATAGACACAGCTTTAAGTTTGTTGTTCATTTCAGATTGTGTATTCTTACTAGAAGGATATGAAAAATAATATCTCTTTCAAATACCAGAATATAGTTTGTCCATAAATCATATAAGAATGCACTAGGCATCCAGGCAGACTATGTGAATAATCCAAAAAATACATTGTGTACGCATGTTAGAAGACAGGACAGAATTCCTCACGTGCCTCAGAAATAGAACAGATTAGTCAGGACATAACTCATAAAGACCTTTCTTGCAAAGGAGAGTCAGGGAAAATCTCACCAGTATTAGTGATCTCCAAGAATTTTCAGTATTTTTCATCTCCTCTGCCTCCCCATAACAGATTGATGGAAAATATTAATGTAATCCCTAAGAAGGTGAAACTTCAGCAACAAAAATAAGAATTCTAATGTTATTCCATGACCTGACTGATGGATAGAGGAATGAAAATGCAGGAGTCACCATACAATGCTTTGAATACTATGGAATTTATGTATATCTTTATAATTTCACATCTACTTTATAAATGATTTTTCTCTATATAACTTCTTCAAACTGCCAACTTAATTTGAATGCAATACTTGTTTGCTTCCTCTCTTCTCTACCTGTGAGTTAAAGACCCAGTAAATGAAACAGCAAAGCACTGAGCAATTTGGAGCCTGATCTACGCTGGCTCAGACCTTGGACCAGATGACCCCTCGGAGTCCCTTCAAACCTGAATTATTTTTTCATTTTAATGTGATGATGCTATATCAGTCAGAAACTCCAAAAGATAATTGCCTGGGATTCATAATAGACAGTTGTTAACAATTCATGAGCTTCTATTCACAGAAAACCTAGCATGCATAAACAGCAAGAATGAGTTTGCCCAACAGGCAAGTACCAAAACAAAGAAACGCCTAATATGGACTTTGAAAATCAGATGAGACTGATTACCAGAGGAGAACAGAATTCATAAGAAAGGATTTTAAAAAATTATTTATTTTAGGAGTCTTTCACAGCTTCTCTTTGAGAGCAGAAGAGAAACAGAAATTACTGCTGCAGCAAGAAGTAATGCCAGATTTTGAGGAAATTATACGAAGGGAAAGAGAAGTGAGTCTGGATTCCCTCAGAGTCTTGGCCTGGGCCCAAGGAAATGCTGCAGAGCAGCAAGCACACTGAAAGCCTGGCAATACGTATAGGGTTCTAGTGCTGTGCATGTGTCTCACAGTACCTGGGGAGTGACTCCACTAGAAATCTGTACAAACTATGTGCTGATACAAGGTGTGATTTACTAAAGACTTCAGTTTTTCTGTTGTAATGGTAACGTTTCTTTATTCTACACTTTACAAATGAAAAACTCCACTGTGATGATCTTGGTCCAGATCCTTGGAAAGGGATCAATGGTAGTTATTTCAGGTACTTCACTATTTTCTTTCATCTGTTTCTGACTGCTTAAAATGAGCAGATTTTCATACAAAATGTGCATGGCAGAAGTCTGTAAGAGGACTTCCGAGTGTTTTCTAATTTTGCAGCAGCTGTTGAAATGGGCATGTCAGAGTTTTTATTCTGAGCATGCTGAAAATGAGACATTTTGTAATCTTACCAGTAACTTAGACCTTATGGAAAGGATCAAGGGGAAGAACCTCTGTTCTGCTGACACAAACTCACAGCGGATTTCCACATAGCTTCACAAAAACAGTGGGTAAACAGGAGAACAGTAATGAGTTCCTAAAAAGGCCACTAGACGTAGAAACAAGTGACTAAAACAGTCATAATATATGATAATTTCATTATAGCATAACAAAACATAAGTGAAAGGACACATCAAATATAGTGCTTTCTAAACTCAACTTGTATTTGAATTGGACTCCCACAACTTTAAAACTATCTCCTGGATACCTTAAATAGAACAGAAATAGCTCAAAAACAAAGTTGGCTTTAAGACATTCTTCAGAGGTCATCCCCATAGTGTCAAAAAAAAAATTCAGGGAGACTGCCAAGTAATAATGGCCCTTGGAAAAACAGCATTACGTGTGCCTTTTCAGTAGGGACACCCGCTCTGTGTTGTGAAGATATTTCCTTGAAAGTGTTTACTCTCTTGTCACTATTTCTACAAAGCAACAATAGGGAAACATTTCTCCTTGAAGAAAATCAATTGATCTAAGAATTTTAAAGACAACATTTTTATTTTGCAATTCCTCTCTTTAAAAGAATACATACACCCCCCAAGGACCATGATATTTTTGAACTGAGAATTTACTATAATAAGCCAAAAGAGATAATTATCATTTAAGCCAGTCTTTACTAAAATACAGTCAGTTACAGACATCCAAGTTTCGTTACTGGGTTCATAGCAGGCATGAAACCATACCCTCGTTCCCTATTTGCCGCTGTGCTGAAAGTAGATTCCTTTTGTTATTCATGCACATGGGAGTTTAGGACCATACCGTGGTCTCACTGAAGTTAATAGCAAAACTCCCACTGACTTCAATTAGAACAGAATTTGGCTCACAGTCTCATTACTGAGCAGAACAATTAAAAGAAGCTTTTACAAGCTGTATTGCTGTGTAAAAGGGCATGAACCATGTAGCAGATTTCATTGAACCCATAGCCAACAGTCATTGCTATAGCAACTGAGGTTCTAACAAAGGTAGTCACTGTCTTTGTAATCATCAGGTGTCTCTATAGCAACTAGAGTTTCCAGAGTACAAGAGGAAAATATTTGAAAACTGTCAGTTGGAAGAAAAGAGGTCTGTGAATAAGAAGGTTGGAACTAAAAGCAACATAAGGGTAAAACATGGCTCGGAATGAAGAGAAATGGTTGTCCAGAACCTTCGCAAACAATGGCAAAGGAACTGAAAGCGCAGGCTAAGTGCTGGACTGGAGATGAGAGGGAGCGGTTCAGACTTCCCCTTGGGTACAGGAAGCAATACGGCACTGCAGGCAGATATTCCCAGATCTAAATTAGTTATGTCTTGGGTATGGTTCTCTTAAAGAAAGACTGGTTACTACAGGAAAGAAGCAGGGATAAACATTGTCTCCAGTAGGAGTTTACATGCACTGGTATTTTCAAAAGCACCTGCCTGCACTTCTTGTGCCTACATGTCTTTACAGTATGGAAGAATGGAACCTGTGTTCTTGAAATACTGCTGCTGATAGAACAGTGCAATTACACAGAAACGATGGTTAACTGTTCTTAATGTTTCTTATTTACAAGTTTTTAAACAGTTTCAGGTGAAAAAAGGAACAGCTGCTGTTTGGATATGGATGAAAACAGCATTGGTCATCTTAGGCCTGTTTTAGTAAAATACATTTTTAGACTCTTAGGCACAAAGATGGAGTTATTTTCACATAAAAAGCCAGCGTATGCAAATACAAACCCCCAACAAAAAATACTATCATTATATTGTCAGAACTCATAACAATTTTGGCCTACTCGGATTCCTACTGACCTTGGGAAGATATGAATTTGGGTGAGATGTTTAATTTAATTAGGAGTTATCCAAAATGTTCATGTTCACAGACTAAAAATAATTCAGCTGTACCAGCATGCTTCCTCTGAAAATGAAGACACAAAAATAACTATATATTCCAAACGGGGTCCTATCCAGTATAGTAATGCACTACAATGTTTTTCTTACATAAACCAAAACCCGCCTTTAACCTGTAGAATTGATAGAAGATCCAGTACTGCTAGAAGTCAGATTTTCTTTTCACGTGTAAAGACAGCCCTCTAGTGGAATCTGCTTGCAGATGTGTCCTATGAAAAAGAACAGTCTTTTGTCATCTAAGAGCCAGTTTAATCAGGTATTTTTCCCCACTTGCCTTAGTACTACACAATACAATGTAAGATAATTTGTATTTGAAACAGAGGTCACCAAATGACATAGTTTTGAACAATCTACCTGAGAAAAACAAAAAACACTGTAGCAATATTCTGTGATTCTGTGTGTAATATACTTTGTCAGGCAGATTTTGTTGGGTTTTTGGTTGGTTGGGGTTTTTTGTTTGTGGTGTTTGTTTGGGGTTTTTTTTAAGATTTAAATGTCAGCCACAGTTGGGATGTTTGCTGCTGCGTGGCAGTGTGGAGTTGCCATATATACAACACAACCAAAACAGTGATGTGGTGTCACTGTTCATATGGAAGGGTGGAGTATTATTAATGCCAGCAGCCCAGGAGAGCAGGTGGATCTTCAGGAAGAGCTTCCTCAAGCACAAGAACCTCCCAACACACAGAAAGTTTCTCAGAATTTCGTAAGAATTAGTCTTAGTTCTGAACCTATTGGCTAAAACTGTCTAAAACAGAGATCAGCTGTACTTTGATAACTCAGAGAAGCAAACTGTTCTTTCTTTCAGAACTTTAATTTCTCCAGAAGGTCTGGCATTTCTGTCTTCTCAGAGGGAAAAAATCACATGAGAATTTCAGCTGTCTCCTGATTGAAATTGGTCTGTAAAGGCTGTTTCCAGCATGATGATTCCCGTATGTCGAGCTGGTTGTTAAATCCCAGGGTGCATTGAATTCCTTGGTACTCAAAATGGAGGAAGGATTTTTCAGTGTTGACACAATGCCTGGAGACAGTGACGTATGAGCAGAAATATCACAGCACATCTCTCGGGAGATTAAAAGTCCAATTCCACTCAATTCAATGTATATTTATCAAAATTAGTATTGTATTTTGATTAGGTAGTAAAACAGGCTCCAAACCAAGGAGAGGGAAAAAAAAAATAGACTTTGCCTTCCGGACAGAAAAGTGTAGTCCAGTAAGCAAAATTATTTTTAAAGCTATTTTTTGACTAAGAGTAATAGTTGTGACATACTAGATATATAGATTATGTAGACTTATTTCTGTCACTAGAAACTCTGTGAGCCATGTAGATAGAATGTCACAAATACTAAATAAGCCATAATAAAACCAGAGTCTGATCTTGGAAATAAAGAGAGGAGACAATCAATAGCAACCAGCAAATAGCCTGATTTCATGGAAAGACTCTTCTAAGCAGTAGAACAGATTTCAAAATACCTCAAGGCCTGGCAATTATAAACTGACAGCCCACTACCATGGGCTTAGTGGCCTTAAGTGGCCTTCGCCCACTGCTTGCTAGGCAGTGTGTACCAGAGGAGGTAGCAAGGCAGATCTTCCTGGCTGGAATGGATTAGAGAAGGATAACTCTTGTGATCCCACTAATCCTGTTCCAGCCTGTCTGGGGATTTTAGGCAAGCGAGCTGTGACAGAACATTTGTTGTCTGGGCACTGGCAATGTGATTGATTTCTCCGTTTCAGACTTTGTTTTGCTTGGTTTTTTATTTACACACATAGATGCATTTGTTTTCAATGTTTGTTTTTACTTTTGGCTGTACTTTTCCTATGCTTGCATAATTGCCAGTGTTGCTAAAAGCATTGTCTCTTTGCTTGGAATTCCCACTAGCTATAATTACTGTAATTAATTACAATTTTTAAATTGTGCTTCTTTTCTGACTTTATGTTTTCCAAGATGAGAATCTCTCTACTGATTTACAAGGCTACTCTCGCTTTCTGTTCAAACTCGGTAGTTTCTGTAAGAGCTGATTTTGACATCTGCCAAGCTAAGGGAGGAACGGATTGATGCTCAGTGAAATTCATAGAGCCAATAAGGTGAACACAGAAAATAAGCAAGACTACTACCTCTTTGTAAAAATTACATGCCAAGGGAGATGAAGCAAATATTTGTAGTAAGAGCATGGTATTATGAGAATTACTTGACATTCTACCTTGCAACAGAAACTTTAACATATTTTGGCTCTTTCTTTGGCCAGTTAAGTAATATTCAAAAGATCTTTCCTGTGAAAACTTTCTTCATTTACCTGATAGCTGATTCTGAAAACAAAATCTAGCTTTATTTTATCCAGATCCCTTCCTTCTTGATTTTTTGTTATCAATATTGCAAATATGATGCAGCTGCTGCAGAACATTGTTCTATCTGACCTGCAAACCAACCAAAACTTGGAGAGAAGTTATTCCAGTTAGGAGAGGAAATTGATGAGGCGGCTGGATACCACTGAAAATGCAGCTACATGGAAGAACATGGAAAAGTCTGAGCACAGAATCAAACAGGTTATTTGGTCTTATTGCAAAAAATGATGGAGATTATGGTTTTAAATAAAATTTATCTTTAATCACTAATAGAAAACTACTGTTTGGCATAATGGTCACAGAAGCTAAAAGTTCTATTAGTGCCAGTTGCAGACAAGGATACAATTACAGGATTAGCCAAGAGACAAGTACACATGGCTCTGTGAAGGATTAATAGGAAGTTTGAGAACATGAAGAACAGTTTTGGATATTATTTCTGGATTCCTCATAAGCTGCAACTCTGATGGGTGCTATGTCTGGAAAGCTGATTTAAAATTGTCTTGCATCTCTGAAAGGAAAGCAATACCTGAAAGCACAGTCCTGTAGCATGATGAACGCTCTTTAGAAGCAGATTTCCCCCAAATTATATAAGGAGCTGTGCTGAGTCTTTGGCAGGATTTAAGCCCCAAATCCAACACCTGCAAGCCTAAAACTTTCATCCAGCTAATAGAAAACTCTGATGAGAACCTTTCCGCAGTGTCTAGTGGTGTGCTTCTGTGCATTAAGGAAAGCATTAAAAAATAATTTGCCGAACTCAGTGTATGTAGCAACATCATTTCTCCCAACCTTTTTGTGGCTATCATGGATATTCCACTAGTTTAAAGAAGAGAGATGTTTCATCACAGGATCCAAAACTATGGTTATATAGCCTCAAAGTCTGACTTGAAATATTTAGCTATTTTCTGTAGAGCTGTGGGGTTTTTTTTCTACAAAAATAATTCATTTCTATGCAACCCAGGACATGGAAGCAGTTTAAGTGATAAAATACTTAATTTATCCTTCAACCATTACAGCAATAAGCTCTTGAAGTATAAGCATCTTTTTATTATGCCAACATTAAGGAAACATACCCCTTTATCAGTAAAGATGAAAGCTTGGTATGTGTCTAGATTAACTTAAGTCCAAAACCTCTTCAGTGAGGTTTTAATCAGTAACTTAACCGACTTAAGTTCAGCACATGCTGAGAAGTTCATAGAATTGAGACACTTGGTCTTGCTGTTCAGATACAGTCTTTTTTGAAACCCTTATGTTGTTAAAATTCAAACATCAGAAACTTATAACCTACAAAAAAATAAACCTCGGAACAGGCCTGTCATCCTTAGTTCAGTAGATATAAAATAACAAATAAAACCAGTTAAACAAACACAAAAACCCCAACATTTTCCTAACAAGGGCAAGTTTTTGTGATGGCTGAAGCAAGACCGTTAGTGTCCAAATTCTCATTCCTGAGAACAATGATGTTTTTTGAGTAAATCTTTTCCTGACACAGATGTCTTTGCTTACATAAAAGAAGTCTGAGAATGCCTTCAGCACTTCTCTAAAAAAAAACAAACCACCATTCTCTCTGGTGACCTTATAGTTCTTTCTAAACAGTTCCACACACAGAAACGTGACTGATCAACCACTACACAAATTATTCTCACAGTGTGCTCATTTTTTAGAAAATTCCTCCTGAATAAATTCCGATCTGTGGTTATCTGGTAGCCCTGTGAGTTAGATTTCCCCTTGAATTATACTTTTCAACATAAGCAAATAAATTTAAAACAAACAAATAAAAAAACCCCACACTCCAACCCAAAACCATCAGACAATCAACAAACCACACTTAGAAGCTCTATGTCAAATACGTTACTGGGGAATGAAAGCCAGAGAAACTGTACTACTTTTTGCCCACTAATATATTGCCTAGCAATTTGTACTGTATATGTGATACTCACCCTATTCTTCTTAATATTTTTTCTCAGGATGTTCAATACCTTCTAAAATACTTCATATTAAAAGAGAGAGTGTGAGAGACTGGGAAATAAAGATTTCAAGTTGTTTATGCAATTTAATTATTTATCTTTTGCTCCTAAGCATATTTTATTTATATTATAAAATACTGTGGATTGGTTTGGGGTTTTTATTGTTGTTGTTTTGGGATTTGTTGTTGTTGTTTTGGTTTTTAATGTAACTCATGTGACCCGTATGCAGATGGGTAGGACACAGAGAAGAGAATTCAGAAATTCTTATCATTTTCACCTTCTGTTATGGGTCAATAAATTAAAATATGTTTATTCTCCAAATCTGATACTAAATCTAAAATTGTTTCCATTTAAGCTCTGGTGTGCTGCAAATTGCTATAGTGGGTGATTGCTTCACAAACATGCATCAGATTATCTTGTGACGTACAGCAGAATTATAACCCTATTTTTCAGAAGAGGAAATGCAGCTTTGGGAAATGAGCACTTACACCTATCAAATATTTCATACTGTGACTGCTCTAGCAATAAGACTGAGAAATTCATTATCATCTGGCGAAAAATAGGGTTCAGATAAATTCAAATAGAAAAAGGAATTGAACCTGCTCTCCCAGATCTGAAGGAAATAGTCTAATTGCTGAGATTCTTGGTGTAAAATGACGTCCTTTTACTGTTTTGTGCTTCTTTTCCATTAATTTTATTATAAGCACCTGCAAATTATCTATTTGACAGGAGCAGCAAAGAACTCTGGTTTTCCATCATAAACAAAATTTGTTTTTCCTTGTGGTTCCTGAATGTGGTTATTTTCAAATGATTTTTGTTTTGCTTTTGATACTTATGCATTGGAGATGGATGATGAGTTTCACAATGTTAAGATGACTGTCATTTCTAAACTGTGAATACAATACCCAAATCACACAATCACAGAATGGCTGGGGCTGGAAGGGACCTCTGGAGATCATCCAGTCCAACCCACCTGCTAAAGCAGGTTCACTAGAGCAGATCGCACAGGAATGTGCCCAGGTGGGTTTGAGTGTCTGCAGAGCAGGAGACTTCACAACCTCTCTGGGCAGCCTGTTCCAGGGCTCTGGCACCTCAGAGTAAAGTTTTTCCTCATGTTCAGACAGAACCCCCCGTGTTTCACTCGGTGCCCGTTGCCCCTCATCCTGTCGTTGGGCACCACTGAAAGGAGTCTGGTCCCATCCTCTTGACACCCACCCTTGAGATATTCATAAACATTTATGAGATCCCTCTGAGCCTTCTCTTCTCCAGGCTGAACAGACGCAGCTCTCTCAGTCTCATCAGAAAGATGCTTCAGAAATCAAGTCGTCTTTTTTATTTTTCTCCTTTATAAAAGTTATTAGCCTTGGCTATGTGACTAACATTTTTAAGAGAGTTGCATCGGTTGTAGAATGAAATTGCTACACCTAATTCCCTTACATGTTATTTTGTCATTCCAACTACAGTAGTGAATAATTCTCCAAAAATACTAGTTAACATCAAAGTTTTATCCTTACTTGAAATTGAGTTGCATGGTTCAGTAATTTGGGAAGTATCAGCTGTTTTTTGCCAACTTTTCATCTCACAGAGACTCCATTGATAATCAGTTCAGAAATACAGTTTTGAGTTAAATAAGCCAGACTATACTTGCAAATTATCAGGTAAGAATCACAAAAAGAAAACAAATAAAACACAAAAGAGAGAAGAGAGTGAAATAGTGGAGAAAATAGAGTAAAACCAGTGATAGAGATTGAAAAAAAAAAATATCTTAAGCAAAGAACAAACATTAATTATAAAAGAAATAGAAGGAAAATGCTTTTGATACAAAGTGAATGAAAAAAATGAAAACTTGTAAAACGTGATGAAATTAGTTTACGCAAAGGACAGAACTGATTGTTTGCCCAGCAAAAATTACTTTAAAACATTGTAGATTAAATCAACAGTACCTCCTTCACAATGCTCATACTAATATGAGCTACGGCCCTGAAATTACTGAGAGTATGGATACCTAGGTATCTATTTCTATTTTAGTGATGTTTGATAAATACCTGACTTGGAATGGATGCTGTACAGATTAGTTTGGCCCAAAATGTTATTGGTTTGGGTTTTTTTAAAGTAGGAAAGAGGAAAGATTTTTAAGCTCCCAAAATGTAGCGAAGGTTGCTATGCCATTCTTTTAACGTCAGTTTTTCCATCTTAAACTATCAAGACAAAATAGTGTTTTTAGGATAGAGATTATGCTGTAAACTACAGGAACAAGCATTATGAACACCGACTAAGTTTTACAAGAAATTTTAGAATTTGACAGACTCTGAGACTTGGAAGCAACTCGTGCATCTGCAGCTGGAGCAAGCGCAGTCCAGCGATGCAACCACGACACTGAAAATGAGACAGGGCGGCTTTAAGAGAGAAGCAGGAAGCTGTAACCAGAATCCAGCTGAATTCTGAGCTGAGGCACTTTACCCTGAGGCTGCAAATGAAACAGATGTGCTTTCGGTGAATTTCTGTAGTATCTGGACTTTTTTGTACCAAAGGTGATAAAACTTGGCTTCCTGTGATTTTTTTTTCTTTTATTTTGCACATATTTTCCATGAAGTGAATGAAATGGAGAAGTTGAAGAAATACGTGTCAGTGAAAGATGAAGATCAGTTTTATCATCAGGGAGCTGTGGAGCTGCTAGTCTTCAACTTTCTGCTCATTCTTACAATATTAACAATTTGGTTGTTCAAAAACCATCGGTTCCGCTTTCTGCATGAAACTGGAGGAGCTATGCTTTATGGTGAGTATAAACTCAAGTGCCAACTTAAGTTGGCACTAGTTGTGTATTTATAATCAGGCACTTGAGATCAAGTACTGACGAAGCTCGGAAGGTGTGCTGAATGACATGTCATCAGCTCCATGACTGTACAGTCAAATAATAATAATGTAACAGCATCTCCCATGAAGTAGTGGGAGGCTGACTGGGTAAGGGAGCGACACTCGTGACCTGGTTATTCTCACAACGTGCACGTTATATTCCTCTACAGGCAAACAGCCACTACATGATACTTCAGGAGCTAGGGAGTTGATTGTTTTGAATATAATTAAATGCTCCCATTGAGAGAGATTATTTAATTTGCTTATTTTCCATGCTTGGTTTGTATAGCATTCTAAAGTGTTAGACTAAGGAGCTTTATGGGTACAGCCATGTTGTCTAATAAAGTTTAAATGATCTTGAGATCTTTCATTTGGTTTTCTCTGTGCCTTTGAAAAACGAACTATGTAGAGTATCTTTTTCAAGTCTTCTCTAAATACTGTCATTGTACTGTAATTTCAGTTTATCTGTCTAGTTCTAATCTTCTTTTATGAAATTTTGCAATATTGTGTATCACTTTCATGTAGAACTTCCTGCATTGTCCACTGATAATAAGTTCACTCTAGTTTAATGGCATACACTTACATGTATAACAATTTATCTTGTCATTCTCTCTTACTGTTGTTTCACTTTGAGAAAAGTGTGTGACTGCCATTTTTGTTACCATAAAACACATATAGGTGGGTAACTGTCAAAATGGAAGATATAAGTCAACAGCTCAGTCATTACATATCAAAATGCCAGCCTATTTTGACTCAGGCTCATTCTTTGTGCATCACATACTCTAGCAGTGTAATACCCAAAAATGGTGTTGTTAAGATTGCATATTTTGAAGAATATTCGTTTATCAAGGCACACCTCATCCAAAAAACTTTATGGAGGTTCAACTGCAAGCCTGCAATAGAAAAGGCAACTGACCTCTGGATTTTGAGGTAAAAACTTTATTTGCTCTTTCTATATCAAGCATTTTTTTAGATGATCTCAGTTCTATAGGAGGACTACAGCTTAAGATCAGTCTTCCTTGTATCCCTTTCAAACTATTTCATTAGATAACTGTAAGAAATTTCAAGAACACTGGCTATTTCATCCTCTTGGTTCACTATCTTCACAAGTGACTTGATACTTTGAAGGAAAGCAAGTAAATAAGAGACTCGTATTAAGCCAGTCACTGAGCCTGTGACACCTGGGTGAGGCAGCCTGTGAGATCTCTTGATTCTCATTTGCCTTGTGTTTATTTTAAAGCTGTGGGAAAAATATATTTGATAGTATGCCCTTTTTCTAATCTGTTGCACACAGAAAACATACTCAACTGAATCAGTTGAGAATGAAATACGTGTCACATGATACTTAGTTAAATGCAATGGTTTGCATTGTTGAACATCACCTTGATTGTTGTTTAACAGTTTTATAGGTTACAAGCTACACAGCAGCACTGAGAATACATTTGGTTGTTGCATTTCTATTAACATCCGTCAAAAAGAAAACCATGGAACACTGTGAAATACATTCATTACGATCAACTTGTAAATTACGGTGATGTTTTTCAAATTACATGGGTGACTCTTCTATAGCAGCTTCCTGTACACTGTTGTACTGTTTCCTATGTGAGGCTGACAACATTTGTTGAAGATTTAGACAGAAGCCTATCAAAATAGAAATTAAATATGTGGCATTACAACATCACAAACCAATCAGTATTTAATGAGAGTTGTATCTACCTTTTGGTTGTGTTTCATTGCCTGCCCAGAACATAATCTGAACATCATGAGGAGAACCAGCTCATGATATTCTTTTGATCACTTAAGAGATTAGTGCTCCAGCAGGACAGAGCTTTTGAATTATTAAAACATTCATGAACAAAGGAAACATTTCTGATGGTTGTAAATAAGCTATCTATTTAGCCTTGCATTATTTATGACAACTGCAAAAGAGAAAAAAGCTTATTCATAAGATCCAAAAAGCTGCTGATGTCCTTTTTGTCCTTAGAAATTTTCGATATGAGTATCTTTAGCATTGTGGAATAGCAATACTGGAAATAAAGTGAAGTGTCAGAGGTCATGAGGGAGGTGTCAGATCAACAGGCAGCTACTTCAGGAGAGGATCGTCACACCAAGCACTGACACTGACCCAAATCTTGCCCTAGCTTATTTTTTTGCTTTCATCATGAGAACAATTCTGTTTTATACCTGCTTTGCACAAGCCTAAAGGCTCTGTGCTACAGTTTGCTTTACTCCAGCCCATTGAACTATTTACTAGATACCTGAATAGCAGCACAAGAAACCAAACATTTTGACAGAACAATATGGCCACTTATTTTGCAGACTGTGTCCCACAGGAGGATAGATGGGTCTGTATTCCTTATCAAGTGTGCCATCAGGGGAATAGCAGTGGAAAGGATGAAGAAAGTGAAATATGAGGAAGACCAGAGGAAAAGAAAAACCCACAGAAGCACAAAAACAGGAAGGCATTTTACAGTTTCTGCAAAGTGCTGAACAGCCACAAATCGAACATTAGGAACAGCCTGACAGAAACTTCTATTTAAAGTATAGAACAAATAAAAGGGTTGTGGGGGTTTTTTGGTTTTTGTTTTGTTTTGTTTTTGCAAGAGCTTTGTAGAAAAATGCAGTTTCAGGCTGAATAGTTCCAGCTTAAATAAAAGCCCATAATGGAAAACTGTCCATTTAGAAACTTAAAAACAGACTTTTTAATCTATGTTTCAACACTAAATACACATATATTTAAATTAAAAATCTTTCTGCACTTGCAAGTTAAAAACCAAAGCATTTATCATAACCTAGAATCAAGTCAAAAGAACTATTTCAACACAAATTCAACATTATTTCACACACCAAAAAAATGTATACACATATATATATATGTATGTATATACACATTTCAGGGCATTCAGCTTGTAGCTATTTATATAATCAAATTGTTTAGGCACCAAAATGAAAAAAATCACTCGCAAACAATGACCGAGAATGAAGACTTACCTATTTATTCATTCATCCCTTCATTTTCCAGTATCTCAGAGAATAAGTTTCTCTGCACACTGTAGCTGGTTTGACAAACAGACCCCACACAGCAAACTCAGCTGCCTGATTTCTGTATATCAAAGAGGCAGGTGGCCATGAAAGAATAACTTTGTGCCACCCTAGAAGGGAAGAGCATCCTTTATATACATTCTCAGCACAATTTTCTGTACAACAGCATAGTCTACAGAAGCAGTAACAAAACCTGAATGTTGCTTCTCTCAGTGGCCTCCCCCTCAGCACCAGACTCCAGAAGATGGCCTCTTAGCACTAGACCAAATAAAAGACTTAGGTGCCTATTAGCCAGCTCCTCCAGGGCCTGGTATCTTTAGCTGCCTCCATCATGAAATGGTAGGTGCCCATTCCCCACCTAATACATAAGTCATGGCCCCCCACATTAGTGGGGGAATAGCACAGAGCTAGCACAATGAAAAACTAAGTGTCTCTGAATTTCTCATCCTCAGGGCTACATACAGGTGCCACCAGTTACCTATAATTAAGAGACTAAAGCACTCCTGCAGATAGGCAGCCAGAATTAAACTTTAACAACTAAAAAAAAAAAACCTAACAGACCAAAAAAAAAAAAAAAAAAAAACCAAAAACCCAACACCCAGTAGCAACAACCCACCAATGCATTCTGTGCCTTTTATCTGCCAGGTTAATTAGCAACTTTGGTTAAAATTGTTCTCAGCTGGCATGGCTGTCACCCCTAGGGAATGTGTGGTGCCCATCAGAGTGGAGGGGAGGCTGACTGAAGGCTCTGTGGGACTAGTCGATGAGACTAGAAGGAAAACCTAGAAAGGCTGAATGGCAAAACACGATCATTGTAGCACTCACAAGAAATGGCTTCGTGATGCTGTGGTTAGAGATGCTCCCTGATTTTTTAGGGGACTGAGGTCCACCACTCTGGGTTTTTTGCATGAACTATAAAGAATGTTTCTAAATATACATTACAGAAGCATGATTTCAGTTTGGATGGAGGAGTAATGGAAATGAGAGTGCATTATTTAAAAATTAATTATTTCTTTGGAATATAATCTGGGCTTCTGAATTCTATAATGAAACAAATGTTATATAATGATTTAAGGCAGAAAGTGCATTCCATAAATGATACACCTAATAAAATATTAAATACATTCTTCCCAGATTTTTAATTCACTGGGGGGGTTTATACAGGGTCTTTGGCACATTTATTATTACTGGAGGAAGAATATTATACAATCTCATCACTTATATTGACTCCTACAATATAGTGTAGTGAGAGCAATTGTCTTTGTCTGAACCGTCCACAGACCATTTGAGAATATTCTGAATCAACCCATCATTATGGATCTTGTCCACATTTTGTTCAAATTTAATACATTATAGAATTTTCTTCAGAGCTACAAGGACCTCAAAGACCCATTGATGCCCTAAGAATATCGATCGTTAGAATCTTCTCTGATGTAATTTCTCCAATATGTGTATGCCTTTGGATATTCTCATAATTTCCTTGTTCTTTCATTATCCTTTCATTATTTGTGTGGCTCTGTGCATTATCGGGATCTGGACTCCATCAGACAATAAGATCTAAAGACGGTAGAAGAAAACCCAAAAGGCTAACTTGAATTGCAGTTTTAAATCTCAGCCAGTGTTGATCTTTATTTCTCTACAGCTACTGTGATCATATTTTTAAAATACGCCTTTTCTGCAAATTAACTTATTTATACTTAGAGCTGTCTTGCAGGACTAGGATCTACAATCTTTGCATTTGTTTCCATTCCAGAAAATTCCTACAGAAGCAGCTAGAGACTACAGCTGAAAATGTAATACATGGGACTTAAAGCACATAGGATATAAAAGAAGGATGGAAATTAAATTTGAAACCAAATCCAAGTCTCTGGGGGTGGAAATAATCTCAGTAATGTTGTCTAGCTAAATATTGGTCACCTCTCCTGAGGTAATCATGCAAGCTCCCACTAGAGTGGACAGAAAGAAGCGTACAGAGGACAATTGCATACGTACATTTTCCTCTCTGTTGGCAGTAAAGGGAGCTAAATTGTCTGTCTTACAGAAGAGTCCTAAATTGTAGATAATCAAATCAATTAATCCTAGTCTTAATCTTCCTTTCCTTCTTTCTGCTTTTATTTTCCCATGTTTATACAGTCTCGAAAATACATGCAGTCTTCTACAGAAAGCAGAATGCACCAGAGTTTTGCCCCCAAAAATGAAGTGTGCAAAATCACCAAAAGTACAGCTGATTGTTTTGTGCTCAGTACAGCACATTAGTTATGGAGGCATCTCCCTTTTCCACATATCTATTGAAAATGCGGTGACTGAGCAACTCAGCTAATAGCTATACCAGAATGATTCCAGCAACTGGATCACAAAAACAGGAGTGCAACTGCATCACAAAAACAGGAGTACAACTGAGCAAGTGTCAAACCAACATCTGTATCCTAATGAAATGACCCTTTTGGAAGAATATTTTATGGCTGTCCATGAAGTGTTGAGTGAGGTGTACCTCTGTGGAGGTGGAAACACTGAGAAGGAGGTGTCCTAGCTTTAAAAGAGTTCATTTTTCTCCAAATTAATAATTGTGTACCATTAGATACTTTAAAGTACCTGAGTCTCTTTGGTTTTGTGTTTTATGTTTATTTTTTTTTTTTACTCTCCAGGCCTTGTAATGGGATTAATTATACGATACGCAACAAAAGCATCAGATGTTGAAAGTGGAACTGTTTATGAATGTGAAAAGCTGAAATCTGGGCCATCCACTCTACTTATTAATATAACTAATCAGGTCTATGAATATCAATACAAAAGAGAGATCAGCCACCACAACGTCAATGGTCACCAGGGCAATGCAATGCTTCAAAAGGTAAAACCTTATTTTTGTTTTAAACTGTGTAAGAATTTCTTTTATTTACACCATTGAGAGAAGAAAACAAGTTTCAAGCTAAAATGTGACACAGGGAGACTACTCTGAATTTAGCATGAGAAGGGTGAGGAAAGAGAACAGGAAAGGAAATATGTGGTAAAAATCTGAGCACTGTTTCGCATACAGCTGTCTGTATGCTGGCAGAATAGTTGCCTGAACTCTTTTAGGTGACTGTCCCACCTCCTGCAGACACGGTGTTCACTTGCAGGCACAACTGCTGCCCTGGATTCATTGCCACCACAACTTTATAAACCCCACTGATATCTCTGTGTCCTTTTTTCTGGCAGCATAATGCAAGGGAGGTTTACCTCCTGTACACAACAAAGGTGACTACAAACAACGGACATTTTACAAAATATAAACCTGTAAATATGTAAACCTCCATAGATAAGTGGGGAGTTTGGTAATGCTGAAATGCATGACAACATCCCCAAACATTCACTCACTGCTGCAGCAGTCCTCAGCGGGGGTTTCACTGCCTGCCCCCAAGCTTGGGGAGACAGCATTGTGGGAATTCAGGCTGGATGCAGAAAGGGAGTTATGGGAGAAAGTTTACAGTCTTTTACAACGCCATGGCCTTCTCTGTTTTCCAGTATATAACAATTAACATGTTTTACTTGGTTACTATATTCTCTCCCCACCCTTGCAATATTTACTTCCCGTAACATTCACTTTCTTAAAAAATTACAGCAATTTAAGGAACTCATGAGTGCAGAGGTACTTCTTAAAAGCTGGATTTTATGCTCAAAGACAACAGATATTCACATGAAGCTTCTAAGCCCTTAGCAGTGGGGTTTTTTTACAATATTGCAAGATATTATTTTCATTTTTTCCAAGTTTATCTAGCAAAGTAATACATGTTCCTGTGTATTATAGTGGTTATAATTATAAAAACTTTAAAGTTATGCTTAGAATGTACATTGGGGAACTCAGCAGAATTAGGATTTGACCATCTGCTCAAATTCCTTGCTGATGCAGCACCAGGCTCTGCCATTCTCAGGAAGACCCAGAGTGTCAAGGGCTGTTACAGCTGTGGTGGGTGGAGACAGGAAAACAGTGGGGCAGTCAGACTAGGCAGATTTTGCTGAATCTTCATCTCCTTTCCTGCTAGTTGGTTGCAAGGTTTGTTTTAGTCAAAGGGTGTGTTTAGTTTCCAAGGTATATTTACTAATCCATTACAACCAAACATCTTCATCAAACCCATTACATTGAAGCTGACTTGTGTTACAAGCAAGGAGGAGCACCAACTCCCACAGAAGCTTTGGTTGCCTTACGGGGCATGGCCCAGTCTTCTTTCCACAGTCTCCCTTTGCTGGAAAATTCTTAAAAGTGGCAACTATGAATTGTGGGTTTCTCTGTATTACTGAAGAGGCCTCAGCCTGCCTGGATTTTCACTCCTTTTTCCTTTAAAATCATCCGGCAAATGCCTTCTTAAAAAGAAAAATAATAATTAAAAAGGAAAGAGAGAGGAATCCAGCAGTATTTAGGAGAGAATACCAATGCATGGCAGCCTTCCTGACTGGCAGAAGCATTAACGTAAAAACCAGAAAATATGATCACACCATGCACTGGTTTTTTGTACAATTGTAATTCCCTTTTCACCTAAGAGTTTACTAAGTGTATTTATCAGAAAGAAGAGACTGTGCCATGACTTGCAAACATGTATTCCTTAGAACGTGGTTTTGGATAATAGAATTTGCAGTCAGGATTTCTGATCCCTATGGAAAAAATAGTTCAACATATTCACTGTATTAATTCCAAAATTAACATTGGAGGCTGTTAGTTTATAAGTGAAGAAAATCCTTTTCCTACCATGTTTTCAATGTTTTCTTGTTTTCCTTTCATGTTTTCAACTTCAGCATAGCTAAAGTTGCTGCCACATTATTTGCCAGCTCATTTTTTTCAGCTTTATAATTCAGAGTAAGCAGAATGGAAAACAGGCTGAGCTCTCACTTCCTGTTTATCAACTCAAGCTATCAGTAAGAGAGAAGTAAGTTTGTAGGCAGATCTTACTCTATTGAAGCTAAATAGTTCATCTAGATTACTATAGCCTTAAAATAGCACTTTATCTGGACAAAGGACCTGCAAGCCTTTGTATTAATTATATTCTGTGTCTTTTAAAAGCACTGTCCTGCGATCCGAGGCCTGGTTCCAGACCAATGACAGAATAGTAAGCAGTACACAGGCAAATTAAAATATTTTTTTTCTCCAGCAATACTGTAGTTTTAAACAGGACTCTATTTTATTGAAAGCTACTTGTAATGAATTGCAGGGACTAAACATTGTCCTCAGTCCCTCTCTGTGCCTGAAGTTGAAGGTAATTATGAACAGTGTACCAACAACAGCTGGAATAAGAACTTTTTGCCTTGCCTAACATCATCCTCATTCTAGCATGACTTTTAAAATTTTAATGGGTATTTTATAAACGTTTTCTGGCTGTTGAGGAAACAAAAATGTATTACATTACACAGGCATTTGAGTGTAACAAACTGCATAATGTGATGAAGTTGTGCCGGTTGCTGTGGCAGCCAGCACCCTGGAACGGGAACCGCAAAGAGACTAACCCAGGAGCACTCCTGCGGGTCTGAAGGCAAATAGAACCTTAGCTGTGTCTTGGCAGAGAATCCAGTTAGTCTTTGCAGAATGGCTGAACCTAGTCCTTACATAATTGAGGATATAAGAAAATCTAGTCCTTAGCTTACTGAAGATACAAGGAAAGCCCTTTGCCTATAAAACAGATGGAAAATATGTAGGCAATAGGACAGCATCAGTGCCTCTTAGATTTCCTAACACAGGGATATGTTGCATCTTCAGGAATACAGAGATTGATAACTGTCACCAGAAGCAAATTACAGTTTCATTGCCATGACAATATGACTTACAATATCAGCACATACAGAAATAGAAAAGACAGCAAGGAAGTGGGGATGTTACTAGTAAATTAGTTGAGCTGCTAATAATTAAGGCCATCATAACACCATCAAATTGAAATCTGGAAGAAAAGGCTTTATGCCATTTGTGAATTTCATGTCTGTGTAGGCAATCCTTTTGTCAAAAAGGACAATTTAGCTTTGCTAAACTTACATTTTGTTAGGAAGTAGAAATAGCTAGTTACTGCAGAGAGCCTAGAGCTTATTTTGTTGCAGTCAGGCAAAAACTGATTGACTGGATTGGACTGATTATACTTTACAAGATGTGTTACAATGGAAATTATGCTAGAGAAGCAGTCAGCAGATTTACTGAGAAACTTTAGGACAAGAGAAATCTGTGCTGGCAGGTTAGCAGAACTGATCATACAGTTATAGTTTAATAGTTACATTGCATCTGAGCTACATTACCTAGCCCCGTGAATGTTGCTTGCCTGCTGAAAATGTGACATTAAATAATTTTTTATCACTTTTAGGTTAACTCAAGTGAAGTAACGAAGATAGTCAAAGTATGCACAGTTTTCATGTGCAGTAGTTCAAGAAAGCTCATATTAGCTGACAGCCAGTGGTTCATTAAGCAACATTAGCAAGCTCTGTCTGTGCCTAAATAGGTATGCTTCAAAGGAAACATTACCCTGGTTTTGGTAGGGTAAGCCTTTTCTTTTATCGTCATTCTGTATGTGGGGAGTTGAGGCACAACGCTGGCGATGTGTCTTCCCTGAAACTGAACAGGAATTCCAGGTCTGAACCAGGAATTGAGCCATGGGACTAAGCTGGATGTCTGGTAGTGCAGATGCTACCACAGGTAACGCTGCTTCTATGTGTTCCCTGTAAAGTGGTGCATGACTGATACTCTTCTTTAAAACTTTTCAAGTAGTATTCTACATGTATGAGGAGTAAGGAACTACACATTGATACTTGTAAGAAAACAACTCAGAGTAACATTCTGGCCCACAGACATGGAAGCTGATCCTGAGATTAATCCTGATAAGAAGTTACAATTAAAACCTGTCAAATTAAATGCTATTTTATGTGTCCTTACCCTCTCTTTTGTCCTTTCTGGTAGATGACATTTGATCCTTCCATCTTCTTCAATATTTTGCTGCCACCCATTATATTTCATGCTGGATATAGTTTAAAGAAGGTATGTGTCTCTTTCTTACATTACAAAAGTGACTGAGTATGGTTACTACTTCATAAATCCAATAGGCCAGTGACAGTAGAAAGAGTCAGTTAACAATTAGATTACATGGGAGGAATTTAACAGGAATGGATGAACCTGAAAGATGCATGGGCCTCATTCTGCTCCGTTTCTGTATCTGTACAAAGATTTGATTGTGAGGTTTATAAAACTCGGTCATTCCTGTTTTCAGAGGAGACCATTTTATGTTAATCTTTTATTTCATCTTATATTTTAGATATGGGTTGTAACAAATGGTACTTCTAGGATGCAGTGTTTCAGCTAGGTCTGAATGTTCTTGTATTTACTGTATTACAAAGGACTTTTTTCCAAACTTTCCTCCCCAGAGACATTTTTTTCGTAACTTAGGATCGATTTTAACCTATGCCTTTTTGGGAACCGCCATCTCCTGCATTGTCATAGGGTAAGTACATGCATGCTGCTATTATTGCTGAAGTCATTATTAGTGGTCAATGTTTTTTTCAATTAAAAACTGAAGTGTAAGAAGAATTGTGGACCCTGCATTTTCAATATACTTCGCAACTTATGGAACAGATCAAGTAATTCCTTATCAAGGAATGCTGAGATGGAAAAGGCAAAACTCTTGGATAGTACAAACTGTCCAGGACATTCAGGAAAATGTGTCCTTCCTTTCTGGTCCATGATTGATGTAAGCATGAACTGCTTTCTACAACCCTACAGCTTTAACCATCTGTTCTGAGAAACACAACCATTCTCTCAAATGAAATTCCATGCCTCTAACCAGAATTCCTTCTAGAGGAGAGCAGATCTTTAACAAAAAATTACTTTAAATCTCAAAAAGGGGAGGAAGAAATACCTAGTGGCATATATGTAAAATAAATTGAGTAATTTCAAAGGCTATGTGAAACTTTTTAGTGGAAGTTCATGCAAAAAGCCTCAGTCTGGCACTATGTTGAACTAGATTTCAATGATTTTAAAACTGTTATTTTATAGGTATGTCATCATATCTGTCTTGACACTCTAGATTTCTAATAAACAAGTAGCTTAGTAAGCATAATGTACCTGGGACACTGTGGCTATTAAATGCTCTGGAAGTTATGGTCACTCTAAATGTCGGGAAATTTTAAACTCCACAATGAAAAGCAGCATTCAAAGTATGATCACCTTCTGTGCTGAAACACCAAGGAGTGTAAGCTCTGTATGTGGCTGTCTCCCCTCCGCGCGAAAAAAACTGCTGAATATCTGTGGGCCAAGGACAAAGGATACCTTAGATTTCAGATAAAATCTGTAATTCCAGTGGACAATGCACCACGTGTCTCACTTATTAGAGTGGAAAAGCTTAATCTTGCTTTTCTTTCTGAAATTTTGCTTTCCTTGAGAAATGGCACCTCATCCTCTCCCCTCTCCTATTACTTGTTCTCCTCTGGAAAAGAATGTGAGGCAGAAAACTCTAGATCTTGGGGATCCTTCTTTTCTAATGGGGAATAGATGTGGAGTTTTAAAGACCCAGAATATACAGAATTTCACAAAATGATATAATTAAACAATCAGAACAATTTCCTGCCTGGTTACTTGGTGTCCCCACATTTAAACCTCCCTATTCATTTCTTCGTGAGGCTCTACAGTTTGTGATAGAGCTCCAAAAGCACTTATCCGCGTGAAAGAGAAACATCGGTATCCCAGCACTGTCACTTGGGGGTGGATGCCTGCTCAAAGATCCATGACGTTCACAGCTTGGACAGCTACACCACTCATTTTTTCCCCTGTTGTTTTTTACACCTCTGTATGACCCTAAGTCTTGGAGTTGATTCTTTTCATATCCATATGCAAATAGCACCCCAAAGGTTAGAATTAGAAATTCAGTAAAAAATCTACATTCTGATAACAGTTTGAGCTGAATGCTAGCACGTTACTGAGGTAACAGTGCTTCTGGATCTCATTAGGACTCTTCCTCTGCTTCTCCCTTGTTTTAGCCATTGACCGTTTCTCTCCTGTAAAGCAATTGCTAACAGCTCTGGGAGACTACAGAAAAGCAGTAGGGCTGTCCATCCCAGTGATGCTCTTAAACATGCATTTGGTTTATGAGCTCTGACATGTGTCATTGCCCTTGGTAAGTGGAAAATGCCAGAGCAGCTTCGATAAGCTTGTTAAAACAAACATTATATCTTGAGTCTAGTCTAAATTCCAAATACTGTCATTCCTAAGAAAAATCATACAGTTTAAGTCTCCCTGAGGCTTTCCCCGACACAGGGTGGGCAGTCCCTTGTTGTAACAGACTACTTGAGTTTCACAGACTCAGCGAATAATTTAGGTTGGAAGCAATGTCTGGATGCCTGCAGTCCAACCTCCTGATCAATGCATAACTGGCTTCAAATTTAAGTCCAGTTCCTCAAGGCCCTGTCCAGCTGAGTTTTGAGTATCTCAAAGAATGTAGATTTTGCTGGTTCTCTGGGAAACCTGTTCCAGGGTTTAACCACCCTCACTATAAAAGTTGTTTTTCTGTATATCTAACCGGGATTTCCCTTGCTTCACCTTGTAACCATTGCCCTGTAACCGTCCTTTCGCTATGCATCCCTCAGAAGGTGGCTTCATATTCTCTATAACCACCTGTTAGCTGAAGACAGCAGTTACCACACCTCCTAGTTACAAGAGAAAGCTGAGCTGCTTTTCTACAGGCTGGAATAACTCAGCCCTTTATCTCGTCTCAGACATAATGCCTATCAGCCCCCTAAGAAGCAGGGAGAAGGGCCTGGCTTCAGCTTTTGCAAGGAACAGTGCTCTCTTCCCTTTGATTTTACTTTTAATAAACTGTGCTATCTGATGGGATGCATCTTCCATAATTCATGCCTGTGATAGATATTTTCAATTTTGACAGTGGAAGAGTGCTTAAGCATTTGGAAAGATCCTGATACTATAGTAACAACCTGTCAGAGCAACATATGAGGTGCTGAGTGGCAGGGGGGATAGAAAGATTTGCATTTTTTGCCCTCTTGAAATCATCCTGACTTCTTAGATCAGCATTCTTGGTGCCATCCAAGGCCAAGATGCCTATGCAAAAGAGCAATAACTTCATAAAGTTGTCCTTATCTGTGATTTTTTTATTCAGTTTCACTTGGATTCTCTTGAAATGCAATGCCAAAACCACATTTTAGATACTCAGAATGCAGCATGTTTGCTGTCATTCATATTTTTCCAGCCTGTCTTCTACATTTGGCAAGGCCTGATTTTTCTGAAATTTAAAGCTCTTTGAGTGTGCAACTCAAATACCGAACTTATTTGCAGACAACTTAGGCCAAGTTTGATCAGTTTGTGTGGCTGCAGTGAGAATTTTGCTTGAATAAAGCTGAGGGAAAAAAACAGAATTTGGATCAGAAAAAAAAAAGAGAGTAATTGTAGTTTCAAGACAGTGAAGTTATGAAATACAAACAGCTGATAATACTGCTGTTAGGAAGAGTCATTCCAAGGTGATCATTGTTTCAAGCAGAAAGATGTAGGTGTTTATATAAGTTACTCAGTTTGCATAGCCTTCTCTGGCTGGAGCGGTGGGACTTCCCCATATTCCAATTAGAGCCAAAGTTGCTTTGTTTGGTCTGATGAATTCCAGTACAAGTCTGTGAGTGCATGGATGCTTGCTTTAGAATAAGCATAACAGATTGTTTTGTGGTAAACAGTGTTTAAAAGTGAATGTCTAATTAAAAAAAACAAAACAAACAAAAAACCCCACATAGAATCAAAATATTCTTTTTGTGCATCTGTGTTTAACTGCAATGACTAACAGTTTGGACAAAGAAGTATCATCTGACATTTAAATGAAAGTGTAAGAGATAAGTCATCATACTTGATTCTCACAGGCAGTCAAGAATTCTTTCCCTTGCCATTCCTCACCATTCTACAAATGAATATTCAAATGCATGTTGCATATGACCACTAGAAGCTCAAAATAGAATAGAATTTTCTAAATTCTTTCTTTCAAAAACTGAATCTTAAATATTTTTTTTAAACCAGATCTTTTTTTTTTAAATATAGACATATACATAAAGGAATATAAATTTGTAACAGATAAGGAAAGAAACATCAAGAAATATGAAATACTACTCCAGATATTTTTGAAGGAAAAAAAAAAAAGGCATAAGATTGAGGTTTCCATCATAACCTGCCTACGAAAGCAGACATTTTCCTTTAAAATGTCTCTGGTATCAATATTCCATCGCCTTGTGAAAATGTTTTTTCTTTACTCTTACCTATGCACTTTTAACAGCCCCTCTTTGTGCCTCCTAAAGGAAGAAGCAATGGGCTGAATTAATAACAGCATTGCTAAAAAGCAGCAGTAGCAAGAAACGTTCATCTGCATGGGCATGGTGCATCTTGACATAACTATGCAGTCAAAGATTTAGTTCTCTCATCAGTTCGCCTATCCAAACGTACTTCTAAAGATTAGGAAACAAATTCCTTCCAATGTCTTACCACTTAGACTATTTACAATTAATCATTTTTGGTACAGAAAACAGCCTTTAAACAAAAACAAAAAAGTTACTCTATGTGTGTGTGTGTATGTATTCATTTCCTCCTGAAAAGTTAGTTATTTTACAGCCTTCATCTCAACTATAAGTAGCTTGCTCTGGCCTTGTAGAAACAGGAAAGAGGATATTGATATATTGATATACTGATATATTGACAAGGTCTCAGCAGACACAGGTTCCCTCTCTCATTAAGCACATGGCAGCACTCACCTGAGAGGCTCTTGATGCAATAGTTATGTTTACTGAACACTGCGTGACTCTGGGGATTTTCTTTTTTTCATAGATATTTCAGTAGTTTGGCAAATGCTAGATCGAAGTTTAGTTCAGCTATGGGCATGTTCTATATCACTTTCTGACTGAAGCTTGATGAAACATATAAATGGTGTCTACTGATGTGAAGCGGTATAGAGTTTATAATCTAACTATTCTTTGTCATTTGAGGGCTATGGATAAACTTTCCAACTTGGAAAAGAAACACTTGTAGCTACGTGTTACAGTGGAGCAAAACCAAATGTTTGGCTTGAATTTGCTGTACAGTGCTATGGGATTCTTCTGGATTTCGGAAACTGTTTCTGCAAGGACAGATGGGGCCAGGTTAAGGGTAACAGAGAAAAGTATCCTTGTTACTGAGCCCTGCATAAACTAGGCAAATATCTTTACAAGGATTATCTGCTGCTACACCAGCTACACTCTTGCCTTCCCAGATGATCACGTTTGTATTAATTCACAATTACTTCCTCTACAAGTAGTATTTTTTTTTTAATTAAAATATTTTTTTCTACTGCCTGTTCCCACCAAATTATGCAAGAACTCCAGGGCCATCTTTCCTACACGGGCCATCTGTAAATAGCTAATGCTTCACCGCCCCACAAGAAAACATAAAAGCTTTATTTTTGGTACAAACAGAAACTGGTGAGGGGGAGTGTTTTGATCTTGATGCTGTAGAGATTATCTAAGGGATATATATATATAAAGTTATATATAGGCCATTTGCCCTCCCCAGTGATAAAGCCCCCTGAAATCAGATGTGTGTCTTTAATGATTTCTGTTTATCTTTTGAAGTCAGATATTCAGTCTGTGACTGGAAATAAAAACAAAACTAGTAAGCAGACATTCATTTGGATATAGTATAACTTTTGTAAGCATATAGTGCTGTGTTGGTACTCTTTTTGGATTTTTTGGCTGCCTTCCTATCCCATTTTGGTGTGAATGTGGGTGTTCTCTTTGTCATGAGGCAGTATTCTGCCATTTTTGCATTGCCTTGAGGAAATTCAACAGGCACTCACAGCTCGGTGCCCCAGTATGGTCGCTTTGATTCTTTGGTCAGTCCACATTGAAAAGAATTCTCTTGCTGTCTGTGGAGTTGCAAGCTGCAACTCACAGCTGCAGTTCCAAGGGGTAGTTCCCACTTATTGTTTTTGTTTAAAGATATTTGGTGAATCTGAAATTGGTTAGTAAAGTATGAGTTTAGAGAAGCGTGCAAGTATACTCTTGCTGTGATATCTGGGGGCAGGAATTTTGCAAAGAGAGTAAAAAAAAATAAGAGGCTTTCTCTTAAGCAATTCTTAGAGAGTTCTGGCAGTGCTATAAGTTATAAAGTAGTGAAAAAAAGCCTCTCATTTGCATGACTTGTAAACTTATGGATAATAAGCTGTGTTAAATCAAGACACTGATATAAAATAGTGTTTCCCAGGCCACTAACACCCACACAGAGCTGGAAGTTCTTCCAAGATGCATTCAAGTATGTGTGTTGCTGTGAGTTCAGTCAGAATTTGTAGCTATTTCGCAATAAACATCTGACATTGTTTACTGCAGCAGCGTTGATCATGCAGGAAACACAATTTTTCTTCTCATAAACAGATGTGGTGAACAGCAGGGTATAATTATTTGTATCTTCTAGAAGAACCCCTCAGCATACTAAGGATATTGAAAGAATTGTATTATGGCAAACACTAAAGGTGTGGGACTGCAGAAACAAACAGGACCTGGAATACTAAGAGGCTCAGCCAAAATGATCATTAATTTGGTATTTGATACCAGTATGTTCTCCAGGAATCCGGGAAAAAAAACCCAAAAAAACCAATAACAACAAAAAGAGGAATCAGTGAATTGTTTGTGAAGTGCCTGGCACTGCTTCAGGGTGAAAGGTGTAACAGAAATTTAAAACAGAGAAGGAAAACCCTGTTCTACTTCAGTAGCATGGATCGACCTGCAACCTTTAGTCTCTTCAAACTGACCGGTTACTGATAGACAGGTAAAATGCTGACCAGCATGTGGAAGTGTACAGGCAATAGCTCATTGGTGTGCTTGACTTTGAGCAGAAAGTGAGAGGGTGACACAGATCTCCTGCCTGTTACCTTAAAAAATTCATAATAAGCCAACTCAAAAGATGCTTTGTTCGCCCACCCACCACTGTTTTACAAATCTCTATTCTGAGCCAGTTGATGAAATAGTACGTTTGCGTCTGATAAATCTTTTATGGAGCACAACTGCTATTAGGCTGAAAGGTTTTGTAAATGCACCTGCTTTCATGATGGCTCTGGGATAGATGCTACACTCAGTGGAGACAAAACCTCCAAAAGCTGGTCTGATCAGATAGTCAGATTCTCCACTGTGACAGATGACATTTAAATAGTATACAGAGCTTTTCTTCAGTTCCTGGTTGTTAAGATGACAATGAACCATCCAAGATTTTTCACTAGCCTTACTGTCATCTTAATACTTTCTGCCTGAGAAGACCTCCATTACATTTGACTCCATATGATACATTTAACTGTACTGGACAAATTGACAGACATAAATTGTAACTTTAAAAAAGGTCTGACTTGATATAAGCAAAAATTTTTTCACCATGAGGACAGTCAAGCATTGGAATAGCTTGTCCAGAGATGCTGTGCAATCTCCATCCTTGGAGGTTTTCAAGACCTAAGTGGCTAAAGCCCTGAGCACTCTGGTTTGATCTCATGGCTGACTCTGCTTTGAGCAGGGGTTTGGACTAGAGATGTCCTGTGGTCCCTTCCAACCTAAGTTAGTCTACAGTTCTGTGATGCTATAAACAACATACATTACAGGAGAACATACTCTGCCCCTAGTCCATTCCTTTCAGACATTTTGTACTTTCAATTTTTCTAACGCTTTTTCTTTTGATTCAATTACCTTAGTCCCCATCATCTCATACCAAACAATTCATTTCCCAGGCAGTTTTCCTTTCTCATCACCTTTTTGTTAAAGTATAGAGTTTGCAATAAAAAAGCTTACTGAAGAAAAATGACTGGGATTATTTCAGTTCCTGCTGCAGCAAGGACTTTATGCATGAAGATGGCTCTTAAAATGCTAATGAGCCTCTGTTCATAGCCTGCTCCTACCTTAAGGAAAAGTCACTTTCATTTCTCTAAGGTGCTGATTGGGCATTTCCTTGCTCTTTGCACCATCACCTCTCCCAGCAAACCAGCCTCCCTCTGAAGCTTAGCAGTAACCCAAAGTAATCTTTCATGTTAAAAGACCACAATCTACACTCCTTTTTGACCTCTTCCTTCCTGGGAGCATGAGTGCTTTTTGATTGCTTTTATCTGTTATGTAGTATTTACGTGCACACTGCAAATTTTGAGCAGGATGATGTCACTGGTTAAAAAAAAAAACAACAACAAACCAAACAAAAACACCACAAACTTGATCTGTAAAAAGACAATGACTAATAATGAAACTCTACAACAAGAATGTAAGGTCATACACAGACACACTAGCTGAACTAGATACTGCACCACTGATGCCTTTTGTAGCCTGCTTATGTTGTACTACTGCTGTTACCCAGACTGAAAAAGAAAAACAAAGTATTTTCTAAATTGTTCACCTTCCTTTCACCCATCCTTACAACCCCCTCAGTGGTGAACATAAGGAAAGACTCGTTTTGCTGAGGAATAGGGATTATTTTCAGAGTTCTGTTAGCCTAATTGATTTAATCCAAGTGAGACTGCACATGAAGACATTAGGTGTGTTCCCTGAGAGTGATCTTCATTTATTTAATTTTGGGAGAGGAAAGCGTGTGTGTTTATGTAATCTCTGTGGAACCTGAGTATCATAAAATTAAATTCAGAAAGCAGAGGAACCTATCTGATGTTGTTCAGTCCTCTTGCAAATCACGTTATCTGGTTTATGCAGTTGCCCTCTATTGTTCATCAGGATATGGATACAGCTGATTTCAGTTTCTCTCCCTTCAACCAACGTTCTGAGTGAGACTGCCCTTCACCACTCTTTGGTCACTGTCATCAAATAATTTAGGGTGGAACTGACCCTCAAATTGACCTCAAAAGTCAGAGCAGGTTACTCTGAGCCTTGTCTGGTCAAGTTTTGAATGCACCTCAGTATCCATCTCTGAGGAACATCATTAGGAATCAAGTGCTAGCTGGATTTCAAAACAATGTTCATTACTTTTTGAGCCCAGCAGGAGGGTGGTTTTCCACCCACAAGTCCATGGTGAGTGACTTGATTTAACCAGCTTTTGATGATATTCCTATTAATGCTATCTCATCTGGTCCATACAGAAATCCCCCATCTATCCTATAGCATAGCATTACTGTCTAACCTGCCTACTACGCAGACTTTCTCATTCAGAGGTGTTAAAATACTTTTTTAAGTTTGGGTTGACTTCTAGGAAGCAGAATATTGCTCTCATTTTAGATTTGGAAAAATGCACTTGCTAACAGGTGAAGGGATGGGACTGTTCAAACAGTGCCTGTAGCAGAGTTGGGAGGCAACTCCGAAGCCCCATGCCCTGCCCTGATATGCTGTGTTATGCCACATACTGTACAGCTGGGAGGGTCTGAAAAGCACTTTTTTGCCATCACCATTCAGGTGGCTCAAAAATTCACATACAATATAAGAGCATGCGGCCTCGGTGAGGCCAGCATCAAAGGGCACAGCCAGAGCCAGTGGGCTGGCAGATGTAGCTGGGTTATTTAGAATCTGCTTTCCTGCCCAAATCACAATCCCATTTCGGCATCTTTCCAAAACAGCCCTCGGCTGTGGCCAAAAGGAACATTTGTGTTTCATCCTGAGTCAGACAGTCAGTGCAAGAGCCTTGCTCATGGTTTTATGAAGACCCTGAATGGTCCTATTTTGCTGTTGAACTTTGCCGTATGTTTACCATGCAGCACGTGTGGCTGTGCTGCTTGCGAGCCCTTGCTCTGCTCCAGGCACACCCCACCCGAGGGGAAAAAACGCATCTTAACTACTTTTAAAATACAAATAGATAAGGAGAGAAGCCGCAAATGGAAGTATTTCCCGACAGCATCCCGACAGCAGTGAGGAAAGGACTATAACAGCGCACATTGGGCGCATGGTCCAGCTGCTCGGGGGTCCCCGGTTCCGCTCCAGCCCCCGCCCGCTCCGCGCTCCAGCGCCAGCTGCAGCCAGCAGGTGGCGCCCGCGCTCTGCCCGCGCCGTGTCCCCCGGGCCGGGCGGGGGCCGGTTTAAGACGCTGCTCAGCTGGGCGCAGCTTAACCGCAGCCCCACGGCAGCCCGCCTTGCGCCCCGCCCGGCCCCAGATGTCGTGTCTGTGTGGCCGGGGAAGGCGGCGAAGCGCTGGCTCAGAGCCCAGTGAGCGCCCCAGGCACAGTGCGGCACGGCGACCCCCGGGGTCAGGCTGGTGGGGAACAGCGAGACTGAGCCCAGGTTCAGAGCCAGGGGCTCCTGGGCACTGCCTGTGTCCTGCGTGTGCATGGCTGAGCGGGGAGAGTCGGCAGTCAAGCTGATCCAAAGGCAGATTTTGTGTTAGTTTTTAGATTATTAAAGAAAAATATTAAGGAGGAAAAGCAACATTTCATTTTATGACAACTTTTTTTCAAATGCCTGGTTTCTACTTAGAGTTCTTCTCTAGGTCAGTGCTGGGGGCACCCATCCACATTCAGGATAACTGGAGTGAGGCCATGCTTCAGTTCCAAACTGGGAAGACCCAGTGGCAGCAATCTTGTTCACTGTGCGATGGGAACAGCTTCCAAAGTCTGCGGGAGCCAGGACACTCCTCTTTGCTCCAACTTCGAGCGCTGGTTGTAAGGGTATCCTAGGAGTTACCCAACCCTTTACACGTCACTCACTGCTTTGAACACTGGTCTACCCAATTATTCTGAACAACCCAGTAAATTAAGCAATTCTGATTAACTATTATTAGAAAACTAGGGGTGTCATGGTCACAGTCTTTTAGCTAAAGTTGTTGTCCAGTATGCCTAAATGTCAGAATGTTAATAATCAGCCTGATTTTCAAATGTTTTCACTTAGTTTTCTAAGTATGGACATAGTTACTGGAATCATAACATAATGATTTAAGGACATCACCAGCAAAATGACATTAGTTATGGGAACGCTTGCAGGATTGGACGTGACTCAGAAGCCTGAACTAGTTGTTACAAGATGCTCCTAGTAAAAGTAATAGACTGCAAAACCCATTAGCAGTTGCAGCCTCTGCTTGGCGAATTGCAGCCTCATTAGAAATCCTGGCAAGATGACGGGGGTTTTACATTGCTGATCCTCTTGTTAGCCCCTCAAGTGTGTGAGTGAAGCGCTCTTTCGGGAGCAGTTTGAGGAAGTGAATGTTGTAAATATATTTCCTTGATAGGCAAACAGATGCTCTCTGTCTTTGGGGCTATCAAACTGGTGCACTGACAAACACACAACTCACTTAAAAATAAATGGGAAGAGAAGGTAGTAGTTAAACCTGCCAAAAATTAAGATCTAATGATAATTACACAGACATAAATTTTGTCGTATTTTCCCAGTGAGCCAAGACACATAAAGTAACTTCTCTCTCTCTGCAAAACTGTCTCTGCACTGATGTTATGTTCTATATAATTCTTATATATGACAAGGATGATGTGTATATATATATGTTTTAATGAAAGAGATTAATGACATATTGACCTGCCAATGCATTAACATTACTGTAGGGCAATATCAGCTGTTATTGGACAGGCAGTAGGTGATCCTGTTCGCATGCTCTGCTAATACAAGAAATCTGTATAATTAGGAATAGGTCTGCCACAAGTGTCCACAAGCACTCCCTCCTGTCCCTCACACCACAGTCTGGCTGAAAGCATTTGTGATGCATATATTAAAGGAGCATTATTATGTCCTAACTGTGCCTGGCAGCCAAGAAGGTAGCAAGACCTTTCTCCTGCTAGTAGAGCAATTGAGTAAGAGAAAAACATAGAAACGAGTAACAAAGCCAGGATAACAAACCAATGTGTTATTACAGTACGAAGGGAGGTATCATCAGCTGCTGGTCAAAGTGCATTTTGAGGGAAGGGTACTTTTGGTTTCAGTGTTTGCCCTGAGAATAGGTGCCTGTTAGTAAAACGTGTAGGACTCAAATATATGCCCATGAGCACTCAGGTCTGGCCAGGAGAAAACACTGCCTAATAGGACAGATGGCAATGGGGCACCCAGCATTCACAAGCTACTCAGTCTTCATTCCTTCACAGTATTCACCCTCATTCTCTGCTTGAATTGTCAGTTCGTAGGCTTTCAGTGCAGAGACAAACAGCCACTGGGTTCTGAAGGCAAAGATGTTCAATATAATGTAGGGATAAAATCCATATTTTCTCATAGGTTCTTTAAACCAGGCAGTTCCTTCCTTAGGCTGACCTGGGAGAGCTGCGGAGCACCCAGGCGGGCTACGTCCACACCAGTAGAGTGGACTGGTCCCACACCCTGGGACCAGTTTTGACACATTTCCCAATAATTACCCACAACTGTTTTATGAAGGACAAACAGTTCCACAAAGCTTCTCAGATAATATTCCCCCTGATTAAAGAGCCTCAGAAGGGCTTCTCTGCTGAGGAGAAAAAAATCCACACCACGAGGTTAACTTGTCGTGGGCTGTAAACAAGGCACCTGTAGCCACACAGTTCAGAACTCTTTCTCCTCTATGTTCTTCCCCTGTTCATTAGGTACTGGCCTCTGGGTGGCTTCTGCTTTGAAAGCATTAATTATTCAAACCCTGCCTACATTTCTCTTTTTAACAACTAACCCCATTGTGTTACAAGGACAAAAAACCTCTGGTAACAATCAGGACAGGTGGCTGAACCAGGCAACACATTTCAGAGGTGTGCCACGCTCCTGTGTTATCAAACCTGGGTTTATTGGCAAACCTCATTACCTTTCATATTTTCATGAAAGTGCCACACTTGAGGATATTTTTTGGTGTTCAAAAGACCCATATTTCATTATTTTTAATGCCTCATTATGAAGAAAAACTAGAAACACAATCCAAGTGCAAACTAAAATCTGAACAATCCAAAGAATATGAATTATGTCATTTAATAAAAATCTTGTTTGAGGACTTATTATTTATCTTTTGGTGTTTTTTTAACATTTTGGGAATGGAAGCACTGCAATGTTATTCAGCCAATTGAATGCTCTCTTCTTCCCACAGTGATACCATATAAGCCCTTATTCTCCAGGGGATGTGTAACAGAACAGTGTCAAGACACTGTGCTGAGATATTTGTGCCTTCGTGCTTCCATTTCTGCAGGGCTTTCTGCCTCTAAAAAAATGTCCGAGTTACTTTCCCCTCTTTTTCTCACTTCTTTGATCTGCTTGATTGTTCTAGTCTAGCCTATCCTTCATTTCCTCTTGCTAGGCCATTTTGAAAGCCTCATGTATGATTTCCAGTTGATAAAATTGCCATTGGGATGCCCTTTCTCTTCCTTTAGCATTGATCATCATCACTCATGAACAGATGCTGGGGAGGCAGATGATCTTTCAAATGGAGCAAGGAGGACTAGGAGGAGAATGCCTGGAGGCAGATTCAACCACTTAGAAGCATGTAGTCCCACACCATGTTGTTCACTTGCTTCGGGGAGGGAGAGGAGGGAGAGCTGAACATCAAAGTGCAACGGAAATGTAAAATCCTTAGCACTGTGATTCCTCCTTTCATCTATGCTTTTTCTCCTGGCAAGGTGTTGCAGGCGGTTCTGCTTTCTATGCCGCTGTACAGATTCAAGCTTCACTGAATGTAAATGGAGCTCCTGGATCTGCTTTTTTATCCTTTAGAAGTTCTAACACTCACTAAAAATAATTTGAGTTGGAAATTATTTTCAATCAGCAAAAGCAGGTACAAACAGTCTTTCAGTCAGTCAAGACTCGGGTATTCTTCAGGCCTAAGCTGCAACAGAATGGGGAAGAACAGGAAAACTGGGAACAATCCATCCTAAGGGACACCTTAGGCTGGCTCAAAATCCTATGCTACGTGGCAGCGATAAGTTGGCTTCAGGGCCAGAAGCTTTGGTGCAGAATCCTGCCTGTCCTTCTGATGCTGTGTCACGTCCCAACCGCAGCCAGCTGAACTGTTTTAAAAAGACGTGGCAAACAAAATCTACCAAATTTGTGTGTAGAGCTCCCTATGTGGGCCTGTAGTGGTTGCTGAGAACACCCCAGAACCAGGCTCAGGTGACATTTTGCAGAGTAAAAGGCTACTGAAAGACAACGATACCCACCCCGAGAAAACACGGGTTGCTTCAAACAGGGTTTTTGTGGGTAGGACTGACTGGCTGCTGCTTGGCGAGGCGCAGGCAGCAGAGGGTGGCAGAGCACAGTTCACGGGCGAACTGGGGGTGCTGGTGGGAGCTGGTGATCCCCCCCAGCAGCCTGGGCGGCTTCGTGCGACTGAACGGGTATTTAACATTCATTTCCAGTCTCGAGGCTTCCTCATCTATCATGGGGAACAAGATTTATTCCATGCTCCCTTGTTACTAGTGCTATTGCTTAACTGCAGACAGCTCTGCTGTGCTCTTCTGCCTCGTCTTTCATGTTCTGTTTGGATTTTACTGTACATTCAGTTACTAGAAAAAACATTGTCATCGTTATTTCCTTGTGCAGCCCAAATGTCTGCTGACTTCACTAGGTGTTTGACAAGTGTGAGTAATTCTGTAACGTCTCTAACTCTTTCAGTGCTCCAAAACATACATCGGTGACTATTGTACAGGAGAAATCTCTATGAAAAATAGAAGGCTGCACGTATGCATGCATATAAAAAACTGTACTGTAATATAAAATGTATATTACAGTACAATTTTTAAAGTTTTGTCAAGAAATTCTTGAAACACTTACTAACTTAATTACTTGGAGCTATAACAACAGGCAGCCTAAACCAATTAATATTTACTTGTTTCCAAAGCATTTTTTACTTTTGTGAGTAGTCTCGAAAATGCTTCCCATCTGCAGAGGCCCAGTCTGATTTAAGAAAGACTTCTCTAATGTGGCATGAGCAGTATCTCATGAACAGTGGTTCATCCTATGGTGGATGAACTGGCAACCATCTTGAGTAACCTATTGTCCATATGAGATTAAAGAGAAAAAAAAAAATCTGCAATTAACAGGTTACAGTAAAGTCTAAATATATACTGTGTAAAACCGTGTTTGTGTGTTAAACAAATTTGACTACAGCTGCTATAGACTATCACAACCAAAAGTTACCACACTTCATAGGCAATGGTCAGCAATGTAATAACAGTTAGTTTGTATCAGCGTCCTCCCAAAAAGGGAATGTTCTTCAGTCTTGCTCATTTAGGAACATAATCTTTCTCTGATCTTTAAAGTCATGAAAAGAAGAACATCATGGAGGCACAGAAATTAGAGCAAGAAAAGAGCTATTAGGCCATATAGCTCACTATTCCATCCCTAAAAGGTGACTGCAATGCATTCTTGGGTACCATGTCCAGTATCCATAAAAACCCAGGAGCATGGAAATAACAAAGGAGCAATTCTAGTCTGCAGAAATGTCAGTCCTTTTCTCTATGCTTTGATCCAGCTATAGGATGAAGTAAAGCAGTAATTGCTGCCATTACAGAGAACAAAACTATTTGCATTTCTACAGTGCTTCAGCTCTAGCTGTGAATGTCTAATCAGTCCTATTGGTGGAAAAATATTTTCCAGGCTCTTGTTAAATCCATGTCTGATTGCAGCACATTACTACAGAGCCACTTCACTCCAGCCATGTCCTGGCCCACGTTAGTAAAAGGCTGTGGTGAGCATTCTGGAAGCCAACACTGGCATGTATGAAACATAATATAGCAGTGTCAGTGGTTCAGCAACTACTCCTTTCACCTCTAATAGCATACTGCCCAGCACAACCCGCAAGGGTAACTGTGCTTCTGGAAGAACTGTAAAACTCTGAATAATGCATGTATAAAGATCCCATGGCACACTTTTGCAGGAATAGTGACATTTGCCCCAGTATCCTTACTAGCCATAATAATTATCTTGCATTTTTCTCACCCAGACTTCCCCTGCAGTTTTGACTGTAGGCTGTATTTCTTGCTCCCTGTTCTACATGCTTTATCAGAGTGACAAGCACTAGAGCGACTGCTACGTTCTGATGAAAACGTTAACTGCACAATGCGACACCGATTTAGAAATAAATTTACCCTGACTCTAAGTTGCACCTGCTTTTCTACCAATCAGTAGTGTTGTTCTGCCTTCACAAACCTGGGAACTTAAGGTCAGTTTAAGCCCAGGACACAGCTGTCAGGTCTGATGCAGCTGTAACCTGGCCAGGTTACAAATCCCAGCAGGAGAAGGAGGCAGCTGGAACAGCACAGAACTGGCACTGCCGGGCTGCTCATGTGAGCCATGGACATGCTGGAGGTGGGGACAGGTCATTCCTTACCCCTAAGGTCCAGCTCTGCTTGCTCTTTGATAACCCTTGGTTCAGCTGAAAGAGCCCTAATGTACACTGTAAAGGGAAAATATCGTTCAGTCAGCTATCACAGACTTGGGGAAAAAAAAAAAAAAAAAGAGAAGTATAACTTGCAATGAAATAAACAGTTTGTTCTTACAGAGAAAGTTGAGTTTCCTTTCCTTCTTTTTATTATCAGTTAATTTATGTTAGTAAACACTGTGGCTTGTAAAGCATTGTATCACATGGATGTGGTTTACTGATACATAAGTGTTTATACGATTCATCTAACAGAATTCTCCATGCCTGGAAATGAAAAGGGGACTCTTTCTCCAAGCTCTTTAGCACTCAAATATCAGTAAAATATACAAAACATGTTCAGGGTGGTGTCAGAGACTGACAGCCATGCCCAGTGAATAGTGATGTATGTCCAAAGTTATTCATACAGTTACTCTGCACTTACACCCTGTTGACAGGAACCTGTGTCTAGGAGTGATATTCAGTCTGGGCAAGTGAAGAATAAGAGACACAAAAGTTTTTCAGTGTTATTTTCAGCTAGCCAAATCATATATGCTTATGTTATTCATGTTTGTATTTAATTTGATATGGAATTCACATGGTTAGACAAAAATTATTTGTCCCCTGGTTGATGTTTTTACATAAACATTCAAGAATTGTATCTCCTGTTATCCACTGTCACTATGTTAGAGGTGTTCCGAAGTCAGAATCTTTTATACAAATATCTCAATCTTTTCTCACCAAAACATTTGTTCTTCGTATATTTACAAAGTAAATTTTCCTTGTGAAAGCAGCCAATACCTCACAACTGCATTTCCATTTAATCAATTTAATTATCATTCATTTGCCTCACCCAGGAAACAGTTAAGGCAATTTTCCACTTAATCATTTCAGCTAAAAGCCACAGTAGTAGCTTTAGATTTTAAAAACTGTCGAGCCTCATCTTGTAGAATGGAAAATTTGATTTGTTAAACAAGACACATAAGCATTATGAAGACCCTGTAATAGGAATAACACGTATGTAACTGGGCATGTGCAAGCCTTGGAGTTTAGAAAAGTGCCTTTCATGAGATGCACTGAGTCTACCTGTCCTAAAGATGTTACTTCCACGAGCTGTTCAGAAATGCTGAGGTAAAACTCTCTTTTATATGTCTGACTTGTGCCTATGTAAGTCTTCTTAATTGGATCCTAGTACCAGTAAAATAAAATACGATTCTTTAGAAGGCTGTCCTGCCTTCAGAGGAAAGGAAATTAAAAACTGGATGGGGAGTGAAGTAGATCTTGTTGCTTCTGTAGATTTATGCTAGAGGTTTAATCTTACAGAATCCTATAGGTTTATGTCCTACAAACTAAAAGGAATAAGCAGTAACTTCCACCTACTGCCACCTTCTAGCAACAACTAACCTAGTTTCCTGGCACTTCCTAAGCTTAAACAGAACCTGTGCTTGGTTGTTGTCAGTGAAAAGTGTGGGTATAGGACAGAGCCACGAAATGTACTGCTGTGTGGTTGGGGTTTGTGCAGTGTGAATTCCATTAAAAAAAAAAGAAAAAAAGAATAATTTCTACACAGGGCTTTTTACAAGGTTAAAACTGGTAGGGCAGAAGTTTATTAATCAATCTAGGAGAGCCCAGATCTGACAAAAAGTAGCATGCACTCTGAATATCTAGTATATTCTTGGTAGTGTGGACAATAGGTTTTCAGTTGCACTATCATCCATTACCTTGAACTTGTCAGTTGCTTTTAAACATGCTCAACAGCCCAGGATTGGGAAATGGCTTCTCTGCTCTCAGCCCTCACACTTCCCAAAGAACATCTGCCAAATGTGCCACATGTTTGGTTATTGTTAGTCTTTGCCTCAATGGATTTTCTGTGATAAGGCTGGAGCAAGTTAGTTTAGTCTTCTTGGAGCTGAAGGTAGATATTTTTGGCAATGAATCTGGCAGACGTTTTTTGGGACCCTCTTTCGGGCCAGCCGCTGGCATAAACCCCTCCCTGAGGATGCCTGAGGAGCAGAGCCTGGAATGGACAGTGAATGTGGAAACACAAATCATCTTATTCCCGCCTAGTTTCCCAGTATTCCCCATTCTCCCACTGCCTGTGCTCCTCAGGTACGGTAACTCACTGAGCTGTCTTTGCCAGAAATGTTTTGTGGCATCAGAAAAAAAACAAAGTCCAATCTTCAGCACAACACTGTCATTATCATAATTAGCCATAATTAAAGAACTGTTTTAACAGATGCACATTTGACACATTTGAAATAAAAATAACAAAACTACAATGAAGAAAGAACTATGTTATATGGAGCAGAACCAACAACACTGTGGGAAGGAAGTATGTGTGTACCTACTGAGCAATGTAATGTGTATGATACAGGAATATAAGCAGGCTAGGGAAGATACAACTCTTGTAATACTGCAGACTTATAACTGCAGAATCAGCTTCTTTATAGGACACGATACTTATCAAATTTTTTGTTATTACAGCTTCACAAACCTATTAAATAAGAATTTTTTTTAAAAAAAAATACAGTAGCAAAATAGCGGGCTTCTTTGGGACTCTACTACTATATTTAATGTATTAAAAGAACATTTATACCCAGCACACCAATTAAGTACAGCAGTATAAACAGGAGATAACATGTTTTCCAGAAGTTAAGTGTTCCGAAGCTCGTGTCCTGCTGACTCATTCTGAATCACATCAGGACATATATTTTCACCCTGAGAAGTTATTTGCTGGCCTAGAAGGTTCCTGTTTCTGAAAGTTTATCACACTAGTTTTGTGACACATGAGACGTGTCTCTATGCCTGTCATTCAGTTGATCTTAATTTTTTTTCCAATTAAAAAGAAAAATCGAGCTTTTCACTTGACCAATGAACATCACTGCACATTATATCCCTAGAAACAGAACACTAGCCTGGACACTAGAAACCTTGTCATTCTCCTCCATCCTTGTTTGCTATAGCAAGGATGCTGTTTAAAAAATAAACCCAAACTAAGTATGTTTGTTAAAGGCTGGATGAGTTTCTTTTCCTGTCTATACGCTTACAGAGATACTCAGACTTTCAGAGGTCTAATTTTTGTATTTCAATGACTAAGGAAGATAATCCAGCACAAGAATGAACAATATCCCAAGAGGTAACCACACCCTCACTTAGAAACTTGAAAGTTGGGGTTGATATTCTTAAGTGTCCCTTATTTCTACGGGAGATGGAAACTCTCGGGCCTCAGGAAGGTCCCTGTCTATCCTAAAAACATCCAGCTGTTTCATCAAACAACATATTACATTTCAAAACTGCACTATAAAGTAAACATCTATTTAGGGTACCTGACACCTCCCTTATGGTATGGCTACAAATTCCTCTTTGTTCTTGACCATGTGTATCACAATTTGTGTATCACAATAAAAATGCTAAAACGGTTTCAAACATTTCTCGGTAGTTCATTTCCTGCCCTATTTTACAGCAGGTTATTCTCTAATCTAATTTATATTATTCTGAAATCACAAACTGCTTGTAATTATCTTTTAGTGGTAATACAAGCTCATTTAAAGGGAACATCAGGTACTCCAGTGAAAACCTACCGTAACAGGTCCTTGCACATCTGATCATGGAGTTTATGCATTTTGATAGAAAATATTACATAAAAATATTTCCATATTTTATGCATAAAATTCAATGTTTACACTGTATTTTTAAATGTGTGGCAAAAATATTGCTGTTTCAGAATCTTTAGGGGTGGTTAATTTGGAAATTTACAGAATAGCTGAATTATCAATTAATTAGTTCAGTGTGAATAATAACCAGAAGCCTGAGTCTGTCTTCTACACAGATTGATAGCAGGTTAGCATCTGGCAATGTTTCTGTACTTGGAGAGGGATTTCAAAACATTATTGGTTGTCACTTTCTTGACTCAAAATATTTCTCTTCTGAATTTCTGCTGAATCAGACATTTTTTTTTGCTTTTAGTTATTCAGGTTTTTTACACTGACATTCTCAACTGTCCTGAAACTTATTTCTGAAAGTAGGATTTGACTGTTAGATGGAGTTCTGAAGAAAACTCACATAAAAGTCTTTTTGACACGGGAATGTTCTTGAGGTTGAAAAGTCAAAACAATCCTCCTATATCCCTCTGTCAATATAATAATGAGGTGCTCCTCAGTGATATTAAAAGTTAGCACATCTGAAGCTTCAAAGATGAAGAAAACAGATACAAACTTTTGTTCTTGGTCTGTAGCTAATCTGTGATACTTAACACTATCAGATGTTGTTAAAGCCATGGATTTAGCAGAGTCTTTATTAAAGTCAGACATTTATATTGATAATGAGATGGGATTAAGGGTCTTCACATTTCAGAATACAAAGCACTCACAGAGCTGAGAACTAGAAAGAAACTTCTCTTACAGAAAGCGATTTTAGAATTGGCTGCAACAGGTTTTCTTGAACTTAGAAAACTCTTGAACGTTTTGACCAGACTAAATTCTTCAGAATGATGATATTTCGTAGGTAAAGAAAGAACATTGCATGTTACAGTCGTTATAATAATTATCAAATTGGTGAACTGAATTCATTGCTTACTCAATTAATTAGCCAATTAATTAGTGAATCTGATTTACGTGACACCCTGGCTGACTTTGTGTTTTAGTTCAGTATGTCACAATAGTTGTGTAATCTGAGAGCTCAGAACTGTTAACATTTAATTACCATGTTTTTAACTCCTGTACGTAGCATCACTGTCTTATTTTCCCTCTGTAAACAGGTATTTTCAATCCTTCTCTTTTCATATGGAAGGCTCTTAGTGTCACTAATATTTTTCTTAGAATTCTACCACCTTCCATACAATAGCAATATATGCATTTCTAAAATAATCCACCATTATTGTATCTGGAAAATCCTATACTTATGTCTGACTTTTTTAGATTTTATTTTTACTCTCATAACGATGTCAGTCTCAAAATATGTGTGTTATGTTGTCTGTTATTCAGTATGTATTGGAGAATCTCTCAATTAACATTACTGACTAAAGTAGATCTTGGTATAATGTTTAAATCTTTGTAGTGCAATAAAATATGCAGTGGCACTATGATTTGGACACAGTAGAGCTGACAGTGTTTCATGGCTCAAATTTCCAAGTAATGATGAGATTTTAGTCATCAGTCAAAAATCAAGTGCAGCTTTTCATTGCAAAGAGATTCAGGTTTTTATGTATGTAATGCATAATGGCTCTGATTTAAAATGGAACTCAGGAACACAGGGATCCTGCAGCTGTGTTATACTCATTAGAGGAATATTAAAATGCATTAAATAGTGTCCTGCAATTGTGAGCGGTGGTGAATTGGTTTGGACGCCTTTGATGCAAAATGTAAAACTATAGTGCAGTGAGGGCTGATTGAAATTCAGTCTGGAAAAAAGAGGGTTTAAAAAAAAAGAAACAAAAAGTGAAACACCATTTATTGACAGCTTCCAGCTGTGTCTGGGGACCTCCACTAACTTTTCAGCTCATATAGGTCCACATCTTACCCCCTTTTTTCACTCCTCAGTGACTTTTGCGACACTTAGCATTATTTAGAAAAGTCTACAATTGCATCTTGAAATTCTGAACCTGGGCAAAATGTTTTTGGGTTTTTTCCATTTAAAGGAAAGCATCCCTATATCTCAATAGATACTTTCCATGGTTAAATGTACTATAGAAGACTGCCTAAAATAAAATTCATACTGACATGTAGCAATTCTTTACTTTCTCAAGCATGACTCCATAGAAGGTTGTTTTTAAGTAAGCAAAGGCTCAGACATTCAGGCTTTCTGATCACTTGGCCATTCTACAGAGTCTTATACCAGCCAGTCCTAAAGCATCAAACACAAATATTTTTGGTCTTGCCTAAAGTCAAAGGATGTGACTTACTTGGGCACAACACCCTTGCAGTTGGGCAGAGGTAGAGCAGCAAGTGCAGACACAGCAAGCGCAGCCACCTCTGGCCTTGCTTCAGCCTCTGCAGCCCCTGCACATACACACCTGCTGCAGCCCAGGACTGGATGGCTTTGCCTGTGCTTCAATTCATATCTCCCAGGACAGTGTCTCACTTTCGTCCTGTACCAATTAAAGTGGGTTGTCGAACCCAAGATAAATATTTTGAAGTATGCAGCAGATTTCTTAACTTTTTCTGTTATCAGTGGCCCCCAAATTGACTGATACAGAAACCTGGGCTGGATTTTTTTCATCCACATTCAGTATCTGCTGCTTCATTGTTTGAATAACTCTGAACAGCCATCACTTTCCCAAAAGTCCAATATCATAGGAATATCTAACAAGATAAGCTACCAATAGTACCATGGTTACTGAAATGCAGCCATTCTTACTCACACCCACATACACAATATCTCTAAGGTGTAAAGTGTGTTTCTCTTCACTAAGATTTCCCATCAAAACAACTGATTGAAGAAGCAAACAGAAGATAACTTGTGACTGCTAAAAAAAGTCTTGGTGGTAGCTCTTTTCCATTGCTCATTGGGAAATGCTAAGCAAAAGCTCTTCTTACACCACCAAATGCCCTGCCAGGAGCACAGCTGTGCTCACTTGAATGGTTTGTCAGATCTATAGGTGCTAAAGCTGTGCATATAGTTCTAATACTCAACTGTTGAACAGTCATTGTGCCTCAGGTAACTAGATATGAAGTCGATTTGTGAAGCCAGTTTCTTTTCTGTTCTGTCAGTTATTTCTGTAGCCAAAAGGGTTTTCTTCTCATGTGATTTATACAGAATAGCTTATGGTAAATTTATTATTAGTTTATTGTTACCTGAGACACTTTGCTGAGGTTTTCTCTTGCTTGGATTAGTTAGCAAATGATTTATTGAAGAAAAATCCCATGATAATACCCTTTCTAGTGACAAAACTGATTTAAAATATGATGAGAGAAACAATATACTAGCACAGAGTCCACTTCAAAATAATGAATCACTGTAGCCAAAATATTTGATGTGAAGCATTGCACTGTATAGAAAAAGATGTAGAAATATATTGATATGGTAGAAATAGAAAGATTGGAATAGATGAATGAGTATTTCATTTTCATCTCTACTACTTACGTTTTTCAACATACATTTTAAATTCTTACTAGTGACTTTTTATTACTGTAGTGATATTGATCAATCACCATGTTACTTCATACATGAGCAAGAATAAAATCATCTACTTTTCCTATTGTTGGCTTATTAATATTGCTATTTGTCGTGACAAGAAAGAACTGCAACTCAGGCTTTTTCATCTTTTTCTTGCATGATTACAATCTGTAGCTATGTTCAGCTGGCTTCAGGCTACAAGATAATCATGTCTAGATAGAGTCAAATCCTTTAGGGAGTTAAAATATGAGATGAAAAATTCTCTGCAGATTAGAAAACATATTTGGCAAGAAAGATTTAAATTACAAGTCTCATTCATGCTACATAGCACAACTGCACAGACACTTTAAGCCTGGAATTACGTTTTTTAAACCCCTAACACTGTAAAGACCCTTAGCAGTGAGATTTAGCAGTGATGTTGCAGTGAATAACAAAACTGAAGAAAATACAAAAGCTGATAAGATCATCAGGCAGATGTGGCTGTCTGTATTGAAGATATGGTGTTTATATTGTACACCTTCACATAGCAGTTTCTGTCACATTCTAATTATGTCCCTTATGGATTTAAATTAAGAGTAGATTCTTTTAGAACTGATAGGTTTTCCTTTTAACTTGCATGTAAGGATGCAGTTATCAAAGAAGCAGCATCCTATGAACCAGCCTGCCAATTTGTGTTTCTTAGCATACTTTTCCAGTATGCTCTAATGCAGGGGTAGGTGCTGGGATGCCAGTTTATGCAAGCTGAGGATTTGGCCAGGATTTTTTTGGAAGCAAGTCTCAGCACAAGACTTCTTACCTGACTGCACCGTCCCATCTGAGCATGTTTTTACTATGAGAGATTTGTAGGATTTATTTCAACTTGTATTTGTCTTACCTCACATGTACCTGAGCTGCATTATGCAAAGGTGGCCTGCTTGTCATTGTCATCTTGTCCCGCTTTGTTCATTGTTCGTGCATATAGAGACTCTCTCAACAGTTCTTTTGGACACCTTGTTGTCTTCCATTCCCAGAAATGCTGGTAACTTGGGTTGTGTTTTTTTTTTTACAAGCTGCATTTAGGTACTGTACAGCCTTTTGTTATGTGTTTAGATGTCGAGTATGCTGCTTATTGACATGTCTCTTATATGGTCTTTCTCATCCACCCATATGGCTAAGACTCTTGACAGGCTTTCATCCTGCCTGTCTTGATGACTCCAGGATCCTTTTCCTTCACAAATGTGGTCTGACCCCATTTGTGGCTCTTCACAAGGCTGCTGTTAATATCATCCTCCCAGCCCCTTGAGAGCTTCTTTCTTTGCATCTTTCCTCCAATCTCCTCATTCTGTTCTGCATCAGACATACCCCACTTGCCTCTACTTTAAAATTACAAATTATCTCTGTTCTACTAGCCGTATGCTGGATAGAAGTTTTACTATTTAGAACTTTCTGACAAGAGCTTCCCCAAAACCCCCAAAGCAATTTCACTGTCTCTTTTTAAATCCCTTCTTAAAACTGGCTGTTGCTAAAGGGAACTCTTGCAAAAAAAATAGGCTTCTGCTGAGTTGCATCTGAGCATTTAGGTAGTTTCTTGTGTAGTAATTTCTCTGATAAGTCCTTAGGAGAGGGCTCTTTTTTTCCTCTACATTTAAACAACAGCTAGTTTAAGAATGTCCCAGTCCCAGAGTAGCACTCCTAGCCAGCATCTTTATAAAGAAATTCACTGGAAACATCCAGCAGTACCCAGACAGATAATATGCTCTCCAAACTCTTTTCCTCAAAGCATAGCAGTAGAACATTGTCAGCAGCAGAACTGTTGTAGTAAAAATCCTGGGCCTTTTACATTTGGAGATTCTTGATTTTCACACAGGCAAGCTTTAATTTAGTCCAGCTTCAAAAATGTAAGGACAGCCCAATGCTCAGAATCATTAAAGCCTTGCAGAATTTTTGTTCTGGTTCTGCAGTGTCGGTCATTTGCTTTGATATCTTTGTCAGTTTAAAGTTTATTTTGCATTGCTGTACTGAGATTTTATGTGGTCTACTTGCCAATTCATACTGGAAATTATGGTAGTTAAAGCTCAGTTTCCCAGAAGATGACTCTTACTTCAGCAATTCAAATATGTAAATTGCATCTCCTCTACTCTGTAATGACAGCATTGTATGTAGCATTTTTTAGAGAGGACGCACTTTGTAAGGGCCAGACTTGCATAATCTGGAAAATTCTGAATTCTCCTGTGTTTCATTATATTACTGTTTTATTCTTTTCCTGTCAAAGTAGCAAAATACTTGCTCTGGCTTGATGGGCTCCTCCTCAGATTTAAAAAAAAAAAAAAAGAAATGTTTGGGTGTAGAAAATGTCAGTTGCCCTGCAGTAAAGCTAATCTAAGTTTTGTTCTTCTATTTTGTTACTTTATTAATATTCTAAATGATAGAATCATTTAGGTTGGAAAAAAAAAAAGTTGAGTCCAGCTGTTAACCTAAAACTGCCAAATCCACCACTAACCATGTCCCAGAGGATGTCATCTACCCGTCATCTAAACCCCTCCAGGGATGGTGACTCCAACACTTCCCCGGCAGTCTGTTCCAACGCCTGACAACTCTTTCCCTGAAGAAGATTTTCCTAATCTCCAATCTAAACCTTCCCTGGTGCAACTTGAAGCCATTTCCTCTCATCCTATCACTTGCTACTCAGGAGAAGAGACCAACCCCCTCCATGCTACAACCTCTTTTCAGGTAGTTGTAGACAGTGATAAGGTCTCCCCTCAGCCTCCTTTTCTCCAGACTAAATAGCCCCAGTTCCCTCGCCGCTCCTCATCAGACTTGTGCTCCAGACCCTTCACGAGCTCTGTTGCCCTTCTCTGCACTCTCTCCAGCACCTCAAGGTCTTTTTCTGTAGTGAGGGGCCCAAAACTGAACACAAGATTCAAGGTGGGGCCTCACCAGTGAGTGAGTACAGGGGGATGATCACTGCCATGACCAAACCAGTTATTCACAAATATTACTTGCAGTACTAAACCATCACTGAGTCTGACTGCGAAATATTAAGTAACTGTGTATTACTGATCGATCTACTTGCCATTTCTTTCTAAAGTATAATGTTTGTAATCATCTAGTTTCCGATCACACAAATAAATTGCTGATTTTGCATATTTATTCATGACTACAAGTTGATAAGGATGTGGGGCAACACCAAATCAACTCCCTGCTCTGTATTGATTGTATGTAGCTCCCTGAACACTCATATTCCTAGATGCAGAAAAGGCATGGTCTGAGACACTTTGTCACCTAGCAGAATTAACAGATTCAAGTTCCCTGTACAAAACTGGAGAGACGGAGTAGAAAAAAAAAAAAATAGACTTCAAAGTGTAGGCTCAAGCTCAGACTCCCATCAGCCAGGATGAGAACCCGAATCAGCTGGCACCACATATCACACTTTAACATTCATGCGCTTTCTAGCGATGACTAATGGCTAATGATACGCAAGGTGGACCAGCTTCCAGGCACTGGGAACCTGTAGTCTCTCTTAGTTGTGTTCTTAGTATGTAGGAAAAATGAAGATGAATGAAGTGAAGCAGGATTTTGAACCTGAAGCTCACGTGTCTTGCTCTATTAGATTTGAGTGAAAAGGGATTGTGAAGTGGAACCACCTCGTTTTCATTCCGCTTTGGGTATTGGAATGGCCAGGTCTCAGCATCGCCCTAACAGACCTCAATGGCAAGACAGGTCATTTGGTGGTTTGTGAATCCCAAAGGATCTTTGGACAACCAGTACATGCATTACATAGTGCTGAACAAATCCCCCAGAAAAGACCTTTTGTGAGTTAACAGTCTTTATGGATGAAAATTAAGTGTAGCAGGGCACTAAGGCAGCAGCCCAGAGGATTCAGGTTTTCAATGTAAGTAGAAGTCTCCTATCTACGTCCATTCATAGATTTGTACCTTGTTCTTTTTGTTGCACAGAACACTAATTGCCCTTCATTTTGGAAAAAACAACACTATCTCAAGGGGCTAATACAGTATTCTCAGTGATACACACTTTGCAGTGTAAATGCAAAATCCAGACGTATACAGTAAATAGCACTTGCTTTATGATGTTTATTATCAGAGAACTATCCTGTAGAACACAGAGATAAAGGTCCCACAGTTTAAGGGGCAACCACCTCCCCAAAGAACTTACAATATAGATTAAAAGCAAGAATTTTTAAAGTATATGAAATAAAATTACTTTGGAAGTGTATTTTAAAGTTAAGGTTTTCAAGGTCACATTAGAAATTAGGGTTATATTGATTTGCAACTCAACTTCTAGGTCCTTTATGCAGCCTTGAAGATCTCAGTTCTGATATTCTAAAAGAATAAAAAATAAAATTTAGCATTCTAGATTAGTAAAAAGTTAAAAAATAAAAAAGATTATTTCACAGACAGGAATCAGAAATATGGAAGTACAATCCTACTAAACAGATTCAGAGCTTCTAACATTGCTAACTTGATTTGTGTCAATAAGCTACTCTGTCAACAGCGAATGCTGGGTTGGGAATGTGTTCTAGAGACAGGAACATTCTGAAGGAAATTCAGAGTCACTGATGCTGACTTATTTACAACTTTTTAACAGATATTTTAATTATTTTTTGAACATTTATATTAAATTAATTATTGAAGATAAATAGAGCAATTAGATTTGCTGAAACTTGGTAGGTGTAAACTTGCTAAAAATAGCCTAGATATATCAAATGAAATTACAGCAGCCTTCAAAATCAAGAATAATTTCAATTCTAGTTTATAGTAGCAATAGAGACACCAGTGCAGGATGTTTCTGTGGGATTAATGCCCTGCTGTCACTGGGCTATGCCTTTCCTCATTGGATTTCCATTAAGACCAGTTAGTTACATTGTATGATACTGGATGACATTTAATGTCACTATCATTGGGACCTCAAATATCCAGCTGAGACCAAACTTTTCAGTATGTAGTGGAAAAGTTGCACTACATCATCAACTAGTACTCTAAAAAGAGTTGTTATTAACATTTCTCATAGATAAATTGCTTTATGGTTGAAATTTGCCTATATATTAGACTGTCACCTGAATAATCTCTGTCACTGGTAGAGCCAGAGTAACACTTTTGCATAATAGAAAATTAAAAGCTGGAATACACAGGGTTAGGGTCCGATCTGAGTTTTACCTGTCTAAAATGCAGAGTAACTCAATTTAAAATTGGAAATTCTCTTAGTTATAATCTGTAAAACTGAGAACAGGATGTGATGTCATGTGTGGATAACAGAAGCAATTGTATTTAAAGTATAAGTTTAAAAATACTAAATACATTACATACTCAGCTTGTGATTTGTCTGGAGAGATACAATAAGGTAAATTCGCATTTTTTCAGTGGACTTGTAAGTATATTCTGTATTACGATGAATTTATTATTTTCCAGAGAGCAAATTCTCTGCTGTTATGAAAAGCCATAGTTCTCTTCATCTTAAAAATGTCAGATAACTTATTCCAGTTCAGAACTTCCCCTTGTACCCCTTGATTTCTAGTTTTCAAAATAGCCTCTAGATGAAATTTTTCTGTAGTTTGAAGAAGATAACAAGGAACCAAATTTGGAGGTAATTAGAAAATTATAACTGAAAATTAAATTAATTATTTCTGGTTTAACTTTATTTAAAGTTATTGTGAAGTTATTTAAAGTGAAGGGGATTGCGTTTGGTACAGCTGTTTGGTAAGAAGTCACCAATAAATTATGATGATCACTTTCATGTATTACTTTCACTAAAATTATACAGCTTTTAAAGAGAAGATAAACCAGTGTATTTTCAAAAGGAAATAATTTCTGTGCGTGTTTTCATACATTTTAGAGGGCGAGGTAAAAGCACATATTCTTGTGGTTTATTTAAACTGGCAGTTTCTCACATAATCCAAACATACTTAGTTGGGTTTGTGTTTGAAAAATTGGACCTGTACCATCTCAGCATTGCCAAAGTGTATTAAGTAGTTCATGAATTTATTTTTTTAAAGAGGCATAATATTCTGACTTTGCTGTTCTCTTTTCTCTGCTGGATGAGGGTTAACATCTCAGTGATTAAATCAGCACCATTGTTTAGTCCAATCCACAGTTTCATTTCCCTTTTCAGTGCAGCCAAGAATTGAATGGTATGTGAACTAAGAACAAGGTCTGTAAACCTACTGTACTAAACGTTATGGCAAACTTAGACCTCCCACATCAATGAAAGACTCACAAATCCAGTTTTGTCCAGTTCATCTGCAACTTTGTACAGACAGCAAGTGGAGACATACTGATACAGTGATATATAAGAAACCATACTAAAGACCAGGATGATGTCTACACTGGGTATTGAAAGAGTTGTCATGACTAAATTTGTCAGATAGCCAAAACTTAATTTTTAGTTATGATTTAAGAATATTTTTAACTGAGTCAGAAGAGTGTCTGGTTAAAACTGCAAGCAGATTTGGGCAGTTATTTCTAAAAGGCATGCATATGCTCACTTTCATTCCTGTTGACTTTTGAGACAACTGCAAATCAGGACAGCAGCACTACAATCACTTTTTGAAGAAATAATTCCTTAAAGCAAACCTATTTGTGCTGGGGATAAAAATGTCACTGCAGGGTCTTGAATCATTATCCTTTGGGAATGGAGGGAAAGTGAGCTCATCAGTCAAGGAGACTCACAGCTGGAGAAATTGTTTGAGAACTGGTGGCCAACAGTTTGCCAGGCAGCTCATGTAAACACAACACACATACCTGGGGCCACCGGGGAATCCTGCACTGACCTGTCTGCTTCCCTCTCAGTTTAACAAGGTTACTGTATGTCAGAAAATGTACAGCTTGGTAAAGTACTTGAAAACAAGTTGTAATTAACTCTCAGTCTGTTTGTTTAGTAGCACTTCATCTGTCACTCACATCTTCCATACATATGCGACTTCAGGAATACCTTAGGAGCAAAGCTGAGGTCATAATGTGGCTAATTGTGTGAATGCATGTAGCTCTGTTTAAATGACTTTTTTTAAAAAAGTTTGTCATTAGAAAAGCACAGCTGTCAATTTATGTGTTGTGTTTATGGAAAAGCTATTGAATGCAACATGGTTTTTTATTAACTAGGTTGAAAATGTACAAAAATTTAAAATTCTACTACCAGTTCTAACAACAAATGAATTCCTTTTTTCAAGGTGTTTCAAGATTCTTATTACACACCTCAGACAGGTTTATCTAGTTACATAAACCAATAATAATATTTCCTGTGAAACTAGGGAGGATTTAGCAGTGCGTTTTCAAGTGTGACTTTGCTGCCTCACTGTCATTCTGAGTTGTTAAATATCTGTCTCATTTGGAGACCTTATCTGGAACTTTGAATACAGCTAACATTTAAAAGCTGATAGAATAAAACAATTTAGAAACATTAGAGCAGGCCACAGAGCTGATAGTAGAACTGCCTTTGTTTAAATGTTCTACAAATTAGTCCTAATAATGACTTTGTAAGCTTACCTTATCTTTCCTTTTGAAAAATAAACAGCTAAAAGCATTGTTCTCTGCTAGCAGCAGATGACAATTATTCAGAAAAGTCTTTGCTTTGGAGTTATCTCAGGCGTTTCAATACAATACTTGAACAGTTGAAAAGGAAATAGAATTTTTATATGATAGTAGTTTATGTTCATTATTCACATGATACATTTATTTAAAAGAAGCTGGAGCGAGTAAGAACCTGCTTCATACTGTAAATTAAGCGTGTTATATACTCTGTCTGAATGCCTGTCTTATCTTTCCTCTGACAGGTTGATAATGTATGGTTTCGTGAAGGCCATGGTACACATTGGCCAGTTAAAAGGATGGGAATTCCACTTCACTGACTGTTTATTTTTTGGATCGCTGATGTCTGCAACAGATCCAGGTAACCGTTTAAAATACTTTTTCAAAAGTCAGAAGAGTAAATAACGTAACAACTGTACAGGCCATAGAAATGTTCAAAGTCTCTGTTTTGATTTTTTTTAAATTTCCATAGCTGTTCAATGTCTAATATTCTGATAATCATAAGTCAAATTGTCTCCAGAGATCCCTTGTGTTTGTTTTGGTAACCAGTTTACCTATGTTTAGCTCACAAACTTTATAAATGAAGTTGCTGAGGAGATTAGAAAAATTATGTTCTCCAGTCTTCAGGACACGTATCTGCTCATTTCTGATGTGAGAACTGCTGTAATGCTGGAGCCTCATGGTTAATAATTTAGACCTTTTGTTCCAGTTTAAAGATATGGGGAACCTAGCTTTCAGATTTAGCCACATAAATACTGTTTATAAGGTATCAGTTTATAATTTAAATGCAGTGTTTCATGATAAATACAAATCTAAAAAGATAGACACCAACAGGTTGACTTGAATTTGCAGATGTGAGATTTAAAGCCTGAAGTTACAGTAAATAGCCAAGTCTAGGAAACAGATGCAGTGAAATTTGGAAACACAGAATTACAGAATCATTTAGATTTGAAAGGATGTCTGGAGGTCTTTGAGTCCAACTTCCTAATCAAAACAGGGGTAACCTCAAAGTTAGCCTAGGTTTGATAGCTTTTTCTAGATTTTGTTATGTTGAACACATTAATAAGAGTATTGTGATATTAAAAGGCAAGTAGTATTTTTGCATCTGCAGGATGACAGTGAAGGAGGCAAAAAAAAAAAGGAATTTTTGATAAGTTATCTATAAAGAGACAAGGGTACATTGGATTTTTGCTAGATTTTCAGTTGAGCTGTTACAGAAAGTAGAACAGAAAGCATTTTGTGATGCACATGACATGCTGCATTAGTGTTGACTACCCTTGAGAAGCTTTTCTGAGAAACTTATGAATAAATCTTTCAAATTCATGGCTATTAAAAGAAATTACAAAAAGCAACATTGTTCTACAGATTTGTTCCATTCTTTAAAACGACACTCAATATTTAACAAAATACTTTGGGCTTGTGATTTATCATTCTGATGGCTTAAAAATATGGTGTAAACCAATTTATTTCCACAAAACTGGTTGTTGCCAAGATTGCTGTAAAAGCTGCATCAAAATTGTTATTCTTAAATTAATCCAAGCATTCACTATGCTGCCACTTGTAAAATTCCCCAGCTACAGTACTAAGATTCAGCACGATTGAAGCCTATCTTCAGAGCAAGAGAAAAAACACAGAAACTGAAAGCACATAGAAAATCTAAGAAAATAAATTGCTTGTGGAATATAGGGTTGCTTATGGTTTCCAAGTACATTTCTGGACTGTGCTATGAATAGAGTTTTGCAGTTGGCTTAGTTTCTTTTCCCATCCTATACTATATAGTTTCACAAATGAACATGTTGACTTTAAAAGATAAATATATAAGACAAACACACTGATTTTTATTAGAATAGTATTAAATCACCACTGATTAATCTGGAATAATTAGGGGAGCGGGTGGGGGGGGGCAGGGGAAGAGACAGAAGCTCATCTTGCACTGGAAGGAGTGAGAAGTAACAAGGATTACTATTCCCAGATATTTACATAGGTTTGATAAGCTAACACTGCAGTTGAGAGAACTACTTTTAGTGCGACAATCATTGATTAATACTGTTTGTAATTACTCTTCTGCTTATATAGAATGTCTGTGCATGTACAAGAGTTTTTATAATGTTGTTCCCTCTGTTGTCTATTAAAAAAGTCTAAGCTGTTTCGTGGTTTTGTTAATCTTATCCATAATTTTCAGTCCCTCAAAGACTTACAGAATTTTGAATGAAATTTTTTGCTTAATTAAATGTTAGCCATTGCTGAAAATATTACGTTGTGTTGTAGGATTTGCTGATGAATTATAATCTCAAGCCATGTAAAGAGATCATTTGAATTCCACAGTCAGTTAAAATATGGTCCCCTGGAGGACTGATACATTCTAGGGCACAAAATAATAAGTTTCATGATTCTATATGTGATATCTAGCTTAAAAAAGTAATAAATTACTATCCTAAAATGAAATAATAAATTCCTGTCAGATTTACTACCTGATTTTTCATCTAATTCTTCACTGTGTAGGATTATAAGCTTCTTTCAAAAAGAGATTTAATTTCCCTTGGCTGTGTAAAGCAATTAAGTCTCAAAAGATGTTAAAAACTGATCTGTTGACTTGGCATAAGTTGTTTTGATTGAGTTCCTTATTTGTAATGGTAAAGACAACTGGTAGATATTTACCTGTTAAATTAATAATTTTGCTACCAGGGAAGTAAACAAATGTATGCCAGCTACAGGTTGTTAATATTGTTAGGAAGAAAGAAATAATGTCATATAGAGCTTTGTAGGTTTTGGTTTTTAAGGGTGTTTGAAAATCTTTAATACAGAGATTTTTGCATAAAATTTGTTCAGAAGAATTGCTCTTAAAGAGAAAACTAGCACTTGAACCAAGATTAAGACATGAATTTGTGACTGGCTGTACTTGGGGCTGTGCTTTGCCTCATAGACTGTGATCTCTAAACATCTGTGATATTTAGGAATGCCTCAAAAATCTCTCACATCTCTAGAACGCGGAGGTTGAAACTTTAGGGACTAAGCAAGGTTGCTTTCAAGTGAATCCTTCATTTTACATCAAATTCCTCCTTCCAATAATTTACCATTTTCAGCAGAAAAAGTTTCTCATTTCAAGACTTCAAGTGAGAGGTTTAATTTCTAAGAAATAGAATTTTAAGGTTCCCAAATTCTCCCTTCATTAGTGTTCATTAGTGTTCATTCTCCCTTCATTAGTGGGGGTTTTATTTTTGTTTTTGTTATTTTTATTATTATTATTATTAAGTATCAGTATTATTATTATTATTAAGTATGAGTGCTCCGGCTCTGAGCACCAGAGACCCACAAAACCAAACTGCCTCACCTCTGCCTTAGCCACCAAAAATAAGTGGAAAGTACAACTTTGACAGTTTGTCTCAGCTATTGCTATTAACACATTCTGTGCAATGACCTTCCAGTCCAAAGATATTTAATGTATCTCTGACATTTTTTAAAAAAACTTTTGACATTTCAAGCATATAAAACAGATTTACCTTCAGAGGGTTTGCTGAAGCACAGCTATTTCTGAGCTACATGAACTCTCTTACCTTTGGTCCTATTGATAATCACAAGGCTTTTCTCTATTTGAAGTTACTATGGTTACAGCTGAACTGAAGATGTGAGTTCCACTGCTGTTGTTATTGATAAAATTGGATATTTATCAGAAAGAGACATTTCTGTTTCTTATAAAATCAAAGAATTTTGTATTAAGAAGCATAATTTATAAATATAGCAAGGTAATACATGTTATACAGTGGTTATATAAGAGTGTTTATAAATCTGGTTTTGATTAAAATATGTTTACGCATTCTTCTTATTCCCCACTGAACTAATCTGTGAGTGGTGTGACTGATTAGTAGGGAAAGGAGACTATAATTAAAATTGAAATTGTTATTTTTAGAAAAAAATGGTTAAGAAATATAAGTGAGATTTCTCTCATCTTATTTTCTTCTCATTCGATATTGTCCTCCTAAAATAATTTAGGCTGATGAGCTATGAAATATATTAGTACTGCTAGTCAGAAGGTACCAGTACTTTATATAATGGTCTCATTTGTTTTCTGAGCTTCCTTATTATTTTCAAATGTAACAGCAAATAAGTACTGGACAGTTATCTTAGGGATTGTTGTAGTTTGCTGATATTTCAGTTACACACACTTTTTCCAGGAATTAATAAGAAGCCAATTTGTTTCTACGTTTGTCAAAAGATATCTGCCACAAACCAGCCCCACAGACACTGCTCTGAGTTGGGTACAACCAGAATCTTGCTGAGCTTAGCACCTAACAGATGTTGTCTCAGTCCATGAAGTCAAGGAAGAAGTGAATCAGATTTCTCTTGGCACAAGTACTGAAAAAACCTTAGATGCTTCGTTTTTCAGGCTTCCCATCACTCATTTTTTAATGAAGTTCACAACCGTTTCTGTGTCAGGAGCTGATACATACACGTCTTTTCTATTTGTGTCAGTTTTCTACTGCCACAAAAGATGTTCGTTTGCTGGGCCCCAATTTCCTGGCCTTCCAGCCATGTATAATATTTCTTTACCGATCTCTATCTCTGCCCTCATATGATTAGATTGAAATAACAGATGAAAATACGCTGTGTACATTAATGAAAAGTCGTTTGGTATTTTTATAATACATATTGTATCTAATGAATTATACAAGTCTTTGAGTAGTTACCACACAAAACCAAGCCCTACTTACTGTTCCTCAAAAATGCCTTCAGAAAGGCAGAGAGGCCAGACTTACTGCAATGTAGTATCCACAATCTTTACTTAGATATGAAAGTTCTCCCAGATTAGATATGATACTATGGTATAGGAGGGCAAATACTGAATTTTTAAATTAATCATCTTGAGCTTTAAAGTCATCCATCAGACAAAACATGATGTGACTACTTTGGACAATGATGACTATTCACAGAGTATTATTCTATCCAGAGTCTAATTTAAATTAACTTCCTTCCATAGCAGAGTATCATGTCCCTTTTAATATGCCCATTCTGAACTATATCCACAGATTCCCATAATTAATGAAGGCAAATGTGATCTTGAGGAAATTACTAGATGATGAGTGGCAAAACAAGGTGAAAAGGTCTTATTGAACTCTTAAATGGGGTGGGTGTGCTAAAGACTATATAGTTCTCTGTTCTTATGCAGATACTATTTAACAGTTTCCTTAATGAGTTAGCTAATGCAATAGAGGATACTTCTTTAACGTATGATACTATGCTGAGAGGAGACTGTAAACACTTCGAAGGACATGATTAGAACTCAATATGATTCTTGCAATGATTTAAAATCATGGAGGATAAATGCTATGCTTAGAGATAATGAGGTTCATATAAGATAAGAAATGAGCATCCACTGCCAAAAAGGGTTTCAAGTTTACAACCTGAAAATGAGTCATCAGTACCAATACATGGCAAAAAAAAGGAAAACAGGATTTATTAACACATGTTCTACAGCATCTTTTCGCTCTGTTTCTTGACAGTGTCAACTACAGTACTGAGATCTGATTTGGGGCACTGTATTTCAGGAAAGGGATGGACTGATTAGAAGTGATTAGAGGGCTGGAAAACATTACTAAAAGGAGGAGATTGAAAAAAGTGAATCAGTTTAGGGAGGAGATGTCTGAAATAAGTCTTTGCATAGGCAAAATATTGCTGGAAAGAAAAAGGGAATAAACGTGACAAATTATTCATGTCTCATTAGGCTAGGAATGGAAATTAGAAACTTGAAGAGCAGGAGGGGAGATTTAGGTTAGACATTCAGGAATAACTGCATTTCTAAATGGTGTGGATACTGAAGAGCGGGTTAGTTGCCCTTGGGATTTGTGGAACCAGCATCACTTCAGTTCTTTAAAAACAGGTCAGATAAATATCTGTCAGCAGTGGCGTGGCTGAAGCATGTTGTGTCCTGGGCCAGACAAACACAGGGACAGAGCAGAGACCAGAATTCTTCAGTCAGAAGCCGGCAATGCTGTAGGGAAGATCCATTAAAGTCCATTTGGAATGGGAGAAACATTTGCAATGAAAGATATTTTGTGAGAACTGGTGAGTCTCTCCCAAAAGAAGCAATTGATGCGTTACTGTGTTGCTGTCTTTATCATTTCGCTTTCATTTGAAAATACTTTAAGTCAGATTTCTGGAGTAGAGTGGGGAAAGAAGGCGAGAAAGCCGTTGATTTCTTAGGAGGCAAGAGGAAGGAGAGGAATGTGAAAGCATCTGCCTAATTGGCTTGGCCTGCTGCACAGACACACCACCAGTGCGTTGGACTGATTGCTGTTTTCCATCTATCATTTTCACAGGGACTATTAATGTGAGCCCAAACTAATTAGTTAATAAGCAAAAGCTGGAAGTGGCAAACAGTTTTAGAAAACAAGTCTGTTGTTGTGCCAATGACATCAAAGAATGGGAGACTAAATTGGGTCCACACGTAGCGCATTACAGCAGCATTGCTATTCAAGCAAAAACCTGAATATAGATATTGGAGAATCAAGAAAATATCTTTTGCCAAAAAACTCCTTCCTACACCTTTGAGCTGTTCTGGGGAAAGAACTCTTTTCCTAGTTTAAATTATAACTGCACTAGGAATAGATGGATGAGGTTACCAGGATGATTAAATATAACTAGCTAATTTAAATATAGCTATATCAGCAAATGTTCAGCTACACACATCTCCTAAATTGTCTTCTGTAGAATAACACTTCCAAAGTTCTTCAAACATAACACATGAACAGCAATCACTTTGACAAAAAAATCTCACAGGACAACTGAGAATCTGTTTGGGGTTGATAAACTAATTTTTAGATTACGCAGATATTTAAGTGCCATTTAGAAAATATTATCAGTAATGATTTCAAGGTTCCGAGAAATGTTATTAACACAAACCATAATCACCTGTTCATGTTTTTGTGTGAATTATCAGCAGTCATCTCAATGTAAAAATAAATAGATTTCATTTTTGAAATGTTAGATGTTAACATGGCATCCCAGAGTCACTCCTGATCTTTGGGATTCCTGGGCTACGAGGATACAGTCAGTTGCACAGTTATGTACTAGAATGAGCACCAGTGAAACAGTGAGCTACCATGTAATTGTTAACCACACAAATAATTGGAGGCTTTTATATTAAGTTCTGTTTGAAAAGAGAAAGCTCTGTTTCATCCACACAAAGAGAAAATAATACCAACACAGAATGTAGATAGCCTTCTTAATTTGGAGATTATTAAGCACTGGGTAGATCTTGGGAAGGACTGTGATTCTGTCTTTACAGGTAAGGAAAATGAGGCATAAACCAACTAAGGTGGTTTTTAATAACTATAGGACTTAATTACCTGAATATAAGCCAAGTGTCTAAATGCTCTTGAGGATGTGTGTTGAAATGATTTGCTGAACTTCAATTTAATTTCAACATACTCTGCTTTTTTCTATTGCACTGGTAAACTAAAAATCAAATACAGCAGATAACTCAGGGAGAAGGATGGGATTTAAATTAATGATATGCTAAAAGAACCTTAAAATGGGTTACAAGTATCAGATTTGGATTTGATGAGTATTTGGATGAAAGGGCCTCATGACTACCAATATGCTACACTTGAGGTAAAAGTAATTCTGCTGCTGGTGGGACAGGGTATAAGGTTATTTTGCATGTTCCTCAGCAAATGTGTAGAACAGACAGACAAGTGTTATTGGATCCTTCTTAAAATAGGTAAAGTGCTACACTCACCACACACAAGTCTATGGCAAAACCCAAATCTTTTTAACACCCTTATTTCTCCTTGGTCACAAGATCAAAGTATTTTATGCATAGTAAAATATGCTGTGACATTTTCATTTATGCATGACTCTCTGTGTGAGAAGGAAAGTTTCTTCCTAACTTGGCTGAAGCACCAAAACTCATAGACTTGCTGAATTTCAAGAATTTATATACTTCAGTTGATCCTTTTTAACTTATTGCTATCCACTTAGGTAATAAATAGGATAGGACTTCTCAAAACCCGTATTCTAACATTGCTTCATCTCTTGAACTGCTAGAGGAAATGTGAAAATAACAAATTTGCTTTGCTTTGTCTCCATGCAGTGACAGTGCTTGCTATTTTCCACGAGCTGCATGTGGATACAGATCTGTACACACTCCTATTTGGAGAGAGTGTCCTAAATGATGCCGTGGCTATCGTGCTGACGTAGTAAGTACATCCACCTCCATTCTTGGTGAGATAATCACAAGTTTTAATTGCTGATAATTCTCACTGATACCTTTTGTGCAAGTATAGATATAACATTCAAAGGTTTCATTACAGAGATGTAGTTCTGGAGTTGTTCTTCATTTGTTAAAAACCAAAATTCAAATATTGTTAATGTATCCAGAATATAATTTTATTTAATTTTCTTCAGCTTAGAAAGCAGTATATTCTCTAAAATGTGTAAATTTAATTTAATATAATTTTGTTTCTCATATAAACAAGATATCTTGAAAAAATTATGCTGAATGAGCACCTAGGACATAGGGCAACTATAAAATTGGAGATGGGATCTCTTTATTTTTTGCAATCTATTACTTTCCAAGATTAAAGCCACAAAGTGGTACACAGTAGCTCAGTTTATCTACTTCTGCCTACTGAATCTGAGACAGCTTCAGCTGATCTTATTATCTTAAATTTAAATCTAGCCTTTTTATTCTCAGGAAGGCTCAAACAGATCACAAATGATGGCCCAAAATCACACAAGTATGTGCTGTCCTAAAAACATAGATGCTAAGTACATGATTAACAGGATCTCAAGTTAACTCCACTCTGCATGTATTATATGCTTCCTGGAGCTTTGCTAGAAATACAAATAATCCTCTCAGATAATCTTAAAAGCAACAAAACTCTGCCAAATCAAATCCAGTTTTTCAGGATGCGTGAAGATGCTTCACAGTAAGTCCCAGTTCAGTGCCACCTTTCTCCTTAAAATACAGTTCCTTGAACTAGGATTAATCCTATCCTTCAGAAAACCAGACTTTTACAGAGTTTATAGTAGTTAAAAATGAACTTTATATTTTGTCTGAAACCTCATGGAGAAACTTATAAAAGTTGGATTGCAAAAAAAAGCACCAAAATTGTTTCAAAGTAAAAAAAAAATATAGTTTTCCTATTTAATTTATCATTTTCAGAGACATACCAGTCTAGTTACATTCACTTACATTAAACTCCTCATTGTTTTTAGAGCAAGAGTAGTATTTTCAAATGCTGTCAAGTGTCTGAGCAGGGCACTTCATGATGAAACACAGCATGGCTGTCACATGCAGTGACTGCGGCTGGAATGTGTCACTTAGCAGAGCATCTTGTATATCAGCGAATAAAATGCACAAAAGGGAACCTAAGCAAAGAACAGAAACCTTGGTAGAGAGAACAGATAGAAAACCATTAAAGCAGCTATCAGAATGGGAAAAAAGCATGTAGGTAACAGAAAATCTCAGATGTTTTTTCTCTCACTGGCTTTGTTTAATAAGGCCTAGACATTTTTAGCTCATTTACACTTCATCTGTTGGTGCAAGGTTCCCATAGATGGTGGAACAGCCAGGCTACAAGCAGCTCTAGGAAAACCAGAATAATTTAAGTGTCTGTAGTTTTTCAGTCACTGTGATGTCAAAGCACACGGATCTCTTCAAAGGTGCAACTCAACTGCAAAGCAAATCTACACAGGAAAAATACGGTCCGGCAGTACCTGATTCCTGTGTTTCTACCTCTACTCTACCCAGTACTCAGGTCTGGGCTATGACCTTCAGCCTGCAATGGATACAGAAATATACAGGAAGGATGCCTGATGTAAATGCTGGGTGTCCTCCTTCTCATGTTTTCTTTTTTGCACATGGAAGATTACAACTTTTCTACTACGGAATATCTCATCACTGGAAAACTAGGGTATTTTTCTCTATATTTGGGGTGGCTGATACCTTAACTTCTCTAA